>NC_040102.1:32643511-32946542 GCF_003369695.1 Bos indicus x Bos taurus
AAGGACCAGGGAGAAGGGCAGTGCTCTTGGCTGGGTTGCAGAATCTGGCCAGTGGTAGGGAACTGGTCACTGAATTTCAAAATACCCAGTTAATTCAGAGTTAAGGGAATTGGATTCCTCAGCTTTCATTAGGAACGTATTTCAAGGGAACTCAATATAATACCTGATGAATTAATGAACTATCAGAATTATTGTAAGGTTCTATGGTTTTATCCTTAATCTAAAAACAAAAAAGCAAACAAAAACCTTGCATGCTAGCCCCAAAAGCTTGTACGAATGCTCATCAGTTTTAGAGCCAGACATTATGAGAAAGGAATTTACACATTCCTAGAAACTAGAGGGGAGAAGGCAATGGCAACCCACTCCAGTACTCTTGCCAGGAGAATCCCATAGATGAAGGAGGCTGGTAGGCTGCAGTCCATGGGGTCGCTAAGAGTCGGACACGACTGAGTGAATTCACTTTCGCTTTTCACTTTCATCCACTGGAGAAGGAAATGGCAACCCACTCCAGTGTTCTTGCCTGGAGAATCCCAGGGACAGGGGAGCCTGGTGGGCTGCTGACTATGGGGTAGCACAGAGTTGGACACGACTGAAGTGACTTAGCAGCAGCAGCAGCAGAAACTAGAGGACTTAGAAATAGAGAAGACTTCCTAACCTTAGTTAGTACTCTTAAGTACCCACCGTCATCACCATTACGATGACCACTGGCACCAGCATTTCCAGCACCATCAGTAAAAGCACCACCACCATCATCATCATCACTACTACTATAACCACCACCATCTACACCATCCCCACCATCATCACCACTACAGTAACCACTGCCATCAACACCATCCCCCAACACCATCCCCATCACCATTACTGTAACCACCACCATCTACACCATCCCCACCCCCACCACCAAGATTTGTTCGTTTCTTCTCTTCCAAAGCAAAGGAGGGGGAGAAGCCAAGTGAGAAGGAGGAGGAGACTCACCATCCGAGGCAGAGGAGGACTCGTCCTCGTCATCATCCTCCCACCGGGACTCGAAGTCTCCAGGACGAAGCATCACTTTGTCTGACTTTGAGGTTGGCAGGACGGACATGGACTGGGAAAGCGGCGTTCTCTGCAGGTTGGACTTGGAAAACAAGGTCTTGATCTTTGACTTCTTCTTCTTGTCTTTGGAAGGAGCTTCGTCATCGCTGTCAGCCGAGGGCGTCACGTGGGGGACGATGGCTGACACCGTATCGGACGCGCTGTCCTTATTCTTGCCCTTGATCTTGTCCTTCAGTTTCCCAAACGGGTTCCGAGACTTGTCTTTCATGGAAAGGTCAAACATGCTCGCAGTCATGTTGTTTCTCATAAACTGGATGTCAACCTCAATTTCTCCTCGCTCTTTATCCTTCTTCCCGGGTTTGGATTTCAAGGTGTACCACCTAGGAGGAGAAAGGCTGAGAGGTTAACTTTGAATTTAAGAGCCTAAAACAATGCTCACAGTCCTTTATCTGGCGCCTCCTCTCTGCTACTGCCAGCCTCATATAGAAACACATCCTATGCTCCCTTCTTTGGGGAACGTGGGGAGAGGGGAGGGGAGGGGAGGGGAGGGCAGAACTCATAGTTTTATTTCTGGGAAGACACCCACTAGGCAGTACAGGATCTGATTCTGTGCTTAGTGTACAAGTCATAGTCACTCAGTCACGTCCGACTCTTTACAACCCCACAGACTGTAGCCTGCCAGGCTCCTTTGTCCACGGAATTCTCCAGGCAAGAATACTGGAGAGGGCTGCCATTTCCTTCTCCAGCGGTACTTAGTGTATAGTCACCTAAAATCCTGATTCAGTAGAGAGTTATTTTTAAGAATAATATACACATTCCATCAAATCATTTCCTATGACTGGCTCTGACTGGTTTTTTCCTTCAAAGGGGTAAAACAGCTACAAAGATAAAGTGCAAATTTACAAGAGTATCTCAGAGAAAAGCAAGGGTTTGTAGAACAGTCCCTTCCAGGGAGTAATGGAAACTGCAAAACAGAGTAAAAAATATCTATTTAAAAAAAAAAAAAGAGTGAAATAAGCCAGAAACAAAGTGACAAATACTGTATGATTCCAGGGATGTGAGGCTTTCCCTGCATGAAAGTGTTCCTCGCTCCGTTGTGTCTGACTCTTTGCGATTCCGTGGTCTACACCCTGTCAGGCTCCTCTGTCCATGGGATTCTCCAGGCAAGAATACTGGAGTGGGTTGCCATTCCCTTCTCCAGGGGATCTTCCCAACCCAGGGATCGAACCCGGGTCTCCTGCATTACAAGCAGATTCTTTACCGTCTGAGACACCAGGGTAGCTTAAGGCCCCTAGACGAGTCAAATTCAGAGACAGGAAAGAGAATGGTGGGTGCCAGGCGCTGGGGGTGGGGGTGAATGAGGAGTTAGCGTTTAACGGGTACAGAGCATCAGCTGGAGGATAAAAAGTTTGGGACCTGGGTGGTGGGGACAGTTGCACAACAGTGTAAAAGTAAGTAATGCCACAGAACAAGAAACACAGTTAAAATGGTCACTTCTGTTACATGTATTTTACCACAAGGGGAAAAACAAGAAACTGAGAGGAGACGCCCATCTCCAGCTTAACGATCAGAAAAAGGAATGTTTCAAGCATGATTCAAGTATTTCACTTGGTCCTTTGCAAACAACCTCACGATACGGCAAATGACATCCTATCAGCCCAGGAAAGACAAACTGCAGAGAAAGGAAACCTCTCCTTGGCATGTTCCATCGGGTGAATTGCAAAAATGTGAGCCCGGTGAGTGGCACGACTTCCACTGAACAAACAACTCCAAATACAGGGCCTCCCCACAGCCACCCCCGGGGTCACGTTCACATACTGAGAACCACACTCTCATGTTCTTCTCGGTGACCTATTTAAGAGCTGAGGGCTATGGACTTTAAGGAAATGATGGTTTTGCCCAAATAAACACAATTTCCTCTTTCACCTTCAGCTTGTCTTACTCACCCGGCGTATTGCTGCCCCCACTGTCTTAGCTCATTCTGCACTTAAAGGGGCAGAGGGAAGCAGAAACATACTGAGAAATGTCCTCTAAGTCTCATGAGAATGGCATGAAGTAGACAGTATACCCACTTTACAGATAAGGAAAATTGAGGCTCACAAGTTAGGTAACTTGTACAAGGTCTTGCAATTGTTAAAAGGCACAGCCAGGACTCTGAACCAGCTCTGCAGTTTCCCTAAAGCTCCTTTCTCTACACCAAGATTCCAACTTAGCACTCTCTTTCTGAACTCATCCTGGATGGGCCATCTCTTATGATATACAGGAAAAAAAGGGCTGGAATTAACATTCTTTATGAAGGAGGCTTAAGCTTCCAATTTAAATGTTCTAAGTCAAAAGACGAGAAGGGGGAAAGCCCCTATCGCTGACCTCAGCCTTAAGTCTCAAGGCTGTACGGAAAGTCCAGACTTACACTGGGTTGGCAAAATACAACCAAGGCCTGAGAACATGGTGGGAGCTGCAGTTTTGGATCTTTAGAAGAAAGCATTTAGGATCTTCAAAACTATAGTTCACAGCTGGAGGAGAAGGGAGATGCATGGTCTTTACAGACAGCCTCGCCTGCCAGCCTGGTATCTTTCCATTACACCTCCAGGGCCTCACGGAGAACAGTTTGCATATCTGTCATTTAGATGTTGAGAGGATTATTTGTATCTTTCTCTCCTGACAGTCATGTGCTGACGTGGTAGCCTTGGTGATGAGGAGTGGCTAGCCTTAGTAAATACCAAGGGTAGGCACCTGAAAAGGGGAAGTTGCTGAGAGCTGAACTTGGAGGCTCAAATGACAACACAGACCACAAGGGGAGACCTCACCTCTCCACCAGGGCCTCCTCCCAGCTCTTTCACAGCCTCTCTGCTCACCCTCCCAGGGGATGCAAAGACTCCTGACCTTCAAAGAATACCACTTGCCCTTTCCCCCGGATGGGGCTGCCTTCCCCAAAGTATCAACATCAAAGCCTGTTTATTCTGAGTGAAGCTGCAGCCAACCCCAGGATCCTCCCCGAGGGCCTATTACCACCTGATGCATGGGTTCAGTCCCTGGGCACAAGAGTGGGATTTGTTTTGGAAATTTCCAACGCCACCAGGAGGTGTGAACATGCACTCCGACTGTTCCTGTCGCTTATTTTCACCAGCAAACCCCAAACCAAAGGCCAGGTAGCCAAGAACAACCACTGGGATATTTAAGGATGGGAAAGGCAGGCTGAATCCCAGGCAGGGAGGCAGCCCCCTCTCAGTCTGTGCTGGATTCATCAAAGCTGGAAGGGAAGACAGGAACTGTTTCAGCAACATTACCCTGATCATTAAATCCACACAGCTGAAGCAAGGGAGCTTTGACACAAGCATAATTTGATAGTTCATGAAAACCATGATCCAGAAATGTCTCACCCTAAAAAATTTCAAACCAGGACATATTTGTGGGTTTCAACACTGAAGCATTGGTTCAGTTTTTCAGTGTTTCTGTGAGTTTGATGTCCAGTGTACTTAATTCCAGCATGTCACGGAAGTAGTTCATAAATAATCAGGTCCCAGCGTGGCCACACAGCATGTGATGTCAGCCTGGGTAGGACCCAGCACCACCCTTCACATCAGCCCAGAAAGTTTGAGTTATCTCAGAAATTAGGGCTGGGTTTTCCCAGTACAAAGGGCAGAGTACAGACAGAAAGCCATAATTCTAATGCAGAAGGTTTATTTTTAAGCCTCTATTCTTAAAAAAATCCTGCAACCCATCAAAAAAGTGAAAAGTAAAAGGATCCCCTCTATAAACAGTCATCTTTACTTATAATTAAAATTTAGTTCTTCCAAAGTTAAGAGGATCTTTGAATATACAGCAAGAGACAGGACACGTACATAAACTATATTGTAAAGTAATAACAGCAACTGTTATTTTACAATGATGCTTTTACAAAATGAAGATTTTCAAGAAGACTCGTAAAAAGAACTTTTCTTAACAAATGTAAGTTTCTGATAGCCTTTAGATAATACCACTAAACCAAATAACAAATGACAAAAATTTTGCTGTGCTGTGCTCAGTCATGTCTGACTCTTTGCAACACCACAGACTGTGGCCCTCCAGGCTCCTCTGTCCCTGGAATTTTCCAGGCAAGAATACTGGAATGGGTTGCCATTTCCTACTCCAGGGGATCTTCCTGACCTAGGGATCAAATTCTCGTCTCCTACATTGGCAGGCAGATTTTTTATCACTGTACCACCTGGGAAGCCCAATAAATGACAAAACTCAACTGAAAAACCTGTTTACTTCATCCAGATCAATAGGAATCAATTACATGGAACTGAACGAACTGATGAGTGTGGTTTACAACTTTATGACTTTGTGGAAACTATACTAACTTTAATCTTTGTTTCGCAGAAAAACCTTTTCTCCTATGCTATGACCTACAACAAATCGAAAAAGTATACCTCTGTAAACAAACAAATGAAAAAATAATAACAGGCATAGGGTAAAAATTCCAATCATACAAAATGGTCTAAAATGAAAACTTTAATCTCCATGTCCCTCAGTCAGGCGAGGGTTTTGGGAATAAACATTCAAGCAAAAAATGCCTATTATCCAAACAGGCTGCCCAACTGTTTGGGGATTTTTTGGTTTGGGGTCTTCTTGGTCAAACATAAGACAAAGCTAAACAGCTAAAAATACAGAAAAGTTCATTTAAGGCTTTTACCCTTTCAAAAAGATGTCTTATGAAGAAAGCAACAAGGGAATGTAAAAGAAGAGAATGAACAGGGTACAGAATGCAGGACACAGGGTCTGCCTCCCGAGGGGCCTGACTGGGGGACTAGAGTCCAGATACACATTGTCAAATCTCCTGGGTTTTTAAACACTCAAGTTTTGAAACAGCTAAAACAACCCAACCACGCGCAATTCCCAGGGCTGGTTTCCCTCAGCATGTAGGTTTCTCAGGACAAGGAAAGCTGATCCCAGGGGCCCTCCATCGGAATGTGGGCAGTGTGGTTCCTGCTCTGGGGAAATGAAAGGTCTCGCAGTGCATCCCAGCAGACGTGCGGGCTTACGGTTGTGTAAAGGACAGGCCGGTACGCCTCCAAAATAATCTGTCTGTAGCTGAAGCAGACATGTTTTTTCCTTTAAAACATTCCACAGGGTAGACGAAGAAAAAAAAAAATGACAGCTTCAGAGATTCAAGGCGGAGACAGGGAAATAATGGCTACAAAGATGTGGTCCGTGCCCGCTCTGGCACAGCGGGCGCTGGAAACACAGAACCAAGAGGCCAGACAGTGGGAGACGGGACCGGCTCACCCAACGATCACGGAGTGTCTGTTACACTGAATCAACGGCTGTTTTTTCTTTCTGATTATGAAGCATGAGAAAATAATTTAACACGAAAAGAAATTCCTGCTAGCATATACAATTTCATCACAGATAAGGACATGTGTGAAATCACTCAGTTGTGTCTGACTCTTTGTGACCCCATGGACTGTAGCCTGCCAGACTCCTCTGTCCATGGGATTTTCCAGGCAAGAATACTGGAGTGGGGTGCCATTTCCTTCTCCAGGGAATCTTCCTGGCCCAGGGTTTGAACCCGGGTCTCCTGCATTGCCGGCAGACTCTTGACCCTTTGAACTACCAGGGAATCCCACAAGTAAGGACTGTCATACACAAAGAGAAGGAAATGGCAATCCACTCCAGTATCCTTGCCTGGAAAATCTCATGGACAGAAGAGCCTGGTGGGCTGCAGTCCATGGGGTCGCAAAGAGTCGGGCATGGCTGGGCGACTAACACTTACACTTACTTATACACAAAAAAGTTTCTCAGCTAAGTGAAATCCCATGGGGCTATAAGAACCACCTACTTGAGGACCCAGAAAAATGAATTAAGGCTCTACCCTCCCATCAGACACACGAAGCTCCAGGAAACACAAAGGTAAGGACGACCACTAGCTCCTTGTTTTAATGTGTTAGTGTTCATTTCAAGGGATGCTGTCTACATGGGCTCCAGGGTCAAGGACGGACTGCCTAGTTCCCTTCCGGTGCAAAGTCTCCACCCTGACTTGTAGCGTGAGTTATCCCCATGGGAACTGAACTTCAAGACACAGGGGATCATGGCCTCCGGTGAGGGGAGAAGCAGGAAGGACAGAACAGCACCTGAGTTTCATGTGTTTGAGATGAGGATGCGCTTGATGGAAAAATTTTAAAAATCAGTTCCTTCACTGTCTTCCCCGGGGAAGAAAAATAAGGCTGAGAATCTCACAGGGTCAGCAGAGGAGGCTATCTAAAAGGGGTTGTGAGAAGGAGTGACTCCACGTGGGTGAAGTGTCTAGATTCTTTTCTTGGCAGTATAGAGGCAATGCATAGCAAACAGGGACAAAGACGTTTAAGACCTATAAAACGCTTGTGGGGTATACCCGGCAGAAGCTAAGTGGTTTAACAGGTTTTGTTACTGACCAAGGTAACTGGTCCTCGTTACCTAACTCTGAATACA
This sequence comes from Bos indicus x Bos taurus, assembly GCF_003369695.1. Taxonomy (NCBI): domain Eukaryota; kingdom Metazoa; phylum Chordata; class Mammalia; order Artiodactyla; family Bovidae; genus Bos; species Bos indicus x Bos taurus. Next base: position 32,651,000 of record NC_040102.1, read on the forward strand.
GAGTCACCGATCAGCCATTCTTGCCGCCCCACTCCCCTCCCCAGGTGGACTTTCCCATCTGCCCATCACCAGCTACTTGGTGGTAAATTATGAAGATTGCAAATGGTTCCTTTTTGACCCTAATCCCTGAAACAGCCATTCTGCACCACTGAAAGGCTGTCTGTAGCCATCAAATTCAATCCTAAAAAGTTAGAAAATGATACGGGAAAGGAAAGATCGTATAAAAAGCAGGTTGAAAATGCTTTTGATCTTCCCATACTATTTGCTCTATAGAAAGTCCCTTAGAAAGTAATTAAAGCAGGTTATAGGAAAAAAGTTTTAACTGACTCTCTCTAATGCTAATTCAACCACTCCCTTTTGATGTATTTTCTTGAAGTATTTTTCCTGCATGTTTTAACTGAGAGACTTCAGACAAGTTACTTGACTTCTCTGGCTCCTCCTCTGAAACAAGGTTAAAAGCACCTATGATAAGGTGCTTACAAAGGATGTTACAAAGATTGTGCGTGCTTAGTCGCTCAGAACCACTCAGAAGTTGCTTGCAACCCCAGGGACTGTAGCCCACCAGGCTCCTCGGGCCATGGGGATTCTCCAGGGAATAATACTGGAGTGGGTTGCCATGCCCTCCTCCAGGGGATCTTCCCAACCCAGGGATCGAACCCAGGTCTCCCACATTGCAGGTGGATTCTTTACCACCTGAGCTTAAATGGCTTAATATATGTAGAGAGCTTAGAACAGTGCCTGGCACTTAATAAACACTTGGTGTTAGCTCTGATCATGACTTGGTAATAACCAGAGAACACATGCAATTCTCTTTGTAGTGTGTTAAATATAGCTGTCGTACAGTCCCCATATCCACTATTTTTAATGGCTGCATGATATTCAGTGAGTGCATTTATACCATTGTTCAGCCATGCATGTCGTTCTCAGAAGGGAATGTAAGATACCAACAGTTCAGACTGACGGTATTCCTAGGGATCCAAACTGACACCATCAAACACAAATAACAATGATTTGCATTTGAAGGGAGTGGGGAAAAAACTCAATTATAAAATTAGTTTGTATGATACAATTTCCAAAATTAAAAAGCAGATACGATATTTTGAAATATCATGTTGTTGTTCAGTCGCTCAGTCGGGTTCTACTCTTTGCAAGCCCATGGACTCTGCAGCATGCCAGGCTTCCCTGTCCTTCGTGAAGTGAAGTGATCAGTATGTAATTCTGTAATTTATCATGAGATGTAATGACCCTCAGAACTCTTCAGAACTTCTACAGAGGTGGGAGAGACAAGAAACAGAGGGTCCCCAAATGATTTCAGGCACACGCCAAGATGACATAACTGGCTGAAGTGTAAGGATCAAGGCATATTTTCTAAGTTGAAAGCAATACTCAACTCCGTGTAGGTAAAGACTACAGGAAATAACCAAGCATCAGTATTTTAAGATTTGCTAAGAATTAGAAATATTAACACATTTATAAACATGGAAGTCTGCCACTCTTCCTATCATCTAGTTACCAATGTTTTATTTGACCATATCTCAAAAAGCCACAAAAATTAATATTCTAACACCAGATCCGGTATCTTGCCTTTTGCCTCAAGGTAATGTATTTTATGTGATCTGCCAAAGAAGGGTCTCCGTGGGGTCCTTTGTCACTCAGGCACAGAGATCTTAAGGATGGAGAAAGGAAATGAGATGGTCTGGTTCACCACCTCCTGGCCAGGACAAAGGAAACAAACCAGCCCGGTAGACATCACAGCGCTTTCGGTCCTCTCTCAGCCCCCCAGACAGACTCACACTTCTTTCTTCGGGAACCCCTGGTGGGGGGTGTGTGTTAGTCACTCAGTTGTGTCCAACGACTCTTTGTGACCCCACGGACTGGGGCCTTTCCAGGCCCCTCCGTCCACGGGATTCTCCAGGCAAGAATACTGGAGTGGGTTGCCATTCCCTTCTCCAGGGGATCTTCCCGACCCAGGGATTGAACCTGGGTCTCCCACATTGCAGGCAGAATCTTTACCGTCTGAGCCACCAGGGAAGACTGCTTCTTGGTGGGGAAGCAGAGCATCTGACTCATCTGGTTATCAAGGTGAGTCCCAAGGAAGAGGGAAAAAAAAAACCACAGACTGAGAGCATTTCAAAATCCTGTTCTAACAACAAACTTTAGTAAGAATGAAGAGCTCCTTTGGTATAAGAAGAGACCCCACAGCCCAGTGCTGTGGGAGGCGGTACCCTTGAAGAAACAGCCCTGGGGCCCGCCTGTCCCTCACACAGGACATGGTACTCCAGATCACAAGAGGCCTTTTCAGACCAGGCCTTCTGGAGGCTGTGGTGGCTCTCCCTGGGCTAGCCACATCTCTTTTAATAAACAAGAAGTTTAAAAATGAAGCGTGCAGCCGTCGCACCTCTATAAAGTTTTTCTGGCATTTCTTATAAAACGTTTTCCTTTGGCTCCACTAGGGAGGGCAGCATTCAGGAAAAGACACTTAATTCCAGCTGCCCTTTTTCTCCCCATGGGCACATTCCTAAATGTGTCCCTCAGGGACACCCTGGAGATGAAAGCCCTTGATTTCTCTCTAACAGATTATCTACACGCCTCTCTCTGCAGGAAAGGAATTTCTCATCTCATTAGTGCCTAAAAGCGGCTCCTTTGCCAAAGGCAACAGCGAGCCCCCGAGCGGCAGGTGACCTGCTTCTCCGGTGCTGAGCAGCAGTGCTGATGGGCAAGCCAGACCCCAAGTTCACACCGAGGCCACCCTTCCTCTCTAATCCACTCGGCTAAATGTAAGATGGCTTAAAACTCAACTTTCAAAAACCTAAGATCATGGCATCTGGTTCCATCACTTCATGGCAAAACAGAAGGGGAAAAAGTGGAAACAGTGACAGATTTTATTTTCTTGGGTTCCAGAATCACTGCAGATGGTGACTGCAGCCATGAAATTAAAAGATGCTTGCTCCCTGGAAGAAAAGTTATGAGAAACCCAGACAGCATATTACAAAGCAGAGATATCACTTTGCCAACAAAGGTCCGAATAGCTAAAGCTATGGATTTTCCAGTAGTCATGTATGGATGGACATGAGAGTTGGACCATAAAGAAGGATGAGGGCCAAAGAATTGATGCTTTCAAACTGTGGTGTTGGAGAAGACTCTTGAGAGTCCCTTTGAACTGCAAGGAGATCAAACTTGTCAATCCTAAAGGAAATCAACCCTGAATATTCATTGAAAGGATTGATGCTAAAGGTGAAACTCCAATACTCTGGCCATCTGATGTGAAGAGCTGACTCATTGGAAAAGACCCTGATGCTGGGAAAGATTGAAGGCGGGAGGAGAAGGAGACAGAGGATGAGATGGTTGGATGGCATCACCAACTGAATGGACATGCAACTGAGCAAAGTCCGGGAGTTGACGATGGACAGGGAGGCCCAGGGTGCTGCAGTCCATGGGGTTGCAACGAGTCAGGCATGACTGAGTGACTGAACAACAACAACAAATTTTTGAAATTAGAACACTAATTTTAAACTTCTTGTTTATGAAAAGAGACGTGGCTACCCCAGGGAGAACCACCACGGCCTCCAGAAGGCCTGGTCTGAAAAGGCCTCTTGTGATCCAGAGTACCGTGTTCTGTGTGAGGGACAGGCCGTTTCTTCAAGAGTGCCGCCTCCCACAGCATCAGGCTGTGGGGTTTCCTCTTACATGAAAGGAACTCTTCATTCTTACTGAAGTTTGTTGTTAGAATAGGATTTTGAAATGCTCTCGGTATGTGGGTTTTCTTTTTTCCTCCTTGGGACTCACCTTGATAACCAGATGAGTCAGATGCTCTGCTTCCCCACCAAGAAGCAGAGTCTTCCCTGGTGGCTCAGACAGTAAAGATTCTGCCTGCAATGCGGGAGACCCAGGTTCAATCCCTGGGTCGGGAAGATCCCCTGGAGAAGGGAATGGCAACCCACTCCAGTATTCTTGCCTGGAGAATCCCATGGACGGAGGAGCCTGGCGGGGCTCCAGTCTGTGGGGTAGAAGTGTTTAACAAAGATTAAACAGTTCTCCACATCCCACTGGCAAATGACCGCCTGCCCTATGTCTCCAGGGACTGTAACCACTTACTTGCCCATTCAGAGATGTTGGAACACCTGGGCTAGGTCACACAGCAAATGAAGAGACGGAAGTGGGCCCTGGACAAGGGGAAAGAGTGTCAGCTGGCCTGGTCTCCAGCTGCGGCACAAGGTCCGACCTAGGACACCTTCAGGGAAGCACAACCCGCTCACCGAGTCTTTCCACACCGATGCCGGTTTTCTTCAAAGGCTGATCAAGGTTCTGGTTGTTAATTCTGTTGGAATTCAAAGGCTCTGAGGCTTAGAGATCCAAGTAGGCTGTGAACCAAAGGCCACCCAGGGCCTGGCTGTGAGATGAAATAAGGCCTTAAATGCCTTCGAATCACTCCCTCCGTTCACGGAGGACATCCGAACCCTCTAGAGCTAAACCACGGCCAGCATCCTTCCCAATGTACAGGGTGAGAAGCAGCTTCCTCAGACATAGAGCAATTAAAAACCAGAGCAGGGAAAAGGAGACCAAAGATTATTGTCCAGGGGGACGGAAGGATGATGTCAGCAAATACAGGTTAGAGCTAATGACAGTTTAATAAGCACATGTATTGTTTTTAATGCAATCATAACATTTTTAAATTAATAACTACAATTAAAATGACAGAGATACTATTTATAAAAGCCTTCCTCTGATGGTGGTTGTAGAAATACAACAGAGGTCTTTGTAACCAAAGGGAAGTTGAGCCAAACAAGGCTCTTTTGTACGTTCACCTTCCCCTGATGCGAAAAACCTTTACATGGTTGGAATGGTTGACTGACTTGCCTCCAGAGTTGTGTTTTTCACTGACGGGTTTACTTCCCCTCGTGTTGTGTATCATTTTTCCTTTTCTCGGTCCTGTGTTCCTTGTGGCAGTGACTCCACCTGCCGTGTTGGCGCAACCGGTGAGGTCACATCAGTTACGCTATTACAGAACAAAGACTTGGCCTGTGCTAAAAGTGCAAACACTTGGGGACGCACAGGTACACGCCCTGGTTTCGATGGTGTTTCCTACTCATTTGCTCCAACAGAAGACTCGACACACAGGCATCATGGCCCATGTTGTCTTTGCCAAGACATGTTGACCTCACTCTTGTATCACAGTGACTGCTGGGGAAAGCAAGCCATCACCGTTTCCTGGTTCACATTCAACAGCAAGTTCTCCTTATTTTATTTGTTCATTCTTATCACTTCCTCTCGCTCTCCCCCACCCACACCCAATCCACCACCAGTAAGGCCAAATGAACCTTGGAAATATTTCTGAAACCCACCCACCACTGTCCATGCCCACGCCTGTCACCCTCCTCCTGCCAGAGCCTCCCAGCCCACCTGTCGGGTTCCAGGCTAAACCTGCTCCAAATCTGCTCTCCATCAGACAGCCAGACTTTCACAAACTGGATCACGTCACCCCTCTGCTTTCAACACTCAGCAGTTTCCATTGCTCTTGAAGGAAGCCCGGCCTTCCTCTTCAGCCTCAATCTAGGCAACCTCTCCAGCTTCCCAGGTCTTCCTGCCTCAGGGCCTTGCACAGGCTGCTCCCCTTCCTCTACTTTTCACTGGAAAAATTCCTCTTTATCTTCCAGGCCTCTGCCTCAGAGAGGCCATCTGCAATCTTTGCTCTTTCTCTTATGATACCCTGTTCTCTTCCTCCACCACACTCATCGCAGCACAAGATTACTCATCTTTGTGTTCATCTGTGTTCAGTCGCTAAGCTGTGTCCGACTCTTTGAGACCCTGTGGACTGCAGCACACCAGACTCCTCTGTCTTTCACTATCTCCCAGAGTTTGCTCCGATTCATGTCCATTGAATCGGTGATGCCATCCAACCATCTCATCCTCTGTCACCCCCTACCTTCTTGCTCTCAATCTTTCCCTGCATCAGGGTCTTTTCCAATGAGTCAGCTTGTCGCATCAGGTGGCCAAAGTATTAAAGCTTCAGCTTCAGCATCAGTCCTTCCAATGAATATTCATGGTGTTTACTGTCTATCTCCCCACAAGGCTCTGGGCTTCCTGAAAGCAGGGATCATTGTTTATGCTGTCTACCCAGTGCCTCAAAAATAGTAGGTGTTAAAAAATAATTACTAAAAGTATGGATGAACTTTAAAAACAAGCGGGGGGAAAGGCAGTGAGAACTTTCTGCATTGCTAACTGAATGCCTTGTAAATGAAATCACCATCAAATCATATCACATAAAGCACACCTTTCACATCACAGGAACCGTGACTTTGATGCACCCTCCCCTCTGAATCACTCCATTCCCCGACTGTGAACAGGCTGGGGTTACTTCTTCCAGAGCCCATAGATCACCAATCCTGGACACTGAGCCATCAGTTTCCTATACTGGGTGGAGGGGGCCTCTGCCAGTTTGGAGATGGGAGGGTTTCCAGTAAAGCCTCAATGTCATCTTTAAGAGGAATCTCAAAAAAACACAAATACTTAACCAGTAACAGCATTGCTCAAATTTTCCAGTCCGTTACAAAAAGCCGAGAAGTGCTTAGGAAACCCAGAGGTGTTCTACAAGCGCAAATGCCGACGGCTCAGATTTGTGAAGTTGAGATCTCTGTGCTCATCTGTGACTTCTCTGCCTCCCACTCTCCCAGAAAAACAATGGTCTCACCCTTCTTCTTAATCACCTGAATTTCCTTTGGCAACATATTACACCATCTTACTACACTTACAGTTCTTCAAAATGTCTAACCTTTACCAGCATCCAAATCCTTTCTATGCAGCCAAATGCTCTCTTGAATCTTCAAGAAAGATGAGAAAATGACCCTCCATCATTCACTCTCTCTCCATATCTGAAAGGCTATTGTATCAAATTTCATCCTATCTGGTTACACAATGGCCTTCCAGTCACCAGCCTGAATATTTATTTTAATCTGTCTTTAAGCAATTACTGCCCCCATTTTTATTGCTGTTGGTATTCTTAAAAGATGCTTGGTTTTGAGTTTGGTTTTTTTTGTCCAATCTAGGACCCCTAGCTACTCAAGACTAGACAGCAGAGAAGCCCGCATGTTGGTCCCCTTACTCTGCCTCTCAGATTCACGTCTGTTTCATGATCACGGGACTTAACTGACTTCCATTTAACCAAAGCTCAGCTGAGACCACAGAGAAGTATGGATGAGTCTGCCCTCTGTATCCACAGGTCCTCAGATTCAACCAAAATATAAATATCTCAAAAATATTCAAGAAAAAAAAAAACCTCCAGAAAACTCCAAAAAGCAAAACTTGGATTCATGCACGGGCAACTATTTATATAGCATTTCCATGGTATTTACAACTACTTACAAGAAGCCTGGCATGCTGCAGTCCATAGGTTCGTAAAGAGTTAGACACAACTGAGCCACAGAACAACAATGTGGCATATATATCATATTAGGTATTATAAGTAATCTAGAGATGATTTAAAGTATACAGGAGGATGTACAAAAAGTGTTAGTCACTCAGTCGTGCCCGACTCTTTGCGACCCCATGGACTGCAGCCCACCAGACTCCTCTGTCCATGAGATTTTCCAGGCAAGGATACTGGAGTGGGGTGCCATTTCCTTCTCCAAGGATGTACAAAGGTTATACACAAAGATGAAGCCATTTTATATAAGGGGCTTCAGCATCCGCAGATTGTGGCATTGAGGGGGGAGGGAAGCTGGAACCAATCACCCTTGGATATGAGGGACAATTGCATTAATATCAGTGCAAAATCAGGTCCTTTCAATTTCTTCTTACCTAAAGGGGCCACACACTCTTCCCTATTAAATGGATCCTATCTATACGTCCGTCTCTGTTTAGTGTTTTAAAGATATGTATCACCACACTGCAGCCATGAAATTAAAAGACACTTGCTCCTTGGAAGAAAAGCTATGACCAACCTAGACAGCATATTAAAAAGCAGAGACATTATTTTGTCAACAAAGATCCGTCTAGTCAAAGCTATGGTTTTTCCAGTAGTCATGTATGGATGTGAGAGCTGGACTATAAAAAAGCTGAGCGCCAAAGAATTGATGTTTTTAAACTGTGGTGTTGGAGAAGACTCTTGAGAGTCCCTTGGACTGCAAGGAGATCCAACCAGTCCATCCTAAAGGAAATCAGTCCTAAATATTCATTGGAAGGACTGATGCTGAAGCTGAAACTCCAATACTTTGGCCACCTCATGCGAAGAACTGACTCAATGGAAAGACCCTGATGCTGGGAAAGATTGAAGGCAGGAGGAGAAGGGGATGACAGAGGATGAGATGGTTGGATGGCATCACCGACTCTGTGGACATGAGTTTGAGTAAGCTCTGGGAGTTGGTGACAGTCAGGGAAGCCTGGCGTGCTGCAGTCCATGGGGTCGCAAAGAGTCAGACACAACTGAGAGACTGAACTGAACTGAACTGATCATCACCCTAATCTAAGGTCGGCAAAATCTGAGTCCTTACAAAAAGCATATTCTCTTGATTCCAAATGTTTGATATGTGGGGTCTTATTAAGAGAACAAATGAAAATATCAGCAAATTTATCTCTTAACACTTTGAGTTTTAACTTCTGGACCACAACTATTTTCTGTAAAGATTAACATACATGCACGCACACACACATTAAACTATAGGCCAAGATGTGAGCTTTTCTTTTGATTTTGGTTTTAATGTCTAAGGTGGAGTCAAACCCTTAATAACCAGTTCAAATGATCCTCCTAGCCCAACCAGATTCTTTCTGTTAAACTTCCACCTAAAAGTGTATGTCTCATGCTGCAAATTACAGCTATCTTGGGCACCCAAGTGAAGTACCAGGACATCAGACAGGCCTGGTTTAACTGAGTTCCCCTAGCATCTTGGAAAGTCCCAGGAAGTGACAGATGGAAAGCTTGAGATTTTGCCTACTGCTGGAGGAGTGAAGAAGGCTTCCTTTGTAGTTATTAAAAAATCAACTAAGCATGGTTTTCCTACAAGCTGATATTGTAACTAAGTGGTCACAAGCTTATATAATAGAGACAGGAGTAATTACCAAGGTTTAGAATTACATCAGAGAGGATGGGAAAAATGAAGGTGCAGAGACTGAACCTTTCCTGAAATAGGGGAACTTGAGGAGGTTTTTGTTCCTCCCAAACCAGTAACAGGACCTTTTGAATCAATACATGGGGCTCCATTAATCCAGGAACCCGGAAACATCTTATAAATATCAGCCAAATCTGGCCACAAGCTCCATCGGTACATGGGGAAACTTGGGTATTTAGAGACGGAGCATCCTGAAGCCCAACAGTGAGCCAGGGCCAGAGTGGGCACCAGACCCAGAGATCTGGAATCCCTATCTCTAGCAGGGAGATCCAATCTACTTTTCAAGGGAATAAGAAGAAACAGATGGTAGAGTCAGACATGATATCCACACATCTTGGACGGGACAAGGCAAAGGACAGTACATCCAAGGCCCCAAATGTCATTTAATCAAGCAGAAAGTTAGGACTGCTCCAGCCCCTGGTCAGCAAAGATGCTGCTGCTCACCTTACAGCTTGTAAGCTGATGCCACAAAGATACCCCATCCATCCTCACCTCTAGGCTCTCCCTTTTTATCTGATTCGAGCTCAGAAATGCCTGTTCATCTTTGGCTGGATAAAGGAAGCAGTTATAACATTTGCAAGAACCTACAGAAAAGAGAGTCTGGTAACATCAAATCCTCTGGCTCTTCCTGCTTCCTTCCCAAGGGAAAGTTAAAATACCATGTATATCTAAAACATACAGCGTGAATCAGAGTGCTTCATAAACCACAGGAGTTAGGTGATAACATGACTAGCATATTTAACGTCCAGCAAAGTAACCAATTAAGCTAAGCGAGGCTGTGTGTGTGTACCTGCTCAGTCATGTCCAACTCTTGTGGGACCCCACGGACTGTAGCCCACCAGGCTCCTCTGTCCATGGATTTCTGGGCAAGAATACTGGAGTGGGTTACCATTTCCTTCTCTAGGGATCTTCCCCACCCAGGGATGGAACCTGCGTCTCCTGCATTGGCAGGTGAATTCTTTACTGCTGAACCAGAGAGGAAGCCCTAAAGGAGGCTAGCTCTGGGTATAACAGATGAGCATAATCAAATGTTCCATTCCAAACACTGAGAGAAAACAAACCGGTAACACTTCAGAATGCACAGGAGTTTGCTTTGCTTTCCCTGCAGGAGTGTGTTACCCTAAGAGAAACATCTTAAGGAGGGAGGGGAGCTACAGGTGGGCAGCCATCCTGCCCCTCCCAACCCCCGACTCAGTAGGACCAGAGAGAACTTTGCAAACTCCAGAGCGAAACAGGGCCTACTTTTCAGTTTAGCCTGGCTAACCGCAGGCCCTGGTTCCAGCCATCACTGGGAAATCCTCAGTAATTTGGGGCCGAGGGCAAACATGGTTAGGGTATTTTGGTCTGAAAGTTAAGACCAAACTGTTCTAGCATTCCTAGAGGAGGAAAGGAAGGAGGGAGGGGCAAATTCTCCCGATCAACCCCTAAGGCGTTGGTGAGATGGGGGTAGGGGATAGCCCTCGCTGAGCAGCCCGCGTTCCCCTTTCCCCACCCCACACCCACACCCACCCCTAGCTCGGCCCCTGAGCGAGCCTCTAGGGCTTTGGTGTCAGTGGATCTAACTGCTCCAGTTGGTTTTCCCAGCGCTCCGGCCCAGCCATTCACAGCTCGATGTCCAGTACAATGAAATACCCAGGAGGCTTTACACGTAAGCTGAACCCTACATCAAATATACACAGCTACTCAGCGAATAAGAGGAATTCATCAGCCCACACATAGTTTCAATTCATCAAAAATTCATGAAGTGATTACTAAATGCCAGGCGCTGAGCGCCGTCCCGTAGATTAAAAAAAAAAAAAAATCCCCAGGTACCGGAACCCACCTACTGGGAGAGCCGGGGCGGTACAGCCCAAGGAGAAGCTAGGCGAGAATACTAGAACCGGCCGAGCGAGGGGGGGATTGAGGAGGGTCCCCCTCCGCAAAGGCGTGGCCCCGGCCGTCCCCTTGGAGAGACACATTCTCCAAGGGTCTCGGCGCTCCTGCCAGGCTTCGTGCTCGCACCGCCCGTCTCCCCGCGCTCGCCACCCGTCCGCACACTCACTGGGTCCTCCGGCGGCCCTGATTCTGGTGCAGCCCCCGCAGGTCCACCTCCGCGCGGCCGAGGAACTTGTCGAGGCCGAGCAGCGCGCGGTGCAGCACGGTGAGCTGCAGGGTGGCGGCGGCGGCGGGCGCGGCCTCGGCCGACAGCAGCGGCGGCAGCTCGAAGGTGGCCTCTTCGCGCCACACGGGCGCGCCCAGGCTGCGCTCCGACACCGAGGTGGCGTACTTCTCCTTGCCCACCTGGATCACCGCATACGCGTCGCTCGTGCCCCCGGGACCCTTGGCCCTCAAGCCTCGCGCCTGCAGTACCGTCACCTGCACGTGCGTCGGGGACCACACGGCCCCGGGGCCCCGGCCCGCCGAGGCTGCCAGGGACATGGTGGCGGTTCTACTACCCAAACGAAAAGTAGAGGTGATCGCCGCGACCGGCGGCCCCTACCGCCCGCCCCAGTCTCCGCAGCCTCTTTAAGGCTTCCGGTCACGCCCCTCTGTGCCCCGCCCCCAGACAGTCCCCGCCCACCGCCCCCACCTGCAGGACCTGTCCGACTCCGCCCCTTAGGGGGCGGGCCTTGGAGACTTCTACCCTAAGGGGTGGTCAGTTCTGTTCAGTTCACTCTCTCAGTCGTGTCCGATTCTGCGACCCCATGGACTGCAGCAGCCCGGGCTTCCCTGTCTATCACCAACTCCCGGAGCTTGCTCAACTCATGTCCATGCAGTCGGTGATGCCAAGAGGTGATGCTAAATGGTGGAAGATGTCCCCAACGGCCAAAGGTCGCCCAGCCCAACCGGATCTGGCCGGAGCAGCGATTAGGGGAGTCAGACCTCATTTCCAGACTGGTCTTGCCCTCTGGCAGGTGTTTGGCTTTGTACAGATTCCTTAGTTACCTTTAGGTCTCAGTTTCTTTATATGTAAAATGAGAGAGCAACCACCTCAGAGACTGCTGTAAAAAAAAAAATGTCATGTTACCTGGCACAGGGTGCGTTCTCAATAAATGGTAGCTATGAGGATGAGTGGTAAAGTATCCGCGTGCAATGCAGGAGACCAGGTTCGATCCCTGGGTAGGGAAGATCCCCTGGAGAAGGAAATGGCAACCCACTCAGTATTCCTGCCTGGGAAATCCTATGGACAGAGGAGACTGGTGGGCTACATACAGTCCAAGGGGTCGCAAAAGAGTCGGACACGACTTAGCGACTAAAGAACAAAAACAATGCGAGTGACTGCGAAGGCGATCCCAAATTCGTTGCTCTTCCTACTTTGGCCGCTGGGGCCGTTACTCCGGAGGAAAGTCGGTTCGGGGAAGGTGCCAGGTAGGTGGCAATTGAAGAGGATGTTTTGAAGGCCAGAAAAGGTGAAGGCACAAGCAGGGGGCACCTGTGGTGGCTTGGGAGCTTTCTACTTTGCCCCACCCTCACCAAATAAGGTGAGGCTGAGAGGCTAAGTCAGGGAAGGGGACTAAAGGAGGAACTGGAAATGGGATTGCCAAACGGACCTCCTCGGGAGCAGAGGCCCTCCCCCCACCCCCACCCTCGGAGTTCCCCATTTCTCCTCGCTGGACCCTCTGCAATCTCTCCTCCCTCTTTAACTCTGGGCTCTCCATCAGGCACTTCCTGGTTCGCAGTTTCCTTTAGACTGGCGATTCCCTTCATTTCCAATATCCTGGGGGCTCAAGTATCTATTGAGCATCAGATTGCAGAGGTCGAGGAAGGTTTTTAGATTTTAGAGTTAAGGAAAGGCCCAGAGGAGCAGAGAAGTGATTTGTTCAAGGCCAGGGTGTCTGACTAGAGCGCCAGCCCAGGGTGTCTGACTCTCATCCAGTGTGTCTGCTGCATCCCTTGCTTCTCCCAGATCCTCAGAACCCGGATCTTGGATTGCTGTTAGTTTCCCACCTGGTCTGTAGGCTCCCTTCCTCTTGAGCCACACTGCACATTGCCTGCTGGGAATTCTGCAACATTACCTCTCCATCAACTGCATTAACCTGAGACTTAACAGAGCTTCCAAGGCATTCCTATGTGGGCCCCACCCTGATTCCCTCTCCTCTATCTCTTGAACAAACTGTAGCCCAGATAAACTTCCCACTTCAGCCATTTAATCGCTAGGCTGGCCCGTGGCTGCCCTGCCCACCTCTCTCTCTGGCCAACCTACATCCTATCCACTGCAAGGCTTCACTCAGATTTCTCCAAGCTTTGGCTTCCAACAGTCCTCTTCAGGGCAGGACCAGGTGGTGACTTGTCTCCTCCAGCAGAAACCTGGACACACAGTAGGTATTCAGGAAGTGCTACAGAATTGAAGAGTTGGCAAGTTATGCCAGTCAACCATGTGTGCTTGCTTTTAACCATGTAAGAAATTAAAAGATGAGGACTTCCCTGGTGGTCCAGGGGCTAAGGCTCTTGCTGCAAAGGCTGGTGGCCTGGGTTTGATCCCCGGTCAGGGAACTAAATCCTGCATGCCACAACTAAAGATCAAAGATCCTGCTTGCTGCAACTAAGACCTGGTGCAGCCAAATAAATAAAATTTAAAAAAAAAGAGAGAGAGAAATTAGAAGACAGACATTTTGCCTCAGGTTTCCTCCTGAGAGGTGCTACAGTGTGGGAAAGACCTATTTAGTACATTGTAAATGTTTAACAGTGATCGGAAGGGGAAAGGAAAGGAGGTGCCAGCCATCTAAGAGGCAGGAAAACGTAGCAGAACTCTGTTGTTTTAGTGCCATTTCCCCTGTTTGACAACCTGTTAACCTCATTCAACCTCGTGGCTCCATTCATTACTTTTAAAGATTTATTGAGAACTTACTTGGCGCCCAACACGTACTGGGTGCTACAGACTTGAGAGCGCATAGTCCTTTGAATGAGTCCTGGTCCCTCGGCACACCCTGAGAAATGCTGTAAAGGGAGTCCCGTATCCATAAAATGCTTAGGGTATTTTGAGAAGATCGTGATTTCTCTAAGCTAGTGCATTTTTTAAAAATCATAGTTTTTTACAATGTGTTAAGTTCTATTGTACTGGGAAGTAATTCAGTTATACACACATTCTTTCTAAATATTCTTTCTGTTATGGTTTATCATAGAATATTGAACATAGTTCCTCATGCTACACAGCAGGACCTTGTTGTTTAACCATTCTAGATATAATAGCTAACATGTATATAGTCAGTGGATTTTTATGAAGGAAGTGACATTGAGCTGGGCCCTAAAGGAGACGGCAGAGAAGGGAGTGTGGAGGAGGGCTTTTCAGGAGAGAACAGACAGTCAAAGCAAAAGTGTGGGGGCCAGGGTACCCCAGTGGGGCTGGACTGTGGGATACTTTAGGAGCACCCTGGGGGTGGGTGGGGGAGATAAGACAGCCCTGGTAGACCAGCCCAGATCGTGCAGACCGTGGACACCAGGCTAAGGAGTGTGCACAGAGTGCCAGACCAGGTGAGCTGGCCTCCAGGGGACTTTGAGCAGTGGCGTGATCAGCCCGTAAGGCAGTTATTTGAGCAGAAGCAGCCCAGCAGCCAATAGCAGAGCAGGTCACAGCCAGATACCTGCCTTCAGTTTCACCTGGGGACTGCCTGCCTCTGGCTCTATTCCACCCCACCTCTGATCCATCCATGGTGACGATTCTAAGTTGTGGGCGCATGCTCAGTCACAGAGACGTGTCTACTCTGCAACCCCATGGACTGCAGCCCACGAGGCTCCTCTGTCCATGGGATTTTCCATGGCAAGACTATTGGAGTGGGCTGCCATTTCCTCCTCCGGGAGCTCTTGCCGACTCAGGGATCGAACCCCTGTTTCCTGCATTGGCAGATGGATTCTTTACCACTGAGCTACCTGGGAAGCTGGTTGTACTGATTAAATAACTCATACCACACTCCCCTCTGGTTGCCCTGCCTATCCCCTGCTCCCCTACACCGCAGCTGGACAAAGAGATTTGAACTCAAAACTGACCCTGGGAGTCAAGGTTTTCATCTCCGGCCTCCCCTCCCCCTCCACCCTCAGGCGGTTACAGCCGCCCCCACAGGAGACAGATTTGGAATGAAACCCAGCAGGACAGCCCCACAGGCTGAATAGGACTCGGAAGCATCACTTCCCTTCAGGGAAAAGAGTCGAGGACAGAGAGAGGGAGATGGGGGAGGGGAGGAGAAACCTGGTGACCTCATGTGTTTGGGTTTCTGTCAGACACAAATAGTCTCTGTGGTTAAACAGAAGCAGGAGGCTGGGGGAGAAGAGGGCAGCCTCACCACCCCCTAAAACTCCCCTCCAGATCCTTCTCTCTAGACGCCGGACACGGGCAGGGGTTAACTCAGAGAAGGGGGCCTCAAGGGAGGCTGGAGTTGGAAACCCGTCAGAGGAGAGATGTCAAGAGGTCCAGCCCAGGGTGTGCTTGGGAGCTGGCTTCCTGCCCTCCACGCGCCTCTGGGTGACTTACTCCCCTCCTCCAGGCTGAGTACATTTGTCGATCAAGGCCGCCCGGAGTCCAAAAGGCTGTCTTCCTCCAGCTTTATAGACCCAGAGTCCAGGTGTGGAGGCGAGGGCCCCAGCGACAAGAGCAAGGCCAGTGTCAGGCCTGTGCTCCCCCAATCCCCAGGCCTGCTGACCCCTGGCCAGCTCACTGGATTCCCCGAGTGTTTGTAAACACCTCCCATGCCCGCCCCGGGTGCAGAGAAGGGTTGGCTGCTCTTCCCTCTCACCCCGCCCTGCCGGGCGCTCTGACGGGGAGAGGAAGGCGGTTCAGCAGACAAGGTGCCTGGCAGGTTGAACTGGCCGGGTCAGCCGCCTGTGTTCCCAGAGCAGCAGAGCAGAGCAGAGGCCTGGGGCCTCTCCCTGGGCAGCGCCAGGCTTTGCAATGGGTCTCCAGCACGGATCTGCTCTTCCGCTCGGCTGGAAAGCTCTCCCTTTGTAAGACATTGTGCAGGTCCGGGCCAGGTGGGAGGCAGGGCTTGGGAACCACAGTCATCACTGCCCTGTTAACTTCGGCCTCACCCTCACCCCCCAACTCCTGTCCCCTCGGCATCCCCCAGCAGCAGGAGCATGACCTCAGGAGTCGTCCTGGGGACCCTGGATGTGCCAAGGTGCTTGCCCCCCACGGAGGATGAGACAGGGGCTGGCAGGGCTGTGTGTCTTTCTCCTTCGCCTCAGTCTCTGGGGTGTGGCGACAGCCATCCACACACATGACTCATGCATTGGGCGCAGCCCAAACAGCCTCTGGCTTCTCCTGCCCACTCGGTGGACAGAGTTTCCTTCAGAGAAGCAAGCACCCTTCCTGGAGTCAGTGAGCACCACACTCAGGCTCTTTTTGCTGTGCCCAGGGGGCTGGGAGGAGGTTGAAACCACGGCCAAAGTACCACTTCCCTCCAGTCTCCACAACAGTGGTACTTGGTTTAACAAAGCTTGCCTCACCGATAAAGCAAACGTATAGCCTTTCCAACTCAGGTCAGAAAAGGCCCCCAGATCCCACCGCTGAAAGGCTACAAGGAATGTGCAGCCCTCCCCCTCCCCCTTTCTGCACAAAGCTTTTCCTCCTGCCTTTTCTGGCCACAGGAAGGCGTGCAGGATCTTGGTTCCCAACCAGGGATTGAACCCATGCCCCCTGCAGTGAAGGCGTGGAGTCTTAACTACTGGATCACCAGGGAATTCTCTCTAGCTTACTTCCAGGCTTCCCTCTGAGTACAGCACCAGGTTCCAATGAGTTTCTTTCCTTAAAAGCCCCCTGCTTCCTGGCCTTCGTCATACCTCTTACGAAGCTCTGAGCCTCTTTGGGAAATCCTATTCCTTACCCATCCTAAAATGCGTAACACCACTCCTAAGTCTGAATCATTCACTCTGGAGTAGCCTTCCTACCCCAACTATCCACACTCCAGGTTTGGGAATGCCTTTAGCCAGGAAGCATAGTGACACTAAACTCTTAGAGAACAGTTGGGGAAACAAATTACAAGAGTCTGTTCCATGGCACAATCAGGTCCTCCACTTCAAGTTTTCTTCAAAACCTTTTGGACCAGAAATACATACACATGTCCCTTAAACAGACATTCCTGAGAGAGGGTACCACCTAAACCCATAATGAGAATGAAAATATTGTCATAATCATTCATAATTTTAATACACATATGTATTGAAATCTAATATATTCAGGAAGGGCTTCCCTGATAACTCAGTCAGTAAAGAATTTGCCTGCAATGCAGGAGACCCCGGTTCAATTCCTGGGTTGGAAAGATTCCCCTGGAGAAAGGAAAGGCTACCCACTCCAGTATTCTGGCCTGGAGAATTCCATGGCTAGTCCATGGGGTCGCAAAGAGTTGGACACAACTAAGCGACTTTCAACAACAATATTCAGGAAATGAAAGAAAGATGCTTATATAACATAAGAACAGATTTTTTTTTTTTTTTGCTTGCTTGTTTTCTTTTTTTTTTTTTAACTTTTTATTTTGTATTGGGGTATAGCCAGTTAACAAACAATGTTGTGATAATTCCAGGGGAACAGTGAAGAGACTCAGCCATACATATACCTGAATGCGTTCTTCTCCTCCCATCCAGGCAAGAACAGATTTATTTTATTTTAGCCACACCTGGGATCTTAATTCCTCACCCAGGGATTGAACCTGGGCCCCCTGCATTGGAAGTAAACTCTTAACCACTGAACTGCCAGGTAAGTCCTAGGAACAGATTTTTGAAAATAAACTTTATTATAACATTACAACCAAGCTATAATCAAGGAAAGAAGAGAGAAATGTACTGTGAAGAGGGAAATGTACTGTAAATGTTATATGGAGAAACATACAAAAAAGGTGTCCAGCCTGGTGAATTTCACCACCCAGCTCAAGATGCAGAACAGGGTCAGCCCCTGTGGAATGTCCTCTTGGCTCACCCCCAGTCAGTTGGTGTCCTTCTTCCAAATGTAAGCATTACCCAGACTTCTGTCCCACAGATCAGTCTTGTTATTTTCTGAACATGACGTAAATGAGTCATACATTAGGTATTTATTTGGGGCCTGGCTTCTTTCAGTCAGTACTATGTTTAAGAAATTCGCCAACGGCGTTCATATAGCCGTCATGGGTTCATCTTTATCGTTTTGTAGTATTCCACGGTGCGACTATAGCACAGTTTTTCATTCTACAGTTGAACGTCTGGCTTCCAGAACTGACAGCCAGAGAATAAATTACTAGTGCTTTAAGCCACCAAGGGTGCAGCCACTGGAAACTAACACAGGCTTTGTTGCCGTTGTTTAGTCATGTCCAGCACTATGCAACCCCATGGGCTATAGCCCACCAGGCTCTCCTGTCCCTGGGATTCTCCAGGCAAGAGTACTGGAGCAAGCTGTCATTTCCTTCTCCAGGGGATCTTCCCAACCCAGGCATCAAACCTGCAGCTCCTGCCTGGTCAGGTAGATTCTTTACCACTGAGTCACCACCTCTAGTAGGAATAAATTCGCTGGACATTCTTGTATGTCTTTTGGTACATATGCGTAAACACACCCACACACCTAAGAATGAAATTGCTGGGTCACAGGGTGGATGTATGTTTAGCGCTAAGAGAGATTGCCAAATCATTTTCCAAAGTAGTGATACCAGTGTATACTCCCAGCCACAATGTCTGAGAGACCCAGTTTCCCTGCCTCTTTGTCAACCTTTGTACCGTCAGTCTTTCCTACTTTGTCATTCTGGTGGGTGTGAAGTGGTTTTCATTTGTACTTTCCTGATGACTAAGAGGGTTGTGAGCTTGTTTATTGACCATTTGGATATGGTCTTTTGTGATATGCCTGTTGATTTCTTTATATATATATATATGTGTGTGTGTGTGTAAATTTTTTTAATTTTATTCATTTTTGGCTGTGCTGGGTCTTAGTTGCTGCTTGGGCTTTTCTCTAGTTGCAGCAAGGGGGGCTACTCTCTCGATGTGGTGTGCTGGCTTCTCACGGCAGTGGCTTCTCTTGTTGCAGGGCAGGGGCTCTGGAATGCGGGCTCAGTAGTTGTGGCTCGCAGGCTCTAGAGCAGAGGCTCAATAGTTGTGGCACACGAGCTTAGTTACTCTGTGGCATGTGGGATCTTCCCAGATCAGGGATCGAACCCATGTCTCCTGCATTGGCAGGCGGATTCTTTACCACTGAGCCACCAAGGAAGCCCTGCCTGTTTATTTCTTTCGTCCATTTTTCTTTTCAGTTGTCTGTCTTATTGATTTGTAGAATATATATAATATATATGTGTATATTATACTTTTGTAAAAAAAAAATCTAGTGCAAATATTCCCTCCCACTCAACGGTTTCCCTTTTCATTCTCCTAGTGGTGTTTTTGGTGAAAAGCGATTCTTACATTTAATGAAATCTGAGTTATCAATCTTTTATAGTTGGTGCTTTTGTATCCTATTTAAGAAATCTTTGCTGCCTCAGAGTCAGAAATATCAGCTCCTTTATAGTCCTCTAGAAGCTTTATTGCTTTACTTTCACTTTTAAGTTAGCAGTCCGTCTGAGATTAACTTTATTGTAAACATAATTTTTCAAAATAAAAAATGACTCATACAGATATAAAAATGAACAAATGTTAAAGGTTTACTTAATGAATTAAGAAGGAAAAGTGGCAAGGTATTTCAGCGTGTTCCGAGGTGAATCAAGAATAGACACGTGCACACATCAGGAATACTTTAATAAATGTGCAAAACTGAAGCAAAACCAGTTTTTTTAAGATTGAGGGTGTGTCCCTCCATCAGACAGAATTCATTTTCACGAGTTTTGTATTTCTATCAGTAATCTACAAGTTGCAGAGTTTCTGTTTGTTTGAAGAGGGTTTTTACTTGGCCAAGCAACACAGCATGCAGGATCTTAGTTCCCCAGCCAAGGATCAAGCCAGTTCCCATGGAGAGGAATTGTCCAGTCTTAACCACTAGATCACCAAAGAACTCCCTCAGAGTTCTAAAACAGCCACCATAAAATCAAAATCAGATAACCCAGAGAAGATGTTACAGAAAATGCAGTTTTCCCTGAAGCACAAAATTTTCCCTACCAGATTGTATCAGATAGAGGTCAATCTTCCATTGGTCTATTAGTCTATTGGTGGGGGGAGGTATTTTTATATATTTATTTATTTTATTGAATGAAAGATTATTTAAATTCTATAGTGCTTTATAATTTTTAAAAGTTTCACACACATGATTTCATATAGTCCCACGATAAACCTTTTTTTAACCCTCTATCTTGTAGCTCAGTCGGTAAAGAGACTGACTGCAATGCAGGAGACCTGGGTTCGATCCCTGGGTTGGGAAGATTCCCTGGAGAAAGAAATGACAACCTACTCTGGTATTCTTGCCTGGAAAATCCAATGGACAGAGGAGCCTGGCAGGCCTCCGTCTGTGGGATCGAAAGAGTCGGACAAGACTGAGCGACTAAGGGCACAAAACACAAAAGCTCTACCCTTATATGGCCCCTCTGTGCTTCCCTCTCTGG
The DNA here is from genome assembly GCF_003369695.1 of Bos indicus x Bos taurus. Lineage (NCBI taxonomy): Eukaryota > Metazoa > Chordata > Mammalia > Artiodactyla > Bovidae > Bos > Bos indicus x Bos taurus. The sequence continues at coordinate 32,671,551 of NC_040102.1, forward strand.
ACTAGTAACTACTGGTTCACTCTCTTTGAGTCTGCTTCTTTTTTGTTGTATTGACTAATTTGTTGAAAATTTTAGATTCCGTATATAAATGATATCTTATGGTGTTTATCTCTCTCTGTCTGACCTATTTCACTCAGCATAATGCCATTTGCACCAACATGGATGGACTTGGAGGGCATTATTAGTCTACTCTTGAACCAATGCCACACTGTCTTAATTATCATAGCTTTTTTTAATACATCTAGATGTATAGATACCTAGATATCTAGGTATCTAGTCACATAAAATCTTCAGCTTTGTCCTTCCTTTGGTTAGATTTCTTGGTTATTCTTGGCCATTTGCATTTTCATATACATTTTGGAATCCATGTTTCAATTCTTTGAAAAAAATTTTTATTGAAGTTGCATTGAGTTGATAGATTCATTTTGGGGAAATTTGACATGTTTACAATATTGAATCTTCCAAATAATGAACAGGTTGAACTATACTTAAACCATCCTATAGAGCATTTATAAAGTGAGGACAGGGCTTCTCTGGTGGCTCGGTGGTAAAGAATCCACCTGCCAACGCAGGAAACACAGGTTCGATCCCTGGTCCAGGATGATCCCACATGCCACGGAGCAACACGCCAGGAAGCCACTAAGCCCATGCAACTAAGAGTAGCCCCCACTTTCTGCAACCAGAGAAAAGCCCACATGCAGCAACGAAGACCCAGCACAGACAAAAATAAACAAATAAATAAACATAAAGGAAGGAGGACCTCACAGTCTACCATCTTGAGATATTTTAATTAAGCATCATTAAACATTCATATTGTACGGGGAATGATCTTTATAAGGGTTAATCCAAAAACAGAGTAAGAGTAAATTCTTCTCAGAATTTATGTCTAATAGAAAAAAAAAAAAAAAACAGAGGGAAACATATTTGATGATACTTTCCAAAATTTCATAAAGAAAGGGAGAAATGGTTACAGCATCGATGGTCCTTGATTAGATCTTTGGTCTCATGTAGGAAGACAAACAAAAATTTACAAGTTGAAAAAACTTTAGGCAGAAAATAATTTACACACAAACGTTAAAATGAAACCACAATAAGTTCTATGAGATATCTCTTGTCAGCATCTTTCAAGATGTTTTGACTAGCACTTCTATAAAATACAGTCTCCTCAGGACCTATAGGACTTAGTACTGTAAACTTCTCTGAAAGTAACATCCAGAGGATGAATAGAAGTTAAACGGATGAAGAATGGTCCAAGCAGAGAAAGCAATATGTGCAAAGGCCCCGTGGCAGGAGAGAGCAGCGACAGGAGGCATTGTAAAAAGGGGCTAATTGACTGGATCTAAAGAACAAGAACAATCGTAGCCTGCAAGGAGGCTGGAAGAGTGCTCAGAGGCCATGGCAAGAATACTTGTCTTAGGATCAGATTTGTGTTTTGAAAAGGTCACTGGCTAGAGTGGAAGACAGAGGTCAAGGGAGGTGAGTTAGGAGGCTACTGCAACAGGTCCAGTAAGAAGTTGTGGGAGGTGGATTGAGTAGCAATGGTGGAGAAGGAGGGAAGTGAATGCAATCTACAGACTGCAGGCAGTAATTAAAACCCACTCTGTTCCGTGCACTGTTTTAGGTCTTGAAAAAACAGCAGAAAATAAGACAGGCCCAGGTCCCCACCCTCCAGGAGGTTATAATCTGGCTCCAGGCTGCTGGCTTGCATAACTGTGTGGGCGACGGTGCCATTACTAAGCTAGGGAACACGGGAAGAGGAACCAGTTTCCATTTTGGACACGTTGAGTTTTGGGTACCTTTGAGACATCCAAGAGGATGGTAAACAGACTGGTGGAGAGGAGAGGTCTGGACTAGAAATGCATTTCCTTCATCAGATGTAAATAGAATAAAACCAAATATTCCTTATGAGGTTACTGTTAAAAAACTGACTTTAAAGTTTTTATAAGCCTGGCTTTTTCGCAGAAAGGGTGAAAGTTGGCTCCATCTTTACCCTGAGGCCACATTTTCGTGACAGCACCATATAATTGATTTTCCCTCCCCTAAGCCCTTTATATCAAAGAAGGCAATGGCACCCCTCTCCAGTACTGTTGCCTGGAAAATCCCATGGATGGAGGGGCCTGGTGGGCTGCAGTCCATGGGGTCGCAAAGAGTCAGACATGACTAACTTCACTTTCACGCATTGGAGAAGGAAATGGCAACCCACTCCAGTGTTCTTGCCTGGAGAATCCCAGGGACAGCGGAGCCTGGTGGGCTGCCATCTATGGGGTCACACAGAGTCGGACACGACTGAAGCGACTTAGCAGCAGCAGCAGCAGCAGCAAGCCCTTTATACTGGGCTTCCCTAGTGGCTCAGATGGTGAAGAAACCACCTGCAATGTGGGAGACCTGGGTTCGATCCCTGGGTTGGGAAGACTCCCTGGAGAATGGAAAGGCTACCTACTCCAGTATTCTGGCCTGGAGAATCCCCATGGACAGAGGAGCCTGGCAGGTTACAGTTCATGGGGTTGCAGAGTCAGACACAAATGAGCAACTACGCACAGCACAGGCCCTTTATAACTCTTTGAACCCTTTGCTATCTGTAAACATTGTCATAGGGTTTCTCCAGGGGCTCAGCAGTAAAGCATCTCCCTGCAATGCAGAAGCTGCAGGAGACTTGAGTTCAATCCCTGGATCTGGAAGATCCCCTGAAGGAGGAAATGGCTGGAGGAGGAAATGGCAATCCCCTCCAGTAATTTTCCCTGGAAAATTCCATGGACAGAGGAGCCTGGTGGACTACAGGCCATGAGGTCACAAAGAATGAGACACCACTGAGCAACTGAGCGCCCACACACACACACAAATGCTGTCATGAACCCTCTGTATCTCCTTGAAATTCTACCTGAAATACATAACAATTGATACAATTAATACAATGTGGTTTTTTTTACTCTGTTAATATGACAGATTATCTTCAATGAATTTTCAAATATTGATCAAGCCCTACATCACTGGAATAATCTCCATTTGTTTGCAGTATATACATATATATATATATAATATATATAAAAGCTGAAAGTGACACAAGGATTCATCTCAGATGACACCATCCTTGCCTACTGGATACTTGGAATGCAGTGAAAAAATTCAATATATATGAATGGTCAGCTACTGCTTATCTCTACACATGTAACGACACAGCCACTACATACTCACACACATGTCATTGTTTGTATTTACTGATAACTTTCCCTGTTTGTGTTGCTATTGTTTTTTCACATCCAGGGGTCCTGAACCCCTTTGTCAGCAGTAACAATGTTCATCAAAATCTGCATTATGTTAGAATTATTTAAGCATGTCTATCCTTCATGAACTTATAAAAGGACCAAGGATTCTCTGATGGCCCAATGGTCAGGATGCTGCTCTCTCTCTGCCAGGGGCCAGGGTTTGATCCCTGGGTGGGGAACAAAGATCCCACAAGCCTTCGGGCATGGCCAAAGAAAAGATAAATAAAGGGTAGGACCACATCTAAATTTCATTGTTTTCCCTAATTCTGCATTTAGTTTTCTTCTCCCTCAGACACATTCATTCATTCCATCTGTTAGTGGTCCGGATTTGCTTCTGTGCATATCTTAAGACACCTGAGACAAGCAGTTAAAATTGTGTACATAACACAGAGTCATTCCTTGAATACTTTAATTCCTAATTCTATTATCTTGCATGTGTGTATATATATGTTATGTATTAAGTGTTTGTGTATATATATCATCTACTTCTGTAAAGAAAATTCCAGGCGCAGATACACTTCTATTTAGGCGTTAAAGAAACCAATATGGGCAGTGAGGTGAGAAAAGGAGTGGCCTGTGAATCAACAGCCATCAATCTTAATGTAGACACTTTAGCTCTGGAAACTTCAGCAGGCCCTTTAATTGTTTCCAGCCTCAATATTCTGCAAGGATGGTATCCAAAGATCTCTATGATCTTGAGTCTGTGCGTGCTCAGTCGCTCAGTCATGTCCGACTACTACAACCCTATAGACTGCAGCCCGCCAGATTCCTCTGTCCGTGGGATTCTCCAGGCAAGAATACTGGAGTGGGTTGCCATACCCACCTCCAGGGGATCTTCCCAGACCCAGGGATCAAATCTTCGTCTCTTATGTCTCCTGCATTTGTAGGCAGGTTCTTTACCACTAAAGCCACCTGGGAAGCCCCTCTATGATCGTAGTCTCAAAAATTCTTTGAAATCCAGTTGTATGGCAAAAATGACTTTTCAACATTGAGATGTCTCTGACCACAGGTCTTTGGTTGAAGTACCTCACTGAAGGCAGGGAATTACTTCTAAGTATTTGATATGGCTATTCATCTTTTAAGACTGGAAAAGCAAAATAGAAAGTACTGAGGGTGTAAAGATTGATATGAAATCTTCTGACAGATTAAGCTGCTTAGAAAAGTGTCTCAACTCTTGTTTTAGAAATGGAAACCAAAAAAAAAAAAAAAAGAAATGGAAACCTTACAAGTTTAAAAAAAATATCCACTTATGGAAATTGTACCTATTTGTCACCAGTTAAAATTTTTTCTGAGTGGGAAACAAGCCATAGCTTTCTGGCTAATTTCTTATTTTGTGTTTGTTGTTTGGTTATTTTCTTTTCTAATGAGAAGTTAAGTTGGTTACCTTTGTATAGAGGAAGAATACTCAGTTTTGCAGACAATAATTAACTTGTAAACCTCATAAATAATCGTTTTTTCATATTAATAAACAACAACAAAAAAATCTTCCAGTTTATAGATCTCAGTTCAGTTCAGTTCAGTCACTCAGTCGTGTCCGACTCTTTGCAACCCCATGAATCGCAGCATTCCAGGCCTCCCTGTCCATCACCAACTCCCGGAGTTCACTCAGACTCACGTCCATCAAGTCAGTGATGCCATCCAGCCATCTCATCCTCTGTCATCCCCTTCTCCTCCTGCCCCCAATCCCTCCCAGCATCAGAGTCTTTTCCAATGAGTCAACTCTTCACATGAGGTGGCCAAAGTACTGGAGTTTCAGCTTTAGCATCATTCCTTCCAAAGAAATCCCAGGGCTGATCTCCTTCAGAATGGACTGGTTGAATCTCCTTGCAGTCCAAGGGACTCTCAAGAGTCTTCTCCAACACCACAGTTCAAAAGCATCAATTCTTCGGCGCTCAGCCTTCTTCACAGTCCAACTCTCACATCCGTACATGACCACTGGAAAAACCATAGCCTTGACTAGACAGACCTTTGTTGGCAAAGTAATGTCTCTGCTTTTGAATATGCTATCTAGGTTGGTCATAACTTTCCTTCCAAGGAGTAAGCGTCTTTTAATTTCATGGCTGCAGTCACCATCTGCAGTGATTTTGGAGCCCCCAAAAATAAAGTCTGACACTGTTTCCCCATCTATTTGCCATGAAGTGATGGGACCAGATGCCATGATCTTCATTTTCTGAATGTTGAGCTTTAAGCCAACTTTTTCACTCTCCACTTTCACTTTCATCAAGAGGCTTTTTAGTTCCTCTTCACTTTCTGCCATAAGGGTGGTGTCATCTGCATATCTGAGGTTATTGATATTTCTCCCAGCAATCTTAATTCCAGCTTGTGTTTCTTCCAGTCCAGCATTTCTCATGATGTACTCTGCATATAAGTTAAATAAGCAGGGTGACAATATACAGCCTTGACGTACTCCTTTTCCTATTTGGAATGAGTTTACAGATCTAGTTCCCTACAAAGTTTAGAAAATCTCTAGATATAAAACATTGTTTCAATAATGCTGAGATATTGCATATTGAAGGAATGGATGACTTAAAATTTAGGAGTCAGAAGTAAAGCAAAGTAGTGTTAGGAATGATCCTAGTCTTTCAATATCATAAGAATGTTGATTGATTCCATTTTGTACTAGTAGTAATAGATTATAACCTCTACCATTTGGACCACATGGAAAAGAAGGTGCTTGAATGAATGAAGAAAAATCTCTTGTGAAGAATAAAAAAAAAGACTGGAAGGGAAAATTGTGAGTTAAAACTGAAAACCAGGGCTGGTGCTGGAGGCTGTGAAGCATCATCTGGTTTGAAAGTGATTCTAGGAAAGGAAAGACCACCTGTGGGGGAAGGGGATGGGTGGTCTTACAGTTTGAGAATAGCTCAGGTTTGTTCCAGAGAAGGCAATGGCACCCCACTCCAGTACTCTTGCCTGGAAAATCCCATGGACGGAGGAGCCTGGTGGGCTGCAGTCCATGGGGTCGCAAAGAGTCAGACACGACTGAGCGACTTCACTTTCATGCATTGGAGAAGGAAATGGCAACCCACTCCAGTGTTCTTGCCTGGAGAATCCCAGGGACGGGGGAGCCTCGTGGGCTGCCGTCCATTGGGTCGCACAGAGTCGGACATGACTGAAGTGATTTAGCAGCAGCAGCAGCAGGTTTGTTCATATCAGTTCAGTTCAGTCGCTCAGTCATGTCTGACTCTTTGTGACCCCATGGACTGCAGCATGCCAGGCCTCCCTGTCCATCACCAACTCCTGGAGTTTACTCAAACTCATGTCCATTGAGTCAGTGATGCAACCATCTCATCCTCTGTCGTCCCCTTCTCCTCCTGCCTTCAATCTTTCCCAGCATCAAGGTCTTTCCCAATGAGTCAGTTCTTCACAACAGTTGGCCACAGTATTGGAGTTTCAGCTTCAACATCAGGCCTTCCAATGAATATTCAGAAATGATTTCCTTTAGGATGGACTTGTTAGATCTCCTTGCAGTCCAAGGGACTCTCAAGAGTCTTTTCCAATACCACAATTCAAAAGCATCAATTCTTCAGTGCTCAGCTTTCTTTCCATGAACAGTATGAAAAGGCAAAAAGGTAGAACACTGAAAGATGAACTCCCCAGGTCGGTAGGTGCCCAATACGCTACTGGAGATCAGTGAAGAAATAACTCCAGAAAGAATGAAGAGATGGAGCCAAAGCAAAAACAACACCCAGTTGTGGATGTGACTGGTGATAGAAACAAAGTCCAATGCTGTAAAGAACAATATTGCATAGGAACCTGGAATGTTAGGTCCATGAATCAAGGCAAATTGGAAGTGGTCAAACAGGAGATGGCAAGAGTGAACGTTGACATTCTAGGAATCAGCTGACTAAAATGGACTGGAATGGGTGAATTTAACTCAGCTGACCATTATATCTAATACTGTGGGCAAGAATCACTTAGAGGAAATGGAGTAACCATCATAGTCAACAAAAGAGTCCGAAATGCAGTACTTGGATGCAATCTCAGAAACAACAAAATGATATCTGTTCGTTTCCAAGGCAAATCATTCAATATCACAGTAATCCAAGTCTATGCCCCGACCAGTAATGCTGAAGAAGCTGAAATTGAACAGTTCTATGAAGACTACAAGACCTTCTAGAAATAACACCCCAAAAAAGATGTCCTTTTCATTATAGGGGACTGGAATGCAAAAGTAGGAAGTCAAGAAACACCTAAAGCAACAGGCAAATTTGGCCTTGGAGTACAGAATGAAGCAGGGCAAAGGCTAATAGAGTTTTGCCAAGAGAATGCACTGGTCATAGCAAACACCCTCTTCCAACAACACAAGAGAAGACTCTACACGTGGACATCACCAGATGGTCAATACTGAAATCAGATTGATTACATTCAATCTGATATATATTTATTATATTCAATCTTCTCCAAAGATGGAGAAGCTCTATACAGTCAGCAAAAACAAAAACAGTCAGCTGGGAGCTGACTGTGGCTCAGATCATGAACTCCTTATTGCCAAATTCAGATTTAAATTGAGGAAAGTAGGGAAAACCACTAGACCATTCAGGTATGACCTAAATCAAATCCCTTATGATTATACAGTGGCAGTGAGAAATAGATTTAAGGGACTAGATCTGACAGACAGAGTGCCTGATGAACTATAGACAGAGGTTCGTGACATTGTACAAGAGACAGGGATCAAGACCATCCCCAAGAAAAAGAAATGCAAAAAAGCAAAATGGCTGTCTGAGGAGGCCTTACAAATAGCTGAGAAAAGAAGAGAAGAGAAAAGCAAAGGAGAAAAGGAACAATATACCCATTTGAATGCAGAGTACCAAAGAATAGCAAGGAGAGATAAGAAAGACTTCCTCAGAGATCAGTGCAAGGAAATAGAGGAAAATAATAGAATGGGAATGACTAGAGATCTCTATGGCAACCCACTCCAGTATTCTTGCCTGGAGAATCCCAGGGACGGGGGAGCCTGGTGGGCTGCCATCTCTGGGGTCACACAGAGTCGGACATGACTGAAGCGACTTAGCAGCAGCAGCAGCAGAGATCTCTTCAAGAAAATTAGAGATACCAAGGGAACATTTCATGCAAAGATGGACTCAATAAAAGACAGAAATGGTAGGGACCTAACAGAAGCAGAAGATACTAACAAGAGATGGCAAGAATACACTAAAGAACTATACAAAAAACATCTTCATGACCCAGATAATCACGATGGTGTGATCATTGACCTAGAGCCAGACATCCTGGAATGGGAATTCAAGTGGACCTTAGGAAGCATCACGATGAACAAAGTTAGTGGAGGTGATGGAATTCCAGTTGAGCTGTTTCAAATCCTGAAAGATGATGCTGTGAAAGTGCTGCACTCAATATGCCAGCAAATTTGGAAAACTCAGCAGTGGCCACGGGACTGGAAAAGGTCAGTTTTCATTCCAATCCCTAAGAAAGGCAATGCTAAAGAATGCTCAAACTAACGCACAGTTGCACTCATCTCACACGCTAGCAAAGTAATGCTCAAAATTCTCCAAGCCAGACTTCAACAGTACATGAACTGTGAACTTCCAGATGTTCAAGCTGGGTTTAGAAAAGGCAGAGGAACCAGAGATCAAATTGCCAACATCCACTGGATCATAGAAAAAGCAAGAGTGTTCCAGAAAAAATACCTATTTCTGCTTTATTCACTATGCCAAAGCCTTTGACTGTGCGGATCACAACAAACTGTGGAAAATTTTTTAAATGATGGGAATACCAGACCACCTGACTTGCCTCTTGAGAAATCTGTATGAAGGTTAGGAAGCAGCAGTTACAACTGGACATGGAACAGACTGGTTCCAAATAGGAAAAGGAGTACGTCAAGGCTATATATTGTCGCCCTGCTTATTTAACTTATATGCAGAGTACATCATGTGAAATGCTGGGCTGGATGAAGCACAAGCTGGAATCAAGATTGCTGGGAGAAATATCAGTAACCTCAGATATGCAGATGACACCACGCTTATGGCAAAAAGTGAAGAAGAACTAAAGAGCCTCTTGATGAAAGTGAAAGAGGAAAGTGAAAAAGTTGGCTTAAAACTCACAATTCAGAAAACTAAGATCATGGCATCTGGTCCCATCACTTCATGGCAAACAGATGAGGAAACAGTGGAAACAGTGACAGACTTTATTTTCTTGGGCTCCAAAATCACTGCAGATGGTGACTGCAACCATGAAATTAAAAGGCTCTTGCTCCTTGGAAGAAAAGTTATAACCAACCTAGATAGCACATTAAAAAGCAGAGACATTACTTTGCCGACAAAGGTCCATCTAGTCAAAGCTATGGTTTTTCCAGTAGTCATGTAAGGATGTGAAAGTTGGACTATAAAGAAAACTGAGCACCGAAGAATTGATGCTTTTGAACTGTGGTGTTGGAAAAGACTCTTGAGAGTCCCTTGGACTGCAAGGAAAGCCAACTAGTCAATCCCAAAGGAAATCAGTCCTGAATATTCATTGGAAGAACTAATGCTGAAGTTGAAACTCTAATACTTTGTCCACCTGATGTGAAGAACTGACTCATTGGAAAAGATCCTGACTCTGGGAAAGATTGAAGGCAGGAGGAGAAGGGGATGACAGAGGATGAGATGCTTGGATTGCACCACCGACTCAATGGACATGAGTTTGAGTAAATTCCAGGAGTTGGTGATGGACAGGGAGGCCTGGCATGCTACAGTCCATGGGTCGCAAAGAGTCGGACACGACTGAACTACTGAACTGAACTGAACTGAATGTCTCTGCTTTTTAATATGCTGTCTAGGTTGGTCATAGCTTTTCTTCCCAAGGAGCAAGCGCCTTTTAATTTCATGGCTGCACTCACCATCTGCAGTGATTTTGGAGCCCCAAAATATAAAGTTTTTCAGTTTCCATTGTTTCCCCATCTATTTGCCATGAAGTGATGGGACCAGATGCCATGATCTTAGTTTTCTGAATGTTGAGTTTTAAGCCAACTTTTTCACTCTCCTCTTTCACTTTCATCAAGAGGCTTTTTAGTTCTTCTTTGCTTTCTGCCATAAGGGTGGTGTCATCTGCATATCTGAGGTTATTGTTTGTAACTAGTATTAAGAAAATGACCACTGCCCTGATCAAATTTTGGGTGAAAGTTGAAGTCATCGTGCAGTGCATTGTTTTGACAGGAACAGCCCTGAAAGGCGTCATTCCAAGTGTAAAGAGAGGCAGATGCACAGATAGAAAATGAAACCAGGAAAGGATTGGCAGATAAGGACATTCCCTCTTTCTGTCTAGGCCTTGCTCGCCAGCTCTCTAGATTTGGAAGAGATGTGTGCATGTATCCTAAGATGGTAGCACTGTCTTAAGGTGGGCTAAAGACTAGGGAAGAGGCACCCCTCTAATGGAAAATGAAATAAAAATTCCTAAACTGTCACTTGGATGACCTAGTTCCCTGTTCTGCCTCCATTTGGCTTATCTCTTTAGAAATCATTTCACATGTTCTGACCTTCTGGGTTTAGAGCTTGAGAAGCTCTGCAGGGAGTTTTAAAGGAAAGGTCACCAGTCCACCACAGCAAAACAGTTAAAGGGACACAGCATCCCTGGCCCCCCCACCCCACCCTAAGGTTTGGTGGTAACAGCAGCAAGCTTAGAAAGATGCTGGGGGAAGCCCCAGAAGTGCCAGGGTGGAGGTCAAAGTCAAGGCTGTGCTGTTCTGTCACCTTTTCCCATAAGCAGATCCTCTCTCTGTCGTCAGCCATGGAAGATTCTGGATGTCATGATAGCTGAGGAATGGAGTCATTTTCTTATATTAGCACAAAGTTCAGCCAATATCAGAGCATCTAACCTTTCAGAGCCCTGTTTTTCTGTCTATTTATTTACCCTGTCCTGTTTCAAAAAGGACTTAAGGCTGCTTACAAAACCACATAACGAAGTTAAAGCACATAAATTAGATCAGTACTAGAGAAAGGCGAAGCAGAGAGAAAACACGAGTAGGGGCGTGAAACTGTGCTAAGAGTGAACAACAGCCCATGGAGCCCCAAAGTCACGCTGGGCTCTGGGCTCTTAAAAACTTGCTGAAGCTGTCAAACCAGTGTTGTTTTCATTCCCCAGAATCCTGTCATTGTTGGGGACAAAGCCCAGTGAAACAATCAAATCCAGATTCCCAGGACAGAAGCAGACCTCCTACCTAACCCGGTGCCCTAACCCATGGGGAGAGCACAGCCAAGTTCACCGACCAGTCCCTGCACAGGCTTTCCGGAACCTGCAATCACTGGACTGAAGCCTAAAAATTAAAAATACGTTTAAGGAGGGACTTCCCTGGTGGTCCACTGGTTAAGAATCCGCCTGCCAACAGAGGGGACAACTAAGCTGCTGAGCCACAGCTACAGAGTGTACCAGCACCCTAGAGCCTGTGCGCTGCAACAAGAGAAGCCATCGCAACGCGAAGACCACGCACCGCAATAAATAGTAGCCCCCGCTCAATGCAATAGAGAAAGCCTGCATGCAGCAACAAAGACCCAGTACAGCCAAACACAAATAAATAATTTTTTAAAATAAGCTTGAGGAGATAGCTTTCAGGTGTTTTACTGTGGCATCGAAGATGCCTCAGAGCAGTTTGAGCTTTCGGCGAGAAGGGAGACTCCTAGCACCAGGGGAAGCAGGCAAAGTCATTGAGGCCACCTCCAAGCTGGATGGAGAATGAGTCAGCCTGGCAGGTGGAGGGCGGTGAGAAAACACCTCCAAATTTCCTGACCCCTCCTAAACAAGCTGCAGGTGGCCACCACCCAGGACTTCACCTGAACTGCATTCCAAAGACATCAGAGATGCCAACACACGTGGGAAGGACACCTGAGAGCAGATCCAGTCCTCCCCCTCCCTGGGGCCAGCTAAGGAGTTGTTTAGAGGTTGAAGAGGAAGGAGGTTCCTGTCTCCCCCACCCTCTGCCTGGCCGGTGGAAGGAGAGAGGCTAGAGCTCCCCCACTTCTCAAGTTGAGAATTCAGGGTTCTTCTTCCCGGTTCCTAAGTTTGCTAAACAGCACCACCTACTGTCTCAAAAGTCAGGAAATGGGAGAGAGCCGATGTGTGTGAGCCTGGAAGAGTCCCGTTTAGAGAGGAATGAGTTTCCCTCCCACTGCACCCATGAGCCTCTTGGAAGAAGCTAAGATTGAGCAGGACAACCGGACAGGCCATGGAGATAGCTTTGTGTCCCCTGCCTACTCCACTCCAACCCCTCCTCCATCAAAACCCACTCATTTCTCAAGGCTTGATGCTCACCTCAACTGTACTGTTGGAGAAGACTCTTGAGAATCCCTTGGACTGCAAGGAGATCCGATCAGTCCATCCTAAAGGAGATCAGTCCTGAATATTCATTGGAAGGACTGATGCTGAAGCTGAAACTCCAAGTTTTGGCCACCTGATGTGAAGAGCTGACTCATCTGAAAAGACCCTGATGCTGGGAAAGATTGAAGGCAGGAGGAGAAGGGGATGACAGAGGATGAGATGGTTGGATGGCATCATCGACTCAATGGACATGAGTTTGAGTAAACTCTGGGAGTTGGCAATGGACAAGGAAGCCTGGCATGCTGCAGTCTGTGGGGTCACAAAGGGTTGGACACAACTGAGTGACTGAACTGAACTGAACTGAATGCTCACCCCATCCCCACACCAACCACATCAGCGATACCCGATATACTGTTGATAAGACAGGTCCTAAACCCAAATTCTGTCATTGAACTTCTGCACTTCCTGGTTGGAAGGGGTGGTTAGCAGCGAAGGGACTCGTAGGGTAGACCGCCTAAAAGTTCTCATGGAAGATGTGTTGTTGCCCAGTAACTTTTTTTTTTCGGTAGTCGTAAAACACTCATAATACTAAATTTACATTTTTTTAAAAAAATTTTATTGGAGTATAGTTGATTTACAATGCTGTGTTAGTTTCTGCTGTACAGAAAGGTGAATCAGCTATGCATCTATATATATCCACTAGTTTTTAGATTCTTTTCCCATATAGGCCATTACAGAGTATGGAGAAGAGTTCACTGTGCTATATACAGTATAAAATTCACATGTTTTAAGTTGTACTTCCCAAGTGGAGTAGTGGTAAAGAATCCTTCTGCCAATGCAGGAGACTCCAGTTCAATCCCTGAATCAGGAAGATTCCCTGGAGGAGGAAATGGCAGCCCATTCCAGTATTCTTCCCTGGAAAATTCCACGGACAGGGGAGCCTGGGGAGCTACAGTCCATGAGATCACAAAGAAGCAGGCACAACTGAGTACCAGCAAGCAAGTCCAGTAGTGTTAAGGACATTCACATTCTTGTGCAACCAGACTCCAGAACTCTTTTACATCTCTACCCTGGTATCATTTTTAATATCATTCTCCTTCTAGGTCTAACCTCTATTCCCTGTCTCATAGCTCAAGTTCCTCTTGATTCTGAAAAAAAATATATGATCTTCAGATTTTTTAAATATTGTTTATTCATTTATTTGGCTGCCCCGGGTCTTTGCTGCTGCACGTGGGATCTAGTTCCGTGATTAGAGATTGAACCAGGCCCCCTGCTTTGGCAGTGTACTAGCCACTGGACCCCCAGGGAAGTCCCCACATTTTTTTTTTAAATTGATGCTATGAATCCCCATGCAAGGGCCCAGGAATCCTGCCCCTCAGAGGTAGCTGACTTTGTCTCTAAGGGAGGATTCAGGAAATAAAGACCACACTTAGGTACCAACCCAATACCCCAGTAGATTGGAGCTGCTGCAGACAGCACAGGTTTCTGCAGAACTGCCCTATCTCAAGGAGAAGGCAATGGCACCCCACTCCAGTACTCTTGCCTGGAAAATCCCATGGATGGAGGAGCCTGGTGGGCTGCATTCCATGGGGTCGCAAAGAGTCAGACACGACTGAACGACTTCATTTTCACTTTTCACTTTCCTGCATTGGAGAAGGACATGGCAACCCACTCCAGTGTTCTTGCCTGGAGAATCCCAGGGACAGGAAAGGCTGGTGGGCTTCCGTCTATGGGGTCACACAGAGTCGGACACGACTGAAGTGACTTATTAGTAGCAGCAGCAGCCCTATCCCAGGAGGCATCTTCTAGTCCTAATGTTCTAGGGAGCAAGGAGGCCATTAGTTAATAAAAATGCTATCACAAGTACTGGAAAGACAATCTTATGTGCCAGTCACAGGCTTGACAGCACAAATATGTTCCTTGCGTTATGATACATTAAATTGGCAAAGTCAGAGAATAAAGCAAAATAAATACAAACTGCAGCAAGAAGTATAAAGGCAGCAAGAAGGAAAGGAAATGAGGTGTCTGCAGAGGAGGGGAGACCTTGCTCTGTAGGTTGTGAGTGTTAGTCGCTCCGCCCTGTCTGACTTTTTGCTACCCCATAGATTGTAGCCCGTCAGGCTCCTCTGTCCGTGGGCTTCTCCAGGCAAGAATACTGGAGTGGGTTGACATTCCCGTCTCCAGGGGATCTTCTTGAACCAGGGATGGAACCCTGGTCCCCAGCATTGCAGGCTGATCTTTACCATCTGAGACACCAAGGAAACCCATACTTTATAGGCTGGTTACATAAAAACCCTTGAGTGTGTTGAGGGAGAGGAGTGGGGGGGGGGCAACATTTAAGCTGAGAGCTGGAGCCCATATGATGAGAAAGAACAGACCTTTCAAAAAGAGAAAGCAGGAGAGACTGTGCCAAGGCCCTGAGAAAGGAAGGCTTGTTTATACTGGAGGAAATGGAAAAAGACTGGTGTGGCTGGACAGTGGTGAGAAAGCTAGAGAATGGCGGTTAGATCTCAAATCACGGGATTGGATGAGGGTCGTTGTTAACATGTCCACGTCCACGAGAGAGGAGTAGGCTGCCCGGGAAGACCCTAGTGCCCAGGCAGGAGGAGAACCGCAAGTGAAGGCGAAGCCTGCTGGGGGCACTCACGAGCAGTCCTGAGCCCGTCCTCCACCAGGGCACCTACCCCCACAGCACCGCTGATCAGCCCTTCAGCCTCGTCCGGAGACACGAGCCCCAGCCTTCGAACAGGGTCCCAGACCTATTCCTAAGTAGAAAACGCCTTTCTCCCAGCCCTTGGCTCCCTTCTACTCGCCAGCGGGTGGTTGGCCCGGTAACCCTGCCACCTGCAGTCGGATGCTCTGCCCCGGGGTACCTTCCAGTTCTTCCAGGGTCCTCTCTGTCCTGGGGCCTCCTTGCTTGCCCCATCACAGAACCCCATCCTCCACTTTCCTCAGCCCAAGTCGGGCATCCTCCCAACCCTGCCTCCCTCCAACACACACACAGACATCCGGGATTTGGAGGCGAGCCTGGGGCCATCTCTACCTACAGAGAACTGGGTTTCCTAGAAGCAGCACCCTGTTCAGGCTTCTCCTGGTACATTTGCAGCCACTCGCCGACCAATGAAAATTAGGAACAACCTCAGGTTTTCTTTCGGTGGAAGGTCTTGCTGGGGCCTACAGCCGATGGAAAAAGGGAGAAGGCAGCCCCAGAAATGCTGGGAAAGCTTAGGGCACGCAATCACAAACTGCTGGACTCGGCGCCTGCAAGCGTGAGTAGAGCCTGGGGGACACTCGTCCCTGGATCCTTTGGAATCTTCTGGAATCCTGGCACACCCTGGCGGGGATAACCTTGGAGTCTCAGGGCACTGACAGAGGTGGATTCACTTGAAGACCAAGACCCTCCCGACGGGAGATGTAGGGGGAAAAGATGAGTCCACCATGGAATACTTCCTCCCTGGCGCCCTGCTCCCCAATACTCACACATCAGACAATTGAAGATGCCTGGGCCAGTGGTGTCCCCGGGAGGAACCTGCCTGGCACCAGGAAAAGCGGAACCGCAGTGTCGGTGCAGAATCGCCAGACCCAGAGCCTGAAACTTGGCCTCCCTGCAGTCTTGCCAGCCACAGACTGTTCATTTTATTTTATGTGCAGTGCAGCATGTGGGATCTTAGTTCTCCCACCAAGGATCAAACCCGTGCCTCCTGCGTTGGGAACCTGGAGCCCTAACCACTGGGCAGTCAGAGAAGTTCCAACCCGCTACCCTAGAGCGGTTGGTGGTGGCCACCTTCTCCAGCAGGGTTTTCCGGTCCTAAGAAAGCCTGTGGACCCCATCCCTCCCTCTTACGGTTCCTTCATCTCCTTGTCCTGATCAGCCCTCTGCTTAGAGGGCTGTATCTGCTGGGCAGGGAAGGCAGGGGAGGGGAGGGTGGGGGCTTGGGGGGAAAGTAGTTCTGCAGCTCTTAATTCTCTGCAAGGCAGGCGGTACACCTGGCTCTGGGCTCGTGGACCCTGGAGGCTCCTCTAGGCCCTAGCAGTCTCCCTCCAGGCTCTACTCTGGGTGCTTATTACCTCCTGGGGGTTGGGGGGCAAGAATGAAAGGGTGATGGAAGCAGCCTGCCTGGGGGAAGGCAGCACCCCAAAGCAGGGGGGTCAAGGCACCAAGGCTGGTCTGCAGCTCTTGTCAGCTGTGTGACCCAATCTGGACAGGTTACTGGTGCTCACTAACACTGCAAACAAGGATGATAATAATAATATTAACCTGCTTGAAATGTAATGAAAATTGAGAAGATGGACCTAAAGTGCTTAAATAATGCAGCTCCAGGTAGCATTCCACAACCATCAGCTATGATAGTAAAGGTCATTGTTACAGTCTGGACTCCTTGGAAGAATCAGATGCATTTCACTGACAGTTTACTCAACCCAAGCTCCCATGTCTCCAGTGTCCTACGCTGTGTTTCAAAGAAAGACTGGCTCCCAAGAATAAAAAGCGAAAAAATATTTCTTCCCATGTTATCACCACCCCAGTATGAAGAAATCCAAATGGAAAAATCACCCACCTCCTACTGTTCCTAACAAATCGTTATTTTCAGTCTTTCATATTACTCCTGGCTTATATGCATGGAATTTTGTATTCTTGTTACTTATTATATAAGTATTTCCCTGGTTGCATGTAAGTGTACTGCCTGGTATTAATAATGATCATTTTAATGAATGCATAATATTCCACTAAGTTGATATGGTTGCTACACTATATCCTTATTGTTCATCTCTTAAGATGTTCACAAACTTTCATTAGTAATGCTGCTATGTAATCTTTGTTAATAAAACTTTTAAAGTAAAAGTTTAACTTATTTTAGGGAGTTCCCTGGTAGGCTAGTAGGGCTTCCCAGGTGGCTGGCTCAGTGATAAAAAAAATCTGACTACCAACGCAGGAGATGCAGGAGACACAGCTTCGATACCTGGGTTGGGAAGATCCCCTGGAGTAGGAAATAGCAACCCACTCCAGTATTCTTGTCTGGGAAATCCCATGGACAGAGGAGCCTGACGGGCTAAAGTCCATGGGGTTGCAAAGAGTCAGACATGACCAAGCATGCATGCCCACACTCTACGCACTGGTGGGCTAGTGGTTAGGATTCCAGGCTTTCACTGACATGGCCCAGGTTCAATCCCTGGTAGGGGAAATTGAGGTCCTGAAAACCAGGTGGAGCAGCCAAAAGTAATAATTATTATTATTTTAATATTTTAAAGTTTATTTCTCCAAAAGCCATGCAAATCCAATCACCAAGACTCACCTCATATATATATATATATATATATAAAAGTAGTTTTTCATATAAAAGTTAAAATACACAAATATGAACGTTATTTGTAATCCCATCAGTCAGAGATGCCTTAGAAGCATATCCTTCCAAACTTTTTTGAATATAAATATATATCGATATATAACCTGAAAGTCACTAGGATTATTTTATTAGGCTCAGGAGGTTGGGGAGAGCCTGGCTGAATAAATTCTATCTTTATGCTTTGAGGATGGTTAAAAACGCGATCCACAGGCACTAAGGGTTTTTCTAGAGATCTTCTGGCATTCAGGTTAGAAGCCCTTAGAACCTGGGACATAGGAATCTTCAAAAGACCTGAGAGAATAATCTTCATCTGTGGATAAACACCGACTCAAGAAAAATTCATCTTTAAGCACCAGGAAACCAAAGGAGATGACCCCACTTGCTCTATGAACTTGCTTGCAATCCTGCTCACTTATGAGATATCTAGACAGAATCTCTGCTTCCTCTCACAAGACTTACAATTTAGGGGAAAGGAACTATTTATTTTCCAGGCAGGAGCCCCCCAGCCTTTACAGATAGCTTTGGGGATCTTAAGCCCAACCCCATGAGGCTGTTCACTTTGTCTGCACTCCCTGTGAGAACAATCTTCAGGGAATTCAAAGAAGCTAAAAATGGACTTGCTGAAATCCTTGTGCTGTTACACTCATAGTTACAGTTTATTATAGTGAAAGGATACAGGCTGAAATTAGCAAAGGCAAAGGGTAGAAAGGATGGAATCTGGGAGATACCAGGCAGAAGCTTCCAGTTTCCTGTCCAGCTGTCCTGTTCCCGTTGTACAGACAGTGCTCAATTCTCCCAGCACCAACATGTGACAGTATGTGTGAGGTGTTGCCAGTGAGGCACACCAAGATTTTGGTATCCCAAGTTTTTATGGGGGGCTCAATCACGTGGGCATGCAGGGTCTGTATAACTGAACTCCTTAGTCTCCAGCCCCAGACACCCAACTGGCACAGAATGACCCAAGGGCTTCATCACATAAAGCTACTCTTGTCAGGCAGGAAACTCTAAGAGCTCAGACTTCATTTCTCAGCCACTGGTCAAGGGCCATTTCCGAAGTCCCTTAGAATATATGAAGTTTGGGCACTTAAGTCCTGCTGGGTTAACCTTTCCCTGAGACTTACTTGTTTACATGCCACCTTTTACGATTAGCTCCATTTTTACCGAGTGAGTTGTTTTTCCCCAGCTGGGGTGGAGGGTGTCATACATGCTGGGGGTTTGCAGAGTTCTATGTATTAACAGACTCCCAATAGTCACGTTAGTGGCCATAGTCCATAGGGTGGCAAAGAGTCGGACACGACAGAAGCGACTTCGCATGCCTACATGCAAGGCTGATTCTCCAACTAGATTGTAAACTTCCAGAGGAAATGAACTGGACTGTCTGCTTTTTACATAGCTTTTGATGCCTGTATGCTATGGTCTGCATATTTGTATCCCCTCAAAATGCATATGCTGGGACTTCTCTGGTGGGCCAGTGGTTAAGAGTCTGCGGGCCAATGTACGGGACAAAGGTTTGATTCCTGGTCCAGGAAGATTCCACATGCCTCAGAGCAATTAAGCCCATGTGCCACAGCTACTGAGCTGTGTTCTAGAGTCTGTGCTCCACAAGAGAAGCCATTGCAATGAGAAGCCTGGGGACCACAACTAGAGAACAGCCCCTGCTCACTGCAACTAGAGAAAGCCCATGTGCAGCCAAAATAAACAAATAAATAAAAAGCATAAATAAAAATGTTGGAACCTAATCTCAGACGTGATGGCATTGGGATGTCATTAGGTCATGAAGGTGGGGCCCTCGTGAACAGGGTTAGTGCCCTCATAAAAGAGGCCCCTGGGATCCCTCACTCCTCCCACCATGTGAGGCTGCAGCCAGAGCTGCTTATGAACCAGGAGATAGGCTTTCAGTAGGCACCAAATCTGTTGGTATAACTTGATCCCGGACTTCTCAGCTTCCAGAAATCTAAGAATCTTAATGAATTTCTGTTGTTAATAAGACACCCAGTCTATGATATTTTGTTGCAGCAGCCCAAATGGACTAAGACACCAGATCAGGCCTCAGTATGGTATGTGAAAGTCACTCAGTCATGTCCAACTCTTTGCAACCCCATGGACTATACATGTCCTTGGAATTCTCCAGACCAGAGTACTGGAGTGGGTATTTCCCTTCTCCAGAGGAGCTTCCCAATCCAGGGATTGAACCCAGGTCTCCAGCATTGCAGATTCTTTACCAACTGAGCTACAAGGGAAGCCCAATATATGGTATGCCAGGTGCTCAACAAGGAGATACCAGGCAGAAGCTTCCAGTTTCCTGTCCAGCTGTCGTGTTCCAATTGCACAGACAGTGCTCAATTCTCAATGCTCAATATGAGATAGTCAATGAATGCAAACATTCCCTTCTTCTCTGGGTCTTTTTTACCCCTCTTTGCTGAGGCCAGGCCAATGCTTTATAGATAGATGGGGAGAGAGAGAGTGCTCTGCAGAGAAATGAACTATAGCAATGAATAATCAGCACAGGACTTTTGTAAAGACTAAAGCTTTATTCCAGTCAGGGGTCATTTACTTTCAGAAGCTATCTCTCTGAGTCCTTTGTGAAGCAGACAGCCTCGTTGATGCTCGAAGTGATGTAATCTATGTTGTAGGAATTGATACAGGTGAAGTTGATCCGACCATTCTTAGGGATATAGATATGCTTTTCACTGATCAGGTATTCCACCTGTTGGGCTGGTGACGACCATAGGGTCTCAGATCCTAGGGTGGTCCCATCCCGCTCCCCTCTAGCCCAGGGTGAATTATGGACAGTAGGAAGTGTCAGTATTTCTGGGGAGCCACAAGGGTCCCAAAGCAGCTCCACTTTCCTCAGGAAAGAATCAAAGTCTGAGATGAAGCTAGGGACGGGTTACCTGGTCCATGAAGTTTATGCTCAAATACAAGCCCAAATCCAAGGTCAGAAACGAGAGAGCTGTCCCTTCCTAGGTACTTACAGTTGAGTCCAAGATAGCTGTGGGACCCTTTCTGCTCAGTGATGTGATCCCAGGAGCCAGGGGTTCCCAGAAGCCGGAGCTTCTCCTTCACCTTTTCCTTGGTCATCATGACGTTCTCTACAACCCCTTCCAGACTCTGTCTCCTGCCAAGGGAAGGACAGCAAGAAATGGAGAGCATAAGGTCTCCCCAGGCTCTCGACCTCTTCATTGCCTTTCCCTTCTTCTCCCTTCAAGAGTAAGCACCCATCTGGGATGGTTATAAACAGGAGGGGGTTTCAGCCCATATTAATGTAAGCAAGGGAAGCAGACTCTCCGGCCAACTTTGCCAGAGAAGCAGGTCCTTGGTGCTTCCTCATCTCCTCTTGCCACCTGAGAGCATTCAAACAATTCAATAATAAGCTGACCTGTGCCCCCAAAGAGCATCCCGTTACCCACTCCCCCAACCTTCAGCATTGCCACTGGGGCTCCTCAGTGAAAGAGGCAACGTGGGCAGGAAGGGAAGTAGCCGGGGCATCCTGTGAGTCAGCGGGTCTGCGGGAATGCGGAGCCTCTGCCCACCCGTCCTGCTCCTCTCCCTGCCTTACCATTCTCCCTGCATAGCAGGGTTACAGAGGACAGAGGTGATGATGCGAGCGCCCGTGGTGGGAGGGTTTAGCCACAGGGCCCGCGCAAAGTTCATCAGCTGGGAGAGGACGCGCAGCAGGAGCTGGTTGTCGAGGGCCACCACCACGAGAGTACCCACTCCTTCATCTGCAGCGATGGGACAGACGGCCTGTTTCAGCACCCCCACCGCTCCTGGGCGGTGCCCTCAGTCTCTGCCTCCAGCCTTGCAGAGGGGAGGGCTGGACGACAGGGCCCTCCACCCAGCCACACCAAGAAGGCCCCATCCAGGCCCCAAGAAATAGGTGCAGGCTCTTCTTGCCAAGAAAAGTAGCTGCAAGTAAGAGTCTTAAAGGTGGAAGGCAGCCCCTCCCTGTGGTCCAGTGGTTAAGAATCCGCCTGCCAATGCAGGGGACACGGGTTCAATTCCTGGTCCAGGAAGATTCCACATGCCACGGAGCAACTAAGCCCCTGCACCACAACTACTGAGCTTGGACTCTAAAGCCCGGGAACCACGACTCCTGAGCCCCTGTGCCCTAGAGTCAACGCTCTGCAACAAGGGAAACCACCGCAGTGAGAAGCCCGTGTACTGCAACTAGAGAAAGCCCAAGCACAGCAACAGAGACCCAGCACAGCCAAAAATAAACAGATTGCAAAAAGTCTTTTTTTTTAAGGTGAAAGGGACTTGAAACATCGCTAAGTCCCAGCCCCTCATCTTCCAGTTGAAGAAACAGAAGCCTAAGGGGTATGAGATGATTTACCCAGAGTCAGCTTTAGCAGCTAAGCTGAGACCGTACCACAGACCCTGATGTGTAGCTCAGTACCCTTCCCTCTGCCTCCAAGGTGCCCTGGGGTGCTCCGGGGCTCCGGGCTCTCTCCAGAGGGCAGGAGACGTCAAACGTGTCCTGTGCCCCAGCTGTGGCGCCATCAGGCCCTCCCTGCTCCCCCTGCCCACGACGTACCATAAATGCCAAAATTCTTGGATAGAGACTGGCTGCAGAAAAACTCAAAGCCTTGAGACACAAAGTAGTGTAAGAATCTAGCATCCTCCTCCAGGTCACCAGTGGATAAACCTTGATAGGGAATGTCAAAAAATGGAAATATCTCCTTGCTCTGTCGGATAAAAAGAGAATGAGAAATGGGAGGGACTCCTGGAGGCATGGGAGGTGCTGTGATGGAGGAGAGCCGGGCGGGAGGTGCACTCACCTTCATCAGGGTCATCAACTGTGTCCACTGACTAGGGGTCAGCTGACAGTTGCCCATACTCCCGATCACAAAGACGCAGCCACGCGGGGCATGCTGCAGGGAAAGACTGTCCTGTCGGTGCCTCCCGGACCACACAGGTCGTGACAGGGGGACGCTGGGAGAAGCCATCCTCCACGTGGGTTCCTACTAAAGGGCTGTGAATCTGAGCCTATAAAGGGTCTTGGATGACCAGAGTCGGGGTAGAGGGGGTGATTAGGAGAAAAGGGAAGCTGTAAACCAGGTCTGGGGAGACACTGCTGAGAGCGGGGGCACCTCTACCTTCACCACATCGAGGAGCATGTTAGGGTCCAAGCACAGATGCGCAGAGTCCCAGAAGGTGTGTTCATAAACTGTAAAGCCCATGTCCTGGAAGATGAGTCCATGAGGTTCTGTGGGAACACAGCACCCCCTGCCACCAGCTGGCATGCGAGAAGTGGAGAGATGGGAGGCAGACACACCAGAGAACGGGGTCCGGGGGCAGGGGAGGGGGATGAGTCACCAAAGGGAGGACAGGAACAGGAAAAGGACAAGAATACCGCGGCCCGGCGACCATTTTTCCCAGGACAGAGTGAGGAGGGAGAGCGGTGAAGACTGCAGGTGGTGGGGTGGGAATCAAGAACGGGGCGGGGCCAGGGGCTGCCACTCACCTTTTTGAGAAGAAACGATGTAAACTATCTGAGAACTCTGACACCAAGATTTGAGGAACTGAGCCCCGAGTTGGAAAGCGCCGCTGTCCCCGACGGTTTGCACACCCCCTGCCTGCCAGCAAAAAAACGGTGCCAGTGTCTCCCAACACTGGGGAAGGAGGACCTTGCTCTAGGAGGTCAAGGCCACGTGCTCCCACACGTGCACCTCCACTGACTCATCCATCCGGGTTTACTGAGCCCCTACTGGGTGCCAGACACTGTGGTGGGCACTTGGGATACGTAAGGGAATGGAATGAACCCCCTCCACCCCTTGTGGTGCTCACGTTCATACCAGGCATGGGCAGCCTTTGTCTGCAAAGGACCAAACGGTCAATATTTCATGCTGAAATGGCAACCCACACTCCAGTATTCTTGCCTGGAGAATTCCAGGACAAAGGAGCCTGGTGGGGTACAGTCCATGGGGTCCCAAAGAGTTGGACACAACTGAGCTACGATCACTTGATCACTCGCTCACTCAGGTCGTATAACTACTCAACGCTGCCCTTAGCACAGAGTGCCACTCTTGACAAGTAAATGATTGTGACCATGTTCCAATAACATTTTTCTGGACACCAAAATTTGAATTTCATGTCATTTTCATGGGTCCCCAAATATCACCCCTCTTTGATTTTTCAACCATTAAAAATCATAAAACCATTAAAAAAAAAAAAAAGAGTGATGGTATATCAGCACCACTTCAGGTTCGGATCATTCCCTTCTTGAAAGAGCTGGCACCGCAGCAGTGGGGGCTGCTGTGGAGACCCCCGGCTTTGGGTCTTGATCCCGGCTCTGTCCTCCAATGCAAGGACTTGGGTCACTCTGAACTTTGCGGGGCCCCTCTAAACTCTTTTCATGTTTGCGATTGTACAATCCCAGACCCCCAGTCTCTACTCCTCGTGTCTCAGTGAGCGAGAGAAGGGCCCTGCTTCTCACCCTGTTCTCCACAATGACTTGGCTGTTCTTTCCAAAGAGGAGGTTCAGGGAAGCCTGGACGAATGATTTCATGCCCATCACCGGCGTGTACTCATAGTTCAGGGAGGGATCTTGGGCAATCTGCATTCGAGTCTTGCGCACCACGGAGGACACCCAGGGTCTGCCTTTGCTGGTCATGCAGACTGTGACGGGAAGGGCAGAGGGGTCTCTGGAGGCCCACCGCGGTGCCTGCAAGCTTGTGGGCTCTGCAGACAGCCCACGAATACTGTCCTGGTTCTCCTGGGGCTTTGGGAAGTTGCCTAGGAAAAGACAACTTTCCTTTTCTTCCCTCAACCCCTTTATAAAAAACAATGTGTTGTTAGTGGGTATGTCTAATTTTCATCTTTTTGGAAAAGACAACAGAAACCTATGCCATTTTAAAGGGCAAAGATGATAGACAATGGGAGAGTTATAGGTTGGGCTTCCCTGGTGGTTCAGACGGTAAAGAATCTGCCTGCAATGCAGGAGACCCAGGTTCGATCCCTGGGTCGGGAAGATCCCCTGGAGAAAGAAATGGCAACTCACTTCAGTATTCTTGCCTGGAGAATCCCACGGGCAGAGGGGCCTGGTGGGCTATAGTCCATGGGGTTGCAAAGAGTCAGACATGACTGAATGACTAACACTTTCACTTTTCATGTGGGACTGAACAAAGGTCACACTGACTTTCACCGTGGCAAGGGCTGGCTGCATCCCCGAACAGTTTAGGGGCCATTCCTGGTTCAGGAGCAGAGGAGGGAGAAGGGGAGAATGAAGAGGCTGTAGGAAAGGCAGTGTCCTCATAGGCTCGAGCACAGAGCTGGGGGAAAGGATACATGTGTGCTACATTGATTCAGTCGTGTCCAACTTTTTGAGACCCTATGGACAGTAGCCCACCAGGCTCCTTTGTCCATGGGATGCTCCAAGCAAGAATACTGGAGTGGGTTGCCATGCCCTTCTCCAGGAGATCTTCCCAACGCAAGCATCGAATGAACCCTGGTCACTTACATCTCCTGCATTGGCAGGTGGGTTCTTTAGCGCCACCTGGGAAGCCCGGGAGAGGATACAGCCCTTATCAAATGCCAGGAACCCGCAGAGAAGGGCAGAGGGCCCAGACCCACCCACGAGGTTTTCTGCTCCTTTCCCCTCTAGGCAATTCTGTTCACAGCAACAGACCTCTCTGTCTAGGGAGGTTTGTGCTCTCTCTACCCCTCTGTGGCAGTGGGAACACTGCCCTCCTAGAGGCGGTCATGGCACCCTGCGTCTCAAATGACGAGGCTTCTACCTTTATAGGCCAGGAACATCTTGTTAGGGTTGTCATCTTGCTTGTAGGTCTTGAGCAAGCTGCCCTCTAGCTTCTGGGCCATGGGCACATCTGTGAACACAGACAGAGTGGGCATCGCTGAGGGAAAATAGAACCAGGACTCTGCTTCTGCTCCTGCGTTTTTCTCCTGAAGGCTCCTGCCTGCAGCCGGCCTCCAAGTCTGGGCCACCCAGATCTGCCTCTTTCCAGAATCTTGGCGGCAACCGGTCACCAGAGCAACAGAACCCCATCACTCACTGTGTCCATGGTGGCCCTCCCCAAGGGCTATGGGAGTATTCCAAGACGCTTGGGAAGGACCCTCTGAGAGACTGGGCTGGAGGAAGTCACAGTGAGGACCTAGAATTCCCAGGCGCATCTCCCTAACTCACTGCCTCCTCTAGTCACCTAATCCACCAATACATTTTTTGGGGGGAGGGGGGCTGCACAGCATGTGGGATCTTAGTTTCCTGACCAGGGATCGAACCAGTGACCCTTGAAGTGGAAGCACAGAATCTTAACCACTGAACTGCTCATCTAAAATAACAGATCAGCCCCTTAGAAGACGTGGAAACACAAGCAGCCATGAGCCCGGACAGGACTTCTTCTGCAGACGTGAAACCTCAGACCCAGCAGTAATGTGAGTCTAGGGATACATTTAAAAAGCTTCTACTTTCATTTTACTCAGGAGTCCAGGTGTTTAAAAGAAAAGAAAAACAACACTGCTTTCTTCCACAATTATTTTCAAGAGTCCTATTTCTAGAAAGAGTGTAATTTGCCATTCCTGCTGTTGTCTTAGTCAGTCATGTCCGACTCTTTGCGACCCAATAGACTGTACCACACCAGGCTCCTCTGTCCATGGGATTCTCCAGGGAAGAATACTGGAGTAGGTTGCCATTTTCTCCTCCAGGGATCTTCCCGACCCAAGGATTGAATCTGAGGCTGCATTGCAGGTGGATTCTTTACCACTGAGTCACCAGGGATGCCCATTAAGACAATCCTATTTCTCTGTTATTTACAGTGAAGTCTTCTACATTTACTAACTCTTTCGGTGGTGTCCCAGCAGCAAGTGTAGAAGGCAGAGATCAAGGGCAGAAAGCGTTGGCCTCTGTAGGATGTCCTATATATATTCTTTTCTTTCAAATGACTCTGTGATTGTTACAGATGTAGTTGGTGTCTCACCCAGATACCTTTACCAGCCCTGCTGGTGGATAAGGATTTTCTTTCTCATCTACCTTCCAGATTGTTCTTGGCAACAGGACACCACCTGGCAGGTTACACTCCCACAGGCAGCAGCAGCCAATTACTACCTGATCTTGCATACAAAAAGCCAGCCGTGGGACTTCCCTGGCCGTCCAGTGGTTAAGATCTCAAGTTTCCACTTCAGAGAGCACAGGTTAGATCCCTGGTGGGGGAATTAAGATTCCCACATGCCTTGGTGTGGCCAAAAAGATTTAAAGATAACAATAATTTAATTTAAAAAGTCATTCCTCTTGACTTGGGGGCTGCACGTGGCTCATTTTGCACTTCAGGGCCCATCCCCCAATCAGGCCATGGCTAGACTTGCCCCAGGGCCCCTTGTGTGGCCCCCTCCTCTTTACAATCCTGCTTCCTTCACTTCCTTGTGGGTTCCTCCTACACAGCACTCCCTCTGCAAACCACATGCCCCAAATCCTTGTCTCAGCCTGTGTTTCCAGGGAACCTGCCTTGAGACAAATGATTGTGCAAGTTATCCCTATTACTGCAGAAACCTTTGGAAGCATTTATTTTTGGCTATGCTGGGTCTTCATTGCTGTGCTTGGGCTTTCTCGTGTGGCGAGCTGGGCTACTCTCGAGTCGTGGTGCGTGAGCTTCTCATTGCGGTGGCTTCTCCTGTTGCAGACCACAGGCTCTAGGGCATGCGGGCTTCATTATTTGCATCACGGGGGCCTAGCAGTTGTGGCTCCAGGGCTCTAGAGCACGGGCTCAGTAATTGTGGCACACGGGCTGAGTGGCCTCTTGGCATGTGGAATCTTCCTGGACCAGGGATTGAACCCGTGTCCCCTGCATTGGCAGACAGATTCTTAACCACTGGACCACCCAGGAAGTCCTGTAGAAACCTTTAAAACTTAAATATATATAGAACACAGATGTCTACAAGCAACCTACAACCACAGTTAACCTTTTGGTGTACCCTTTCTGGTTTCTTCTCTAAGGTGTTTATATTTTAAGATGATGGATATCAAAAGCACCATGTCATTTTTCATCATACTTTTTTCATTTCACATCTTGGTTGTGAGGATTTAATATCTGTGCCAATGAGAATTTTTTATGCGACAAGAAACAACAACAACAACAAAACCATCCCAAACTAGCATGAACAGGAGAAGGAATTCATTGCCTCTGTAAGTGGGCAGGCTCAGGTACATCTGACTTCAAGCATCGTTCAGACCACAGTGTAACGACTCGTCAGGGTTCCAGCTTCATTCCCTGTAGTTCCCTTGGCTCTCCTTTTCTGGAGGCTTCCACTTTGTTCTTGGGGTGACTCTGGCCGTGGGAGCAAAAGCGAACGTAGCACTGACGCAAAGGATACACATTTGAACAATTTCCATTGCAGCTCTATTTGCAAATAAGCTAAATGCTGATTACTGAAGGAATGTTTACACTGGAATATCCATATAATAGAATTCTGTGCAGCAGTTAAAGGCAGCCCTACAGATACAAATGTGTAATAATATCCAAGATACATCATTAGGAACAAGGAGGTACACGTGGAGAGCAAAGTAGAGACCACTTCGGGAGAAATAAAAGATCATTTGCATGTATATGCACAGAGAAGCTCTGGAGGGGTGCCAAAAGAAGCAGGTAACTGTGATCACCTCTGGAAAGTGGAACAGGCTGGCCGGTGGACGAGAACAGGAACTAACGCTGACTTGCTTTCCACGGCATCCTACTTCATCCCTTGGAAATGTTAGACCACATGCAGATGACTGTTTATTTAGAAAGTGTTTTCAAACAATAGCTGCGGCACTATCCAGAGGAAGAGAGAGCATCTCTCCTCTTGGCTCCTTGCAAGAACCAGTAAGTTTCCCTCCCAGAACCCCCCACCTCCTTTCTCTCGACTGCACCAAGTCAGTCACTGGCCCATCCCTGACCTTATCATGGCCGAGGATGGGACACTCTGGTGAGTGTAACCCAACCACCTAGAGCTGAGGGGTGTGTTCCTCCCTCCCAAACTGCACAGCTAAGAATGGACAGAACTAGGCGAGCATGCTCAGTCGTGTCCAACCCTTTGCAACCCCATGAACTGTAGCCCACCAGATTCCTCTGTCCACGGGATTCTCCAGGCAAGAATACTAGAGTGGATTGCCATTTCTTTTTCCAGGGGATCTTCCTGACTCAGAAATCAAACCCATGCCTAGAAGAGTTCCCTAAAAGAGTTTCCACAAATTGTCAGAAATGAGAGAGGGGAGAAGGGGTGCTGGGAAGGAAGTCAGAGAGTGTTCACAGAATTATCCAAGTCTTAAGAATCACCATCTTGGAAATTCCCTGGCAGTCCAGTGGTTAGGGCTCCAAGCTTTAGGGCCTGAGTTCAATCACTGATCAGGGAACTAAGATCCCATAAGCCATGAGGCATGGCAAAAAAAAAAAAAAGAGCCACTCTCTTTTTATTTTTTTTTTAATTATTTATTTATTTGGCCACATCAAGTTTTGGTTGCAGCACACAGGATCTTTAGTTGCTACATGTGGGATCTAGTTCCCTGACCAGGGATGGAACCTGGGCCCCCAGCAGTGGGAGCATAGGGTCTTAGCCAGCTGGACTACACAGAAGTCCCAAGAAGAAATACCATTTTTAATGTTTTTTTTTTAAAGACTATTTATTTATTTTTTGGCTGCATTGAGTCTTAGTTGCAGCATGTGGGATCCTGGGGACTGAACCCTAGACTCCTGGGTTGGGAGCTTGGAGTCTTAACCACTGGACCACAAGGGAAATCCCAAGAAGAGCTGTCATCTTTAACGGCTATTTTTATGTTCGTTGGCCTTGTGCTTCCAAATCTGTCCAACATCCGTATCCCAGCAGAGACAGTGGGGAAGTCTCCTCTCTGGACTCTTGCAGGCTACAGAGAGTGACAGCCAGCAGGGAGTAACGGAGGTGGTGGTTGGCTTGTGCCTTGAGGCTCTACCCTGAAGGTGATCAGCCAATAACTGGGGACAGAGTGCTCGTGGCCCAAGTTCCATCCCTCACCAGCCCAGGTACAGATGTGGTTACATAAACTAGAATATCCTATCTTTTCCACAGACCACAGGACCACAGGCCTGTCTTAGTCTTTACCAGCTGTTTCTGGCCATTCCTGGGGTGTTCTCAAGTGACTCGGGGCTCACCCTCACATTCATCCAGTCTTACCCCCTCATTGACACTTGTTTCTTAGCCTGCCATTGGCTCCAGCACTTCCACATTGCACAGGGACTGGCAACCACGCTGACAATCATGCGGTATCAGTGTGGACGCCAAGGGTTCATTCTTCTGAAGCCTCTCAAGCCACAACACCCACCTACCAAAGCAGCCAGCACACACCTGTCACCCTCAGCGTCCACTGAAAATCCTTCATTCTGTTTTTACCTGCCTCCCCTTTTTGGCCACAGAACCGAGACCCTAACTAGAGCTTCGTGGTGTTTGAACGGAGGAGGGTCTTTGGTCCTAGGCAGCCTGGCTTTCCATCTTACTTCTTCCCCTTAGTACCTACAGGGCCTTCGGTAAGTAATTTAAAATCTCTCCATCTCAGTATATGCATTTTTTTTTTTAATTTGGCTCCACTGAATCTTAGTTGCAGACCGTGGGATCTTCGATCTTTGTTGGGGCATGCCAGATCTTTTCGTTGTGGCACATGGGATCCAGTTCCCCGACCAGGGATCAAATCTAGGCCCCTTGCACTGGAAGTCTCAGCCACTGGATCACTAGGGAAGTCCCAGTATATTTATTTTTAAATCAGGAAAACAAACATTATAGAATTGCGTGACAGTTATTATGGAAAGGGATTTGTCCCCTGGGCCATCACAAGGAGAGAAGAACTATAAACATAAGACCTAAATGCAAGAATTTCTGATTATAGAGTTTATACTATAGAATTCTTGGGAGGTCTCTTGAAATAAAATGGACATTTGAACAAACTAGGGCTTTGACATTTCCCCCCAGAAAATTGCAGATTCCGGTAACCACACTCACAGAAGCTAGCTGCTAAAGCAGAACAGCCCCCTTTACCAACCCACTCCCTAAGCAATCTTTACTTAGCCACTCTCAGGCTCAGCCAGGGAGACCAAAGGATAAAGGAAATTCCTGATAGGAGGCTGGGGGAAAAGGACACCCTCATTAACTGACCTCAAACACTCACTCTAGTGCCAGGACACTTTATGTCCATGTCCACACAGTTGTGGGGTGTGCTGCTCTGGGACCAGGGACTGCTGTACGTCACTTCCCTTTCCTGCTTTTCTAAATGGGGGCCTTATAGCAGTTTTCCTCCAGGCACGGAACACTGGGTGTACTGAGGAGTGGGTAAATTCATTTTGGGTATGTAAGCTACAGCGTCATACGTAGCTACTTTCAGATGAAGAAAAGGCACCTCACCCGGAGATCCTAAACTCCACATTGGATGTTGGATGTGACCTGAGTTGTTCCCTTTAGGGAGAAGACCATGAGTTTCTTTGATGTAGGAAAACTGCATCATGTGAGGTGAGACCATTCCTGGAATTACATGTTGGAGGAAAAGAACACTGGCTGATGAGCTGCCAAAAGGAAGGTAGTGGTTTTTCACAAAGTTCGCCCAGAAACCCTCTTCCTACTCCTTCCAGTAAGGAACCCCACTCAGCTCCCTAGCCTTGGTTCCCAAATCCTGGGGGCTGCTCTGAGAAGAGGCATGTGACTGAGCCTGGCCTATTGGAGTCCCATTAGAACTGGCAGAGAAGAGCCTTTTGTTACCCCTCTAGTCACGGAGTTCTCAGAAAATGACCTCAAAGTTTGAACCTACTGGCCCCTGACATGTAGGAAACCCTGACAAATGCTGCCAATCGAATGAAAAGAGAAGCATGTTACTGGCCTCCAGCCTTTCCTTCCTCTCAGTATCAATCTGGATTTCCGGTTGCAAGCGACAGAAACTGACTCTTGACCGAAGCATAAAAGGCGGGTTTATTGAAATGATATCTGGTAACTCACATGCTGGATGGGGAGGCTGGAGATCTGGGGCCAAACAGACGAACAACAGACAGTGCTCTGACTAATTCCACCCTCACGTCCCTCTGTTGGCCCCGCTGCCCCTGCAGGTCCCAGGACCAGGTCTTGGCCGCCGCCATCCTTCCATCCTAACTTCACAGAGTTCCGGAAGCACAGACCCAGGAGCCTGTTCTGATTGGCTGAGCCCACTCACGTGACCCACTGGCCCCACCCTATTTTCCAGCCAAGGGGTTCAGTTCAGTTCAGTTGCTGAGTCGTGTCAGACTCTGCCACCCCGTGGACTGCAGCACGCCAGGCTTCCCTGTCCATCACCAACTCCCAGAGCTTGCTCAAACTCATGTCCGTCGAGTTGATGATGCCATCCAACCATCTCATGCTCTGTGAGAGAAGCGAAAGTCTGTTGGTTTCAGCTTCATTCCTGAGAGGTGGGCTCTGCCTCCTGCCAGACTGTGAAAGTGGAGACTTCTCTAAACCTTAGAATTGAAGTGAAGTGAACTCGATCAGTCGTGTGTGACTCTCTGCGACCTCATGGACTGTACAGACCATAGAATTCTCGAGGCCAGATTACTGGAGTGGGTAGCCTTTCCCTTCTCCAGGGGATCTTCCCAACCCAGGGATGGAACCCAAGTCTCCTGCATTGCAGGCTGATTCTTTACCAGCTGAGCCACAAGAGCAGCCCCAAGAAGAGACAACGGTGGCCAAAAAAGACAGAGTGTCACAATTATATCACACTTTCTCCTTTCTCTTTAAATATCCCACCTTCCCCCCTGGTAGTCTCAACTACCGCTCTTACTTCTGTTCACAAGGACAATAAAAGTAATTGCAAGAGGCTCTCACATGTTCCCATCATAGCTACCAATCTCCTTCCATGGGTACCCACCCACAACTTAGCACCGTGCTTGAGCTCACCTCTCCTGAGCCCCTGTTGCCTCCAAGCCTTTCCTTCCTGCCCTGGGTCCCGGGCTCCATGGCCCGTGCTGTTGGGCTTTCTCTGCCCTTTTCTCCATCTCCCCTCTCTATTAGAACATCCTCTGGAGCATACAAACAGGCGCGAAACTTGAATCTTGAACACAAATACTCCCATGACCTCACATCCCCTCTCCAGCTCTTACCCCATGTGTCCTGTAGGGTTCAGCCAAGGAAACAGGACTTCTGGGAGTGATGTGGGTGTTACAGGAACTAGAGCTTGCAGGAGTGGAAGAGAATCTGGGGGAGTGAAGGTCCAGAGGGAGCTGGAGAATGAGAAGAATTACGCATCAGGCTGCCTGAAGCCCCTGTATGTGAACATCTTAGAATGTACAGGGAAATTCGAGAAACCAGACACATCCAGCTGTGTGGGGGGCTAGAAGAGAGGGTGCATGGAGGGGTCTATGAGAAGATGCTTAACCCCGTGTGGGGCGGCAGCCAAGTGTCTTGTCGTGGGGTTGAGTGCTCCGTCACTCAGCAGGGCATCGGTCTGTGAGCAGAGCTGGACATGAGCGGAGGAGTCTGAAGACAAGTCGGATCCCACCCGGCGCCTCTGCTTCCATATCTCACCCTGAAATCCTTCAGGTATTAGTGAACGCTGCTTCATTTCCAGCTCTCAGATCTGAGGCAGGTTCCTCTTTTGGCCAACGCTCACCCGGAATCTTAACAAGGATTCTGGGAAACAGGGGTCCCAGATTTAACCAAGGTGACAACAGGGTCATCGACCACACCATGTTCTCTGATCTTCAGTGCCACAGCTGTTGAAGCAGCATGTGTAGTCTGTCTCCTCTTCACTTTCCAAGGTCTGCTGAACCCACTCTGATCAGCACTTCATCACCTCCGTCAAAGCTGACTTTGGGGGCTTCTCTGGTGGCTCAGTGGTAAAGAATCCGCCTGCCAATGCAGAGGACACAGGTTCCATCCCTGA
This sequence comes from Bos indicus x Bos taurus, assembly GCF_003369695.1. Taxonomy (NCBI): domain Eukaryota; kingdom Metazoa; phylum Chordata; class Mammalia; order Artiodactyla; family Bovidae; genus Bos; species Bos indicus x Bos taurus. Next base: position 32,705,255 of record NC_040102.1, read on the forward strand.
TCTGGGAAGATCCCACCTGCCTCGGAGCAACTAAGCCTGTATGCTATAACTGCTGAGCCTGTGCTCTAGAGCCCAGGAACCGCAACTACTGAAGCCCTTCCGCCCTACAGCCCTTGCTCCACAAGAGAAGCCACCAAAAAGAGAAGCAATATGGATGAGCCAGACTCATCACAGCCAGAGGAAAGCCCGCCCAGCACCCAAGACCCAGCACAGCAGAAAATCAGTCAATCAATCAAAATTATTTTTAAAAAGCCGCTATTGTCAAGGTCACAAATGACAGATCTCTGTACTGTCTAATCTAAGAGCACGTTCTCAGCACATGCACAGAGAAGGCCCTCCATGTGGGGGAAGGACTAAAGGAGAGAGAGATGCCAGTTGGAATCCGTCTTGACTGAGAGATGCTCACCCACACCAGGACCAAATCTGGAGACGATTGGCCAGAGACAACCCAGAAAATTGCCCCCATACAAGCAACCTAAGCCACTCCTGTGGCAGGTAACTCACTCTGAGTCTGCCCGTATGTTCTTCCACACGTACGCTGCCTCTAATAAATGCTTTTATCTTTTTCACAGTTTTGGTCTCTTTTCTGAACTCTTTCTTCAAAGAAGACAAGAATCGACATTTTTTTTTTCTTCCAGCCTTTCACTGCCAAAATCCATCTATCAAACTTACTGTTGGGCTGCACCCGAAGGCCTGAAAACCCTGTACTTGCCCAGCCTCAAAACCAAAGAAAGAGCCCAGAGTTGGCAAAAGAGACATCAGCAGCGTAACGGATGAGGGACCTTACATGTCTGAAGTGAGGTCCTGGAGCGACACCCCACGGTGTGGGGCAGACAGCGGGTAAGACAAGGTAGCAGTCTTTGCTCCCGGGGTAATAGATTGCGGTTCCAGGGGGAGCTGACATCAGGTTGGCTTATCAGTTATTGCAGAAACCAGCAGAAGAGCGTGCCCCGCCCCCCACTGGCCCCTTTGATGCACTATCATAGCTGAAATAGTTCTGATCTAGAGATTAGAACTATCGCTATCTGGGGCTGAGGCAGACACATAGGCATTTACTGATGAGGCTCCATGATTAAGAGGGAAGGTCAGTCAAGGGTGAAGTCTACAGGTGAAGCAGGTACTGGTCAAGGAGGGGAAGTACAGAAAGCAGGAGAACAGCCATCTTGGGTGGCCTGACAATACACCTATACATCCAACTCGGCTTCTTTCCTAAACTTTAGACTCGGGAATCCAAATACCTACTTAATATTCCAATAAATCTTGAACAGACTTTTCAAACGTACGGTGTTCAAAAGCTAACTGGTAGTTTCACATCCTCCATTATTTCCCCCCGTTTTAGTAAGTGGCAAGTCCCTTCTCCCAGGTTCTCAGGCCAAAACATCCATCCCAGACTTCTCTCTTTTTCTCTTTCACTCTACACCCAAGTCATCTGCAAACCCTGCAAGTTTTACTTTGTAACATATTTAGAGCCTGTTCACTTTAAGTTTATTATTTAATTTATTGCCGGGAGGGATGGATGTGTGCATGAGCAGAGGATACAGTCTGTGTGAAGGTAGTGACAAAGTTGAGTTCTTTAGTCAATTTAAGTGTGGTTGTGGGACTTCCATGGCAGTCAGTGGTTCTGACTCTACACTTCCACTGCCAAGAGCCTGGTTCAATCTCTGATTGGGGAACTAAGATCCCAGAAGCTGCACCCCCCAAAAAAAATTTTTTTTAAGTTCAAAAAAAATTAAATCTGTTTGGAATAAAAGTGTATAGGAGAGGGGAGTGGTACGAAATCAGATTGGGAAGGTAGGCACTTGTCCATCTGATGCTAAGCCCTTGCATTAAGGGGTCTGAATTCTGCCCCAAGCACTTGAAGATCATTGAATGATTTTAAGAAAGGGAATGACACTGTCAGATTTATGTTTTAGAAAAGTCTCTCTGAGGGCTGTGGAGGATGAACTGGAGAGGAGCCAGAACTAGGCAAGAAGGCCACGTGAAGACTATTTTAGTTAATTCAGTTAAGAAGTGATGAAGGCCTGAGATATGGCTGTGGGTACCGGGTAAACTTGCCAGATGTCCTCCATAAAAATACCAGGCACCACACCAACGCTGGAGGGAGATGTCAGTTCTGCAAAATATCTGCTTAATGTAAACAATATCTTATGTATCAGTGCTAATGTCTGCTTACTTGTGTCCAAGTTTTCTACCTTCTTTTATTATTAAGAAACAGATCTTTTTCATTACAACGACTTGCAAGAAATGGTAAAGGAACGCAAAGGCAAAGATTTTTAAAAACATTTCACTCTCTGAGGTCAGATGGGCAATGCCAGAGCAGGTGAAACCAACTAGCCAGCAAGCCTACTGAAGGGATGGGCATGAGGGTGGGTTGGGAAGGAAGAACTAGTTTGCTCTTAAGAAGAGTTCTTCCCTCCAGGTGTTTGTTGCAGTGAAAAGGAAAAAGGAGGAATGAGTTTTTCTCTTTCCCTTTCCTGAGGACAAAGAGTATAAACAGGACAGTGAGCAGGCCTGAACATTCCTAGTTTTTTTTTTTCCTTTAACTGATCCTAACTGTGAATGTCTGTGACTAAGTTTGCATTTCTGCCCCCTAACTCTGCAGGAGCTACACTTCACACCTATTTTCCTTTGACTCTGTGCTAAATACATCCCCTATCTGATGTTTACCCCAACAACACCCTTCCCCTTGGAGTTACACGCAGAGCCACCCAACTGCCAGACTCAATTACTGGGTTACTGACGCCAGTTTATGACTGTCTTTGAAACAATGCAAGAGGAAGGAATCAAGATCCTATCGGCTTCGGTCCTCATCACTGACTCCTGACAGCCAGCCCTTGCCTTATAAAAGCCCCTAGAGCTCCTTCTCAAGGAGGTGGGGACATAGTTCTTGAGGCTTGACCGCACTGTGTTGCCCTCTCCACCCGCTGAGGATAAAAGCCACCTTTCTATTTCCTCCAGTCTCTGTCTCTGTATTTTTCTTTTGGCTTCGGTGGGCAGAGTAGGCCAAGGTTTTGGCCAGCAACATCTTGACAACTGCAGTGATGTTTGCCATCAGCCCCGTATGTTTCTCTTTCCCCCAAGATGGTCAGAATGTCTCCATTGGGAAAGCAGTTGCCTGTGGTTCTGGGACAGCATTCCAACGTCAATTAGATTCAGACCTGGGCCCAAGGGGAGCCCTCAGGGGAAGGGCTCGAGCACGTGATCCACTGACCGGGAGAGAAAACAGAGACACCGCAGGTGGCACCCAGCTGATGCAAAGCTCTCCCATTCCCAGCAATCTCTTCTCTGGGAAGAAGTGGCCCATCCGCTCTCCCTCCTGGGAATACCAACAGCATAAGCTGGAAGACTGCATCTAGTTTCTTCCTGAAGAGGCTTTGAGAGCTATGTTCCCTGCGTTACAAAGTGTGTCTCCTCCCTAGTGAAGTCACTTAGTCGTGTCCAACTCTTTGCGACCCCATGGACTGTAGCCCACCTGGCTCCTCTGTCCATGGGATTTTCCAGGCAAGAATACTGGAGTGGGTTGCCATTTCCTTCTCCAGGGGATCTTCCCAACCCAGGGATCAAACCCAGGTCTTCCACATTGTAGGCAGATGCTTTACCATCTGAACCACCAGGGAAGCCTAGTCACTGTTCGGCTCCTCCCTAGCAACTCAGAAATGAAAACTGTAGTGAAATGGGTTCTTTAGTTCCTAATTTTCTTAAAAGATGGGGGAGGAGTCACAGAATGACTGGTCATTCTCTTAGGCGTGAAGGATGGAGGCTGGGATGCTCTTCCTGGACCAAGCAGACAAGAGGCTCCCAGAGTCCTTTGGAGAAGAGCAGACCACAGCAGATCTTAGGACCTTCCAGAGCTCAGAGTCCCATTGTATTCTGGTCTCTGATAGGAAATCTTTAAATACAGGACCAGAACTGGATTCGTTTTTTGTTGTGTAACAAATTACCACAAAGCAGCTCAGAGCAACACACTTCTTTTTCTTTTTTCTTTCTTTTTTTTGAGGGGAGCCACAACTTACCACATGCAGGATCTTAGTTCCCCCCGACTATGGATCAAAACCGTGCCCCTTGCAGTGGAAGCATGAAGTCTTAACAACTGGACTGCTACGGAAGTCCCAGCACACATTTATTATCTCAGTTTCCATGGGTCAGGGATCTGGGTCTCCTGCTCAGGGTCTCAGCAGGCTACAGTGATGGTGTTGGCCAGGGATGCAGTCTTATCTAAGACACAGGGTCCTCTTCCAGGCTCACAGGGAACCCATTTCCTTGTAGCTGTAGAACTCATGGTGGTGGGCTTCCTCGAGGCCAGCAGGAGTGTCTCTCTTCTATCTTTGACCTTATCTTAAAGGGCTCACCTGATTAAGTCGGGCCCACCCAAGATCATCTCCCTTTCTGCGAAGTCAAATGATTAGGGACCTTAATTACATCTTCAAAATCCCTTCCCATCTGCCATATAATATAACATAATCACAACAATCACATCCCATCACCTTTGCCATTTTCTGTTTGTTAGAAGCAAGTTATGCCCCCACCCACATTCACGGGGGAGGGATTATGCAAGGACATGGGTGTTTGGAGGTCATCAGAAGCTTCTGGAGAGAACAGTCCTTCCATGAGAGGTGATTGGGTTGGATGATAATTTCGCAAGATCAGAACTCTGTAGAGTTTACAAGGATCTCTCACTTTAATGGGATGAACAGTAACCCCCCTCCCCCAACAAAAGATACGCCACCCAGAACCTCAGAATGCGACCTTATTTGGAAGAAGGGTCTTTGCTGACATAATTAAGGCAAAGATCTTGAGATGAGATCATCCTGGTTTAGAACAGGCCCCAAATCCAAGTCTGATCTGTCTCTTACAAAGTCAGATCTGTGTCTTTAAAAGAGAGAAGGAGAGGCCACACAAGGACACAGGGAAAGTGATATAAGAGGTAGACATCAAAATGATGTATCTGTAAATCAACAAAAGCCAAGAATTGCTGTAGCCCGGGGCCTGGAACAGAGTCTCCTAGGGGGTTCTCTAGAAGGAACTAGCCCTGTCTACTTGATTTCAGATGTCCGGCCTCCAGAACTGTAAGAAAATAAATCTCTGTTGTCTTAAGTGACCATGGTTGTGGTCATATGTTGTGGTCGTCTCGGGAAACGAACACACTCATGGATCATTGTCCCCGTATGAATCAATGTCAAGGAGATGGACTTGGGGGCCACAGGCGTAATACAAACTCAGACTTTATGGAGATGCCAGTTCCCAGAGATCAGAAGTGCCCTAGGGGTGCCAAAGCAAGAGAGCATTGTAAGCCAAGCCACATTCATTACAGAAGGTAGGAGATGCCCATTCATTGTTCTATCTTGTAGTCTCCCTTCACTGATGAATGTGTTTGATTCAGATGATGTTTAAAAAAAAAAAAGGCTAAAACAGCTGCAGCTTAAACAAGATAGAAGTTTATTTCTCTTTAAGAGTTGGTGATGGACAGGGAAGCCTTGCGTGCTACAGTCCTTGGGGTTGCAAAGAGTCAGACACGACTGAGTGACTGAACTGAACTGAAGAGTCCTAAACATAAGCTATGGTTTTTCCAGTGGTCATGTATGGATGTGAGAGTTGGACTGTGAAGAAAGCTGAGCACCAAAGAATTGATGCTTTTGAACTGTGGTGTTGGAGAAGACTCTTGAGAGTCCCTTGGACTGCAAGGAGATCCAACCAGTCCATTCTGAAGGAGATCAGCCCTGGGATTTCTTTGGAAGGAATGATGCTAAAGCTGAAACTCCAGTACTTTGGCCACCTCATGTGAAGAGTTGACTCACTGGAAAAGACTCTGATGCTGGGAGGGATTGGGGGCAGGAGGAGAAGGGGATGACAGAGGATGAGATGGCTGGATGGCATCACTGACTTGATGGACATGAGTCTTAGTGAACTCCGGGTGTTGGTGATGGACAGGGAGGCCTGGTGTGCTGCGATTCATGGGGTCACAAAGAGTCGGACATGACTGAGTGACTGAACTGAACTGAAACATAAGCAATTTAGGACTAAAATGGTAACTTCACACTGTGGGACCCACAGGCTCCCCATGACTGGTTCTTCTGTCATCAGCAATATATGGTTTCCATCTCATGACCCAACACGGCTACTTCAGTCCTTACCATCACGCCTGCATTCCAGCCAGTTGGAAAGGGGCAATCAAATGTGGAGGATATACCTTTTCCCTTTAAGACCCAGAAGCTTCACACTTCATTCAACTAGAATTTAGTCACTTAGTCACAGCAGGCTGCAGGGGAAGCTCCAATGCGTTTTTAGGTAGGCCATGTGCCTGGTAAAACTTAGGTGTTCTGTTACTCAAGGAAGGAAAGGAGAATGGACAGCAAATTCTGCCAACAGGAGAAAACAAACACAAGGTCTGACTTGATGAGGCCTGTGATCAGTCGTGTCCGACTCTTTGCAGCCCTGTGGCCTGTAGCCCACCAGGCTCCTCTGTCCATGGGATTCTCCAGGCAAGAATACTGGAGTGGGTTGCCATTTCCTCCTCCAGGGGATCTTCCCCACCCAGGGATTGAATCCCTGTCTCTTGCATCTCCTGCACTGGCAGGGAGATTCTTTACCTTTGAGCCACCTGGGAATCTCCTGACTCGATGAATCACCTCTCAAATCTGGGACCCAGAGAAAAGGCTTAGAAGAACCCCACCGCCCTTCATTATAGATGAAATAGCCTGCGAAATGTGGGTTCGAAACAGCAGGAATAAGATGAGCATGCAGAGGCTGGAGTGAGAGTGTTCCTCCTTCCCCATTACACCCTCAGCTGTGGGTTGAATTGTGCCCCCCGAAAAGATATGCTGAAGTCCTAACCCCCAGAACTTGGGCATGTGACCTTATTTGGAGGTAGGGTCTTTGTACATGTAGTCAAGTTAAAATGAAGTCACACAGAATCAAGCTGGACCCCGATCCAGTGGCTGGTGTCCTTACAAGAGGAGGGAACTTTGGTCACAGACACTCACAGTGGGAGAAGGCCAGGTGAAGATGGAGGCAGATGTCGCCCTGCGGCAGCTACAAGCAAACAACACCCAGGAAGCTGGAGACAAAAAGGGCCTTCCCCCAGTGCCTTACCTTAGTCTTAGACCTCTAGCCTCTAGAAATGTGACGATACCTTTCTGTTTGGGATAATTCATTATGGAAGGTTTAACAAACTAAAATACCATCTCCCTCTTCTGGCTCTTTAGGGCCCCGTCCTCATGAAGATACCATAAGGCACTGACACCTGGAAGTGTCCTCACTCTTAAACCTTCCACCCATCATTTTTTTTTCTTTTTGGCCACGCCACACAGCATGTGAGATCTCAGTTCCTCGTTCAGTTCAGTTCAGTCGCTCAGTCGTGTCTGACTCTTTGCGACCCCATGGACTGCAGCACACTAGGCTTCCCTGTCCATCACCAACTCCTGGAGCTTGCTCAAACTCATGTCCATCAAGTCGGCGATTCCAACCATCTCATCCTCTGTCATTCCTAAACCAGGGATCAAACCTAGGCCCCCTGCAGTGGAAGCTCAGAGTCCTAACCACTGGACAGCCAGGGAAGTCCCTCTCTGTCCTTAAAATTAGCTCATTATAGAGACTTCCCTGGTAGTCCAGTGGCTAAGACTCTGCACTCCCAATGCAGGATTCCCAGGCTTGATCCCTGGTCAGGGAACTAGATCCCATATGCCACAGCTAAGACTCAGTGCAGCCAAATAAGTAAATAAAACTGTTTTTGAAAAAAAAATTAGATCATTATAAATGCTGCAACCCAAAGATAGGGTGAGCCAAACCATGACCAAACGATCAGGCACAGGCTAGACCAGGGTCCGAACGTGAAAAGAGGGCCAGAGGGGGAGGTATACAGTGAAATGGGTGTGACACCAGCGGGATCACTGACACCTGAGGTGGGGGTGAACCTGCAGAAGGAAGACCAGGCAGGACACACCCACAGTGACCAAAGGTCAGTGAGTCCAGGATCTGGGCTGTCGATGGAAGCAGGACCAAACAAGGGCTGCAGCCAGGAGCCCTGGGACTGAAGCCAGGAGCCCTGGGACTAGTCGGAGCCCCACACTCAAACGACACCCCTTACAACTGGAAGGACCCTTTCAGTTTCCAAATCTTTTCACATACAGTCTCTCATCTGAGCTTCAAAACCAGTCTGCAAGAATTGAGTAGAGCAATTATATCATCTCCATTTGATTCACAGGCCAAGAGAGAGGCTAAGTCCCTTGTTCTGTGTGACTGATGGTGAACAGTCAGTGCAAAGAAAGTGAACTTGGGAGTCTGGTAGACTGGGTTAAAAGCAGCACAGCAAGCTCTTTGATTTCTACACAGCTGTATTTTTTCCTTTTTTGTCACTGCAAGGTAACATTTGGAGAGCACCTCTTGCAAGGTTGGTATATTTATTGGTACTCCTAAAAAAGGTCACTTCCATCCTTATTTGTTTTTTCCAGCTCCAAATGCCATGCAATTTACACTGAAAACACAGTATTGCCAAGTAATCTTGGCTACTTACAATTCATCTTGCTAGAGATCAGTTGCTTCATTTTATCAAGAAAGTGAAGTTGCTCGGTCATGTCCAGCTCTTTGTGACCCCATGGACTGTAGCCTACCAGGCTCTTCCATCCATGGGATTTTCCAGGCAAGAATACTCGAGTGGGTTGCCATTTCCTTCTCCAAGGGATCTTCTCCACCCAGGGATCAAACCCAGGTCTCCTGCGTTATAGGCAGACGCTTGACTGTCTGAGCCACCAGGGAAGTCTCATTTTATCAAAGGACTGGGCTAAACCATTTCCAGTTGAGCTATTTCAAATCCTAAAAGATGATGCTGTTAAAATGCTGCACTCAATATGCCATCAAATTTGGAAAACTCAGCAGTGGTCACAGGACTGGAAAGGGCATTTTTCATTTCAATCCCAAAGAAAGGCAATGCCATAGAATGCTCAAACTACCGCACAATTGCACTCATCTCACTTGCTAGCAAAGTTATGCTCAAAATTCTCCAACTGAGGCTTCAACAGTACATGAACCAAGAACTTTCAGATGTTCAAGTTGGATTTAGAAAAGGCAGAGGAACCAGAGATCAAATTGCCAACATCTGTTGGATCACAGAAAAGCAAGAGAGTTCCAGAAAAACATCTACTTCTACCAAAGCCTTTGACTGTATGGATCAAAACAAACTGTGGAAAATTCTTAAAGAGATGGGAATAGCAGACAACCTTACCTGCCTCCTGAGAAATCTGTATGCAGGTCAGGAAGCAACAGTTAGAAATGGACATGGAACAACAGACTGGTTCCAAATTGGGAAAGGAGTACATCAAGGCTGTATATTGTCACCTTGCTTATTTAACTTATATGCAGAGTACACCATGCAAATTGCTGGGCTGGATGAAACACAAGCTGGAATCAAGATTGCCGGAGAGATATCAATAACCTCAGATACGCAGAGACACCACCCTTATGGCAGAAAGCAAAGAGGAACTGAAGAGCTTCTTTTTTTTTTTTTTTTTTTTTGAAGAGCTTCTTGATGAAAGTGAAAGAGGAGAGTGAAAAGGCTGGCTTAAAACTCAAAATTCAAAAAACAAAGATCCATCACTTCATGGCAAATAGATGGGGAAACAATGGAAACAGTGAGAGACTTTATTTTCTTGGGCTCCAAAATCACTGCAGATGGTGACTGCAGCCATGAAATTAAAAGGCACTTGCTCCTTGGAAGAAAAGCTATGACCAACCTAGACAGCCTATCAAAAAGCAGAGACATTAACTTTGCCGACAAAGGTCCCTGTAGTTGAAGCTATGGTTTTTCCAGTAATCATGTACAGATGTGGGAATTGGACTATAAAGAAAGCTGAGCACAGAAGAATTGATGCTTTTGAACAGTGGTGTTGGAGAAGACTCTTGAGAATCCCTTGGACTGTAAGGAGATCAAACCAGTCAATCCTAAAGGAAAGCAGTCCTCAATATTCATTGGAAGGACTGATGCTGAAGCTGAAACTCCAATACTTTGGCCACCTGATGCAAAGAACAGACTCATTGGAATAAGACCCTGATGCTGGGAAAGATTGAAGGTGGGAGGAGAAGGGGATGAGGATGAGATGGTTGGATGGCATCACCAACTCGACGGACATGAGTTTGAGCAAGCTCCGGGAGTTGGTGATGCACAGGGAAGCCTGGTATGCTGAAGTTCATAGGGTTGTAAAGAGTCAGACACGACTGAGCAATTCAAGTGAACTGAAACCATATCCATTTATTGAAACTTACTTATTTGGGGCCACACCACGGGCATGCGAGATCTTACTTCCCTGACCAGGGATCCAATCAGGGCCCCCTGCAGTGGAAGTGCGCAGTCTTAACCACCAGACCGCCAGGGAATTCCCCTGACCAAACCGCTTCTAGGGTCGCTTCAAGTTTTTCCAGCTCAGGCCAGCTTGTAAACTCGGTCTACACCTGTTGTACTTCAAACAGCCATCAGGGGGCGCTTCGCACCGCTTATGCCTTGAACGGAGCACAGCCGCTTGCAGAAACGCTGAAGAGGCAAAGCTCTGCCTAGGGCTTCCCAGAGGTTGATGAGAGCCAGCCATCCCAGTCACCTTCATTCCCCTTCTAAAGGCAAGAATGAAGAGAAAAATTTATCCTCCGTTTACTTTATAGAGGCTTCCCTAGTGGCTCAGAGGGTAAAGCGTCTGCCTGCAACGCAGGAGACCCAGGTTCGATCCCTGGGTCGGGAAGATCCCCTGGAGAAGGAAACGGCAACCCACTCCAGTATTCTTGCCTGGAGAATCCCATGGACAGAGGAGCCTGGTGGGCTACAGTGCACGGGGTCGCAAAGAGTTGGACACGACCGAGCGACTTCACTTTCACTTTCTTTCACTTACTTTATAGATGGGGAAACTGAGGAATGCGTTTTGATTTTCTTTCATCCCGTAATAGGATGAACTATGAAAAAGCCGATGGCTTTCTGGAGTTGCTGCTAATCAAACAGTTTCACATCACACCTCAACTACTCACTAGCTGGCCTAAGGCAGACTATCCCCAGGGGGTTTGGCAGGGGGCTAGGGAGGCCATTGGCAGGTCTGTACAGCCTCTGCCAACTCCCGCTTCTCCGCTGGACAGACACACAAACACAGACATACTGCCCCTGCCCAGGGATCTGAGAAGGGAGCCTACATCTCTGGCTTTTAGGATGGAGCCATAAAGGGCACCATTTCCATGGCCTTTACCTGTGCCCGCAGGCCGAGAGAAAGAAACTGCTAGACGCCGTAAAGGCTGAGGAATGAAGCTGGTGTGGAATGTTCATCCCGTGACTGCCCACGAGGACCACAGACTGCATTTACCACTGTTCCCCAGAACAGGGGTCCCCAGCCTCTGGTATCTAAGGTCTGACTATCTGAGGTGGAGCCGATGTAATAATAATGGAAATAAAATGTACAATACATGTAATGCACCTGAGTCATCCCGAAATAACCACACACACCTCCCCCCCGACCAACCACCACTTTGTGAAAAAGTGGTCTTCCATGAAACCAGTCCCTGGTGCCAAAAAGGTTAGGGACTCTGCCGCTAGTGGTAAGGAACCCACCTGCCAATGCAGGGACATAAGAGACGTGGGTTCGATCCTTGGGTCAGGAAGATCTGCCGGAGGAAAGCATGGCAACCCACTCCAGTATTCTTGCCTGGAGAATCCCATGGACAGAGGAACGTGGTGGGCTACAGTCCATGGGGTCGCAAAGAGTCGGACACGATTGAAGCAACTTAGCACACGTGCACATCACAGAAGAACCTACCACGGGAGAGTCCTAGGAAAGCGTGTTATCAACAACACCCTCCCCCTAACTCTGCCTGCTCCTCAGCGGTCTCAGAGGTTGCAGAAGGCAGGTTCCCTCTGAAAAAGCCAGTCACTCCTCATCCCGTTTCCTCCCACCTTGTCCCTTCTGCTCAGGCAGAGCCAACGGTTCCATGGACCCTTTTTCCCTCACTGGTCCCAGGTGGTGCCGTGGTAAAGCATCCACCTGCCATTGCAAGAGATGCAGGTTTGATCCCTGAGTCAGAAAGATCACCTGGAGGAGGAAAGAGCAAACCACTCCAGTATTCCTGCCTAGAAAATTCCAGAGGAACCTGGAGGGCTATACAGTTCATGGGGTCGCAAAGAGTCAGGCACCACTGAGCACACACCACCACTAGCACCATCTGCAAGTCTTCACATCTCTAGGTTCAGACGATGGTTGTTTGTCTTCCCCAGTTCAAGTGCTCCGGGCCCGTGCTACAGAGAGCAACCCACTCAACATCCAAGGGTATAAATCTCCCTTGGCCTGACACCTGACAGCAAGTTGCTGGAGAAATGACCGGAGTGGCTGGCTGCCTCTCCACCTGTCAGACACAGTGGTGACAATTGGCAGACGGAGTCCACAGCTCCAGCGCAAGTCTAAACACTCCAGAGGAACCTGACAGCTGGCACACGGGTGCGTATCGAGTAAGACTCAAGCCCTGTGAGCTCCTGGATGGCGTTCAAGGACCATTCTACAAACCAGAGCACCCTCCCACCCCCAAATCATTCTTCTCCCCCGCCTAGCACCCTGGCACCGACTGGACAACTTCCCTCAGCGATGTTGGGAAAATATCCAGAGATGGGGAGAGAGAAGAGGCCCTCTTACTTATGCTCAGGCTAAAGCGAGACTTCCTTCTCCACTAAAGGTTCAACAGTTGAGTCTTTGCCAAGAAACCTTCCACACCTCAGACACCAGAGACCTCGTACTGCTGAGTGAAGGAGAAAGTCATCTTTGGTATGCAAACATCCTAAGAAATAAAACCTGGACTCCTAGACAGAAGAAAGCAGCTAAGGCCAGGACCAGTTCACAGGGAACACCCATATGTGGAAATCCACTGAGCTTATCCTCAGGGCCGATCAAAGTTTTATAACCCTGGAGCCCCTGAAGGTAGCCAATGCATTGTATGCTGCCGTCACCCAGCTCGTTCAACTTTTACTGATTTACTGGCTCTCCCGTAAATCAGCCTGGACAATGGTCTCTGCTCACGGAGTCTAAATAAGAACTCACAAATGACCTGGGGGGTTTCCATAGAAATTTTCTTTCCCTGGAAACTGCCTGATAAGATTCATAAAATTGGAATAAGGGGGGAAAAATATTATCAAGGAGCTCAAACTTGGAACTCCAGTTTTAGTTCAAGAAGATAATACAGATTTCTGCTGCCCAGGAAAGGGAGTGGGAAGGTAGAGGTTAATAGAGGTTATGGAAAGGATAAGAAATGTCAGAATATATTTATAACCCAAGAACATCTGCCCAACACAAACAATGGTCTGTGCCGCCACACACACGTACAGCACAGGACAAAACTGGTTCCTGGTGGCAGCGGGATGTTATGAATCCACCTCTGGCTTGTAGCGCAAGAGCTCCATGTGCCCTGATCCCTGGCACAGCAAACCCCACCCTCCTGCGGGCACTTCAGTGAATCCCGAGGGCAGAACGGCCTCCAGGGTGGGGAGATCGGAGTGTCAAAGGCTCAAACTCTGCCTCCTTCACCCCAAAAGACTTTTCATTCTTTGTTTCAAGAGGATCAAGAAGAAAGGGACAAGGATTAGGCCTAATTTATTGCCTCTGTCACAGAGGCAGCTCTATGAAAGGATTAAGTGGATTACACAGAGAAAACAAAGGGAGAGAAAGAGGGCGATGGATAAACTGCATTCAGTAACATTTATTAATTTGATTTCAAAAGGAAAAGGGACCCATTCTAATGGTTCACCTTCCCAGGAAACCAGGAGCGCCCCCCCACCCCCACCCCAAAGGCTAAAGTAAAGTCCTGAAAATGCTGTGAGGTAGGTGTGTCTACAGTGAGGAAGCCAGGGACAGAAGCCCAAACCGTGACCTTCCCCACCTTCCTCTTCTCAGCCTGGGCCTCCAGCACCCCGGTGGGTTCCTCAGGGTCTGGGCGGCAGAAGGAACAGAATGAAGGTGCCCGCCTTGCCCCTGCGCACACAGCACCCGAGTGGGACAGGTGCGGGTCCCGGGGCTAAACGCAGCCCAGCTCCTGCCCGGGCACCTGGGCATGGGAAACCAGACGCGGGAGCTGCTGAGGTAGCGGTGAAGTTCAGGGCTGGGGTGTAGAAAACTTCTCTCAGAAAGAGAGCGAAAACCCACTTGGTAAGGATTTCCCCTCCCCAGTCAGCCTCGCGCCTCCTCCCAGGACCCAGTCGTCAGGCTGGGGAGGGCAGAGTTTTCCAGCTGGGAAACTCCACGGGGCTCATTCTGAACCGAGGCCGGCCAGAGGCTTTCCAAAGTTTCCGGATCAATGGAGTTGTTTCTTCAAGGCCTAAGAAAGTCCGCAGGAAGCCCTGAAAAAACGGAGATAACAGTACCTTGGGGTGAGGGGGCAAAGGGTGGGAACGAGGGTTGGGGGTGGGGGGGGGGGCCGTTGGTCAGGGACCTTGGGAAGCCCCTCTGGGATCCACCGAGCCATAAAGCCCACCCCCAACTCCAACCCGACCCGCTTCTACTGGGGAAGAATTTGCACTCACAGCTTCCTCAGCCCGCCTAGCCTTCATTCCGGAAGCGAATCCTCACCTTCAGGGCTATCAGACTTTTCAAAGAAACCAGAACTAAGCCCGAAGGCTTGGGGACGGGCGCGGGGGTGGGGTGGGGTGGGGTGGGGGATGGGGGGTTGCCCTCTAGTCTTCTCGGCAAGTCAAAGCCAGCCCGCGAGGTGGTAAGAAATTTGGGCAGAGAAAGAACTAAGCTAGCAAACCAAAACTAGAGCTGACCGGTCGAGCCGGGGGCCCTCCCCACCGCGGCACCTTCGGGCGCACTGTTGTTCCTGGGCTGGAGAACCACCCGGCCGCCTCCTTTGCTTCCACCGCCCCCCTCGCCCCGCCCTGGCAGGGTGGGTAGGAAACGGGAAAGGAAAGGGCTCTGGGTTCCACTTTGATTCCCTACTCTGTGCCCCCCTTCTCTTGATTGCAAAGACCCTCCTCAGCCCCATCTTCTCCTCCCGAACCCCGAACTCAAAAAAAATTGACCAGCGGAGATACAGAAAGCTTCCTGATCCCTTCGCCTCGATTACCTACCCGTCGAGCTGTGGGGGCTGCATGGGGCCAGCGGGGCTGGTCAGGGCCGTGGGGGCGCCGGAGGGGGCTCGGGGCGGGGAGGCAGCGGCGAGGTGCTCCTCCGGCCGGCAGCGACACAGCAGGCGGCGGAAGGCGCTCCGAAAGTCCGGGCTGCGGCAGTAGATGAGCGGGTTGAAGGCAGAGTTGGCATAGCCCAGCCAGTTAAGGGCGAGGAAAGTGGGGCCGGACACCAGAGAGGGGCCCCCGAGGGCGCGCACCACGTTGACCACAAAGAAAGGCAACCAGCAGAGAGTGAAGGTTCCCATGATGAGCCCCAAGGTGCGCAGGGCGCGGTGTTCCCGCAGAGGCAGAAGGCGCGCCGGCCGCCGGCCGTAGGAGGGCACCCCCGCGGGCGAGGCGCACGGCCCCGCCAGGCCAGGGGATCCGGAGCGAGAAGGAGCCGGCGGAGACTCCTCTGGCGGGAAGCGACCCAGCTCCCGGCGCAGCAAGCGCAGCTGGCGCGTGGCCACCACGAAAACTCGTGCGTAGACGAAGAGCATCACCAGGAGCGGAAGATAGAACGAGACCGAGGAGGAGAGCAGCGCGTAGGGCATGTTGGAGGCGAAGGTGCAGCAGCGCGGGTTGGAGTGGCAACGCTGCGCCTCGGCATCGGCCCCGATGCGCCACCATTTGCTCATGATGGGCGCAAACGACACCGCGGCGGACACCACCCACACCAGGACCACGGCTGCTAGGGCGCGGCGTTTGGTGACCAGCGCGCCGTAGCGCAGCGGGTTGGTCACGGCCAGGTAGCGGTCCACCGCCAGGGCGCACAGGGTTTCGATGCTGGCGGTCACACACAGCACGTCCACCGAGGTCCACAGCTCGCAACCGGTGACGCCCAGGGGCCAGTGGCCGGTCAGCGCCAACGTGGCCCCCGGGGGCACGACCAGGAGCCCCACCACCAGGTCGGCTGTGGCCAGCGAAGTCACGAACACGTTGGTCATGGTCTGGAGTCTCGGCGTCCGGGCGATGGCCACGATTACCAGCAGGTTGCCTCCCACGGTGGCCAGCACCGCTAGCGCCAACAGCGCCCCCGCCAGCGCCACCGCCCAGGGCACCCCTGGCAGCCCACTCGCGTTGGCAGTATTGGGTGCCAGGGTGGGGATATCTGGCCACGGGGTCAGAGAGCTGTTCCCAGGAGGCCACGGAGCCATCCCCGCGTCGCGCGTGGGGCGGGAAGGAATGAGGGAAAGGGTCTCCCAGCTCACCCTGCTCAGCGGCGGGGGCATCGGGGCGTGGGAGCGATTTCCCTGGCCTGGGCCATCTTCCCCAGTTTGACCGGCCGAGAACGCACAGTCTCCCCGCCACCCCCACCCCTTGGGTGCCACCGCTGGGGAGGGGATGGGGGTGGGGGGGTGGCGGCTCTTAAAGGGGCCGCGGCCAATAGGCTCCACGCTGGGCCTCCGGAGCGGGAATCGAGCCGTGGGGACTGAAGCCAGATGGACGCCCGCCTTTCCTATTAGTCAAACCCCCAGTAAGATTCGTAAGAGTAAAGTCACGCCGTGTGTTTTCTGCTACGACGTGCCCCTCTCCTGCCGTGACAGCTCCCCGCTCTCTGGCGGCACTGGCTTTCTGGAACTCTGTACCAATTTCCCGGGAAGGTCCGGGAGCATTGCTCGGGGAAGGAAGAGCCCCCGCCCCCTTACCGCTTAGGAGGGAAAGGTAACCCCCTGGAGGCAAAGGAAAGGACCCACAGCAGCCCCTCCTCCACGCAGGCATCCTCCCCTGAGACTCTGTAAGTCATAGAGGACACCGGCTTCTTCCGTCTTCTCCCAAGACCTCCTTCCATGAGATCTGGCCTCTACCCTTCTATTCACTTACCTCCCCTGTCATTCTAGTCTTACTTTTCTTTCTCTTTCTTTTTTCCCTTTTCAGCTACTGGAAGAAAAAAAAAATCTTCCATTTTCCAGGAGTCTTTATGATTGCCTGCTCATTTGAGTTTGGATTTGACCTCTGAACTGAGCCCAGGATGCTAGGAGTTTCCATTTCTCTGTTTTCCCCACTCCATGTTGCCCCTTCCCCACACTTTCCACGGAGAAAACTTCTAGATGCACCCCTTCTCTTAAAATGCTTCTCTTATAACGACTGCTGAAAATGAATGAATGGGGATTTCTCTGGTGGTACAGTCGATACCCTGGTAGCTCAGATGGTAAAGAATCTGCCTGCAATGCGGGAGTCCCGAGTTCGATCTCTGGGTCGGGAAGATCCCCTGGAGAAGGAAATGGCAACCCACTCCAGTATTGTTGCCTGGAAAATCCCATGGACAGAGGAGCCTGGCAGGCTACAGTCCATCGGGTCACAAAGAGTTGGACACGACTGAGGGACTAACACACACAGTGGATAAGAATCTGCCTACCAATGCAAGGTATGCAAGTTCGATCCCTGGTCCGGGCAGATTTCCCCATGCAGGCAACTAAGCCCCTGGGCTGCAACTTTTGAGCCCATGCTCTGGAGTCCATGAGAGACAGCTAATGAGCCCCTGTGGTACAACGACTGAGCCCAAGTACTGCACCAAGCCACCATAATGAGGAGCCTGTGCACGGCAAGGAACAGTAGCTCATGCTCACCACAACTAGAGAAAGCCCAGCAGCAATGAAGACTCAGCACAGCCAAAAGTAAAGAAGGAAGGCGACTTCCTCGGTGGTTCAGTGGCTAAGACTCCACACTCCCAATGGAAGGGAGCCCAGGTTCGATCCCTGATGAGGGAACTAGATCCCACCTGCCACGACTGAGACCCAGGGAAGACATAAAAAGAACCAATGGCTTCCAGGTTGAGTCTTATCCACCATCACTCCCAGCTCTCCACAAATCTTCCATCACTGTGGCAAAGTCTTCTCTACTTCCCTGAAGATTTTATTCATGAACTTTTAAAAATTAGAAGACACTGAGGTGAGGACTTCACACATGGCATCTCGGAGTGTGTGGCACCGCAGGCCTGGCACTTGAATGCCTGCTGGAGTCTCTCCTACAATGACATCAAAGGTTCCCGGAACCTAAGAAGCCCAGGGCCTCCTCCCCCACCTCCCCTCCCCCAGACCGAAGACTGGTTCTCAGCCAAGCTCTGTCTCTAAGCCAGTTCCTCTCAAACTGGGTGTGGGGAGATGAAGCTGAAAAACACGCCCCTAGGTTAAAGTTGAAGGGCAGGAAGATCTGATACCCTTATTAAATCCTACCAGAACCTGATCCTCGAGCCATCTTGCTTCCTCTCCAGAAACAATGGGAGAAAAGGGGGAAAATATGATGGAAAAAGCCTCCAGGGCCATGCCTTAGCAAGTCTCTTTTGAAGAGCTCTATATTTCAACAGTACCCTGTCGAGTCACTGGTCTCAGCAATCCCTCTGGGAGGCCGAGCCAGGGGCTGGGAGTTGGAGAGACTGGAGGCGAAGTGAAGACCTAAAATTATCCCCAAGGAAAAAGAACCCGTGTCATCTCCCAGGGACCCCGTGCTCACCCGCGAGCAGGGCTGGTCAGTGGCTCCCAAGCAAATGCCTTCCGTGCCCAGGCTGTACCCCCGGCAGGCCCAGCCTCTCCTCCTCACCCCTCGCACCATCCTGCCGAGCAGCGCAGGTCGCACTTGGCCGGAGTCTTAACCTCTTGACGGAGGCCTCTTGCCCACCGTCAGGGCAGTCCCCCCCAAGTCAGGTTTTGCAATACCCCAGAGTGTTGCCAGTTATCTCCAAGGGGTGTCAGAAGATTCTCAAAGAGTAACCTCTAAAACAAATCCCAGCCATTCAGCAAGGTTTGGGGTGTTTTTGTTTTCAGGACATCTGAGTTGGTTGGGGGGAAAGGAGAGGGGTGCCAGGAAGTCAAGTCGCTTCAAAGGCTGCCATGGCTTTAGGGGTGACCTTGTTAATCTGAGGAAGTGTGTTCCAATATTTACGTTCAAGAAAGACAAGATTTCCCAAACCACATGCGTGTGCCTGCCTTTAGGGAATGATTAGGCCTATAACCAACAGAGATTGTGGGGAGAGGAATTCTGGCCCCTGTTTTGAAGGCTTTTACGCGCCAGCAGACAGCAGTGCCCAGCACCTGGAGAGCTTTTCCTCTGCTCTGGCCCATCCCCTCAACGTTCTCAGTCTGGCCGGCCCATCCCCCACCCCACCCACCATCCACCTCTGGCCTTGGGGCTCCCCGGCAGGAAGGAGTCCATCTTTCATCACTTGGGTCTCTTCTTCTTGTGCTTTTGTGTTTCTTCATTTTATGTTTTGAATCTGTAACGCATTCACGTTATTCAGCCATCAAAATACACGAACTCATTTACTAGAAAATTGCCATCTCCCTAATAGTGGCCACCATTAGTCTCCTGTTTATCTTTCTGCTAATATTTTACGTAAGGTCAATAAAAAATATATATGCCTTTGTTCTTTATTTTCCTTTCTTTTCGACCCAAATAGTAGTAAAATATACCCACTGTCCTGAACCTTGCTTATCTTAATAATATATATCTGTGATTCTTCCATACCAATGTGCAGAAGCCTCCCATTTTCAGTATTCCATTGTGGGGATATACCAGAATCTATGAAACCAGACAGCTACCGATAGACATCTCACTGACTTCCAATCGTTCCTAACAGATGATGTTGCAGCGCATCGCTTGTAATCATGTCATTTCACACCTGTGTAAGTATATTTGTAGAATAAATTCCTGTAGAATCACTGTATCATGCAGTATACACGTTTGCAAATTTAAAAGATACGGCCAAATTTCCCTCTCCAGGCGATGTACCCATTTACCCTCGTGCCAGTGTTTCTGACGGCCTGCCAAGGGTGGGAGGCGAGTGACCCACTGCCGGGAAGTCATCCTAATTGCTGGCCGCAAGGGAGTTAGGCTGCCCAGTCTATAGGGGTCATCCAACTGTGGACAGAAGTGTGCATTGCCCAGTGAGAGTTTACCCTGGCCCTGGGCCCCCAGATGACCTTTGTCCTGTGCCCTTGGAGGCAGACTGGGAATGTGGGCCTCTGAAGCTACTGAGTTCAGGCTGCTGCTGTTTCTGTACTGGGGGCTCTGAGGATGCAACAGGTCATCCTATCGTGTCAGGGGCCAGTTGTGTGATGGTCTGTGATTTGGAGAACGCTGTCAGCAGAAGCAGAAGAGGCAGCCACTGCCTTGCTCTGTCGGCAGAAGTTCTAATAGCAGGACGTGCTCTCTGCCCTTGTTGATTGTAGCTCATGGTCAATCCCCTGAGCACCCCAGCTGGGTCCACATACGTGTGTGTCTGTGCGCGTGTTTGTAAGGAGCCTAGCTCAGGAGGCTGAGCCTTGGGCTTTGTCCAAGACTACCTGTGTTCAAGCTTTCCCCCTCTGTCCTGTCTTTCTTCAAACATCATGTGTAGGTGTGACTTCTGAACAGCTGACCTTCTAATCTTTGCTTCTCCTTCCGTCATAATCAGTCTGGGAGGTTAGGATGATGGTGGCATCAAAGAAGAGCTAAAAGTTAGGATCTGAAAGATCCAGTCCAACACCAGCATTGGGAAGAATGAAAAAGTTGCAGTCTGGGGGACTTCCCGGGTGGTTCAGCAGTTAAGAGTCTGCACTTCCACTGAAGAGGGTGAGGGTTTGCTCCCTGGTTGGGGAACTAAGATCCCACATGTCACAGGGCATGGCCAAAAACTAAAAAAAAAAAAGAAAAAGCTGAGGTCCAGAGGGGAAACTGAGGCTGGACTGAGATCACACAGGAAAGGTTCACTCGGGGCATCCCAGGGTCAGGAGAGTGAGGGAGGGAGAGAGCAGGTGAGGGTGCCCACCAACCCCCAGATCCTGCAGTCATCCTGGAGACTGGCTGACTTTGGTGCAGCCCATGTCTCTGACTGGCCAAGGAGGCAACCAGGAAGAGGGCAGATCTGCTGTGCTGCTTGGATCCGTGGTTTCTTCCATCCCTCTCCCCGAGAGGGAAAGCTTGAACAAGGCAAGAGCCTGTCTGGTACTCGGGCCACACATTCTCTGGCCTTTCTCTCTCATCAGCCCATACTTTGCCTCCGGGAACAGGTGCTGAGTCAAAGGTGGCCGGTGCTTGGAAGGACAGGGAGCAAAACAAGAGGATGGCTTCTTCCCTAAACAGGAAACCCACGCCTCAAGTATGAGACCCTCCAATTAAGACAGAGCCTGGAGTTTTCTTTCCCATCTGGAAAGAGGAAGGAAGCTGAGCCTCACAGGGGTTCTGGGGTGGCCAAAGCCCATCAGAAAAGACCCCCGTCTGGGAGTGGTCAAGGTCCAGGTGTCAGTGGAGAGGCTATGACAAGGGAAAAATGTTTCTTGTTTTTAATAGGGAAATGCCACTTTTTTTTCCCCCCAATCCCAAGGGGAGAGAAGGCATTTTGCTGCAACAGGAGGAGAAAGAGGAGGAAGAGGAGACTGCCTCTGGGCTGCCATGTGGACCCTGCTGGTGGGGGTGCGACAGCCTGGGGCTCACTGGGCACTTTCCTCTCTGCCAGTACCCACATGGCCATCTGATGCAAAGAACCGACTCATTGGGAAAGACCCTGATGCTGGGAAAGATTGAAGGCAGGAGGAGAAGGGGACGACAGAGGATGAGATGGTTGGATGGCATTGCTGACGTGAGGGACGTGAGTTTGAGTAGTCTCCAGGAGTTGATGATGGACAGGGAAGCCTGGCATGTATAGTGTATGGGGTCACAAAGAGTCAGACATGACTGAGCAACTGAACTGATACAAAGGTGATCAGGACCAGTCCAAGCTCCTGGCAGGAACTCCCATCCCATAGAGAAAGTCGGGGTTCACTTCGTTCCACGGAAGCAGCGCTACCAGTGTTTGACCGGCAGTTTTGGACACAGACATCAGGCAGGGCAGCTTTGTCCCGTGGTGGAGAAGGGAAAGAAAGCAAGGAAGAGCATCCCTTGGGGAAACCAAGGTGATACCATTGAGGACAGCCTGCTGTACCTCAGAGCCCCCTCCCCCACAACAGACAGGTTCTTCCCACACTACTGGAAAGACAAAGGCATTTACCTCTTTCCTTCCAATTCTGGCCACACCTCCTGCCTCTCAGTGCCTGAGTCCCCTCACCCCCTCACCGCCCCGCCCCCAGGTTTCCTGGGCTCCTGTGAAAATGCTGCTTCGTGGATGTTCTGCGGGAGGCAGGAAGCAGAAGGAGGCTGGGGTGATCCTGTCTCCTTTACAAACCGCACTATTGGGATTTAGTAGGAGACTGTCCAGGGTCACAAAGGAAATGACCAGCCTGGCTATCTCCTCTGGCCTTGGCTGGCAGCTTGTTCCACCTTCTCAGCTGGACAGGGTTTGGGAGCTGAGGGCAGGGAGGTGGAGGTGCAGGGCAGGCTGGAGACTGGGGCCAGCCGTTAGTGTTGACCTTCGCTTCCTGGAATCTGGGTTGCTCCCTGGTTCGTGGAAGGAGATGAAAGGGTTAATCCAGGGGTGCTGGAGAGTGTAGAAGAAGAAGGGGTGAAGAAAGGGTGGAAATCGGAGCTGGTGGCATCCCGACAAACTGGGGTAAGGCTGGGCATTCTCCCTTCCTCCCCAGGCAGGAAGGTAGTCTTGTCTCTAGGGGCACAGTCTGTCTGCCAGCCCAAAATAAGGAGGACCTAGAAGGGATGTGGGACGGGGCAGCAAGAAAAAGAAAAGAATGTAAACTGTGCTGGGAATGTCAGCTCTCTCCTGGGGCGGGGGCTGTGGAAGGCAGCCCCGGATTTCTAAAGAGCATCCATCTTTCCTTTTTGGCTAAAAAGCATCTTCCTCTCCCCCTGTCAAGGTTCAGAGCTCCTCAAGGAGAGAGGATCACCCCAGCGTCCTTAGGTACTCCAGCCTCCCACGAAGCAGCATTTTCACAGGAGCCCAGGAACTGGGCAGACTCAGGCACGGGGAGGCAGGAGGTGTGGCCAGGATTGGGAGGAGAGTTAAATTCCTTCCTCCTTCCAGTAGTGGGGAAGAACCTTTTTATTTCCTATTCCAAATGGTGCCACAGACACTCAAGGTTCAGGGCTTCCATGGCTCTCAAAGCCGAATCAGAACCACAAAATACCAAAGAAATGACATGATCAAGGAAAAGAGTCCTAGCTAAAGGCACTGTGGTCTTCCTCCATTTCTTCATCCCCAACCCCGGAAGAAGGAAGAGCTAGCGAATGGATCAGGATCTATTTCACATTGTGCCGAGGTTGGGGTCTGGGGACAGGAGGGATCCATCAGTTCTTGGGAACCAGTTGGAGAAAGGCTCACATTCTTTGCATAGCCATCCACACGTGAAGGCAGGCGGCGCTGATGTACACAGTCAGCAAAGCATAAGCTCAGATGTGAGAGCACGCACACACAGGCCCACACAGACGGGCACAAGTGTAACACACACATACACACACCTGCAAATAGGCACGCCCCATCGTGAGTCCTGCAGCGCTGGAGATGTGAACACACAATCCACAGAAAGTCAATCAGACGTGCACCCTCCCGGCCTGCAGTGAGTCACTGCATCCATATTTTTGGTCACGTGCACCCAGCCTAGGTCCACCCGCCCATGGATGCATGCCTCCACCCCCGAACCGAAGCCCAGAGCCTGTGCTCCACGTGGGCAGGCTCCAGCTGATGAGCTGGGAATGAAACAGCAAACATCAAGGCTGCAAAAAGCTTCAGCCCCATGCAGAAGCAGAACCAGGTCAGAGGCCGGCACCCCCGACAGCATCGTCCCTACTCATCTCTCCGTAGTGGTGCGAATGGCACAGAAGGCCAGGTTCCCAGTCTGTCGTGGGAAAGTCCTTTCAAAGCATGAAGGGCAGAGCAGGCTAAATTAAACCCAGCACCAGCCCAGCTTGTTCAGAGGGGACAAGTCCCTGGCTGACCAACTGTCTGCTTTGCCTTGTCATTCATCCCAGGGAAACTGCTCAGGCCTGTCCTTTTTTTGGCAGATGATGGCTGAGAAAGAATGCCTGTGCAATGGCATCCATTACTCATTCATCAATCAACACCTACTATATACAGCCCTGGACTGGGCCCCCAGGAGAGATGCTGGGAGACCCCAAGAGGTATCAGACACGGTGGCCGCCTTCACACAGAGTCCATTCTAGAAGGCAGGGCTTAAACACCAGAAAAGAAGTGCGGCTTGACAAGGACAGAGGAAGGGCAGTGAGCGCTGGGGTGTGCTGGATTCTGAGAAAGAAGAAATTACTTCCAGATGAGGGTAATTAGAAAGGAACTTCGTGAAGACAGGGATTGGATTGAGTGCGAACAAGTGATTAGGACTTGGAAAGGCATAGAAGAGGGACACGATGTCCCAGATGTAGGACGGCCATAAGCAAGACAGGAGAGGTTCAGACTGGCGGCTTCTCGGAGCGGCCGTGCGCACCTCGTTTAACACGGCGGGCACCCTGGAAAAGGGCCCCACGGGCATTTATTCATCGTTCTCAGCCTCACTCCCAGGTGCCTTCATTCCTTCACTCCTAATTACACTCACAGAATTGATGTTCATTACATTTGGGCTCTTGTTTTAAATGTGACAAAAGCTAATATCTTCCTACTGAAAAGGTTTCTCTTTCCCAAGGCCAGAAATCCCACCAAGGTGTTCCTTGAACACTCTTTCCCCAACTGACTTGCTCTTAGCAACCTGGTCCACCATCATCTCCTCCCAGGGTAACTCTCTCACCTGATTCACCAGCCTAGGAAGAGGGTGGGAAGCCCCCCCTTCCCCCAGCACAATTCCTGAGAGGTTGTAGCACCCCAGGAAGAACAAAGCATCAAGAAATGTTGTTAGAGGGCGTTCCCTGGTGGTCCAGTGATTAAGAATCTGCCTGCTAATGCAGGCAACTGGGGTTCGATACCTGGTGAGGAATCTAAGATCCCACATGCCCTGGCATGCAGCGACTAAGCCTGTGGGTCACAGCTACTAAGCCCACACTCTAGAGCCCACGAACCGTAACTACTGAGCCCCAGAACCACAACTACTGAAGCCCGAGCACCCTAGAGCCCTGCAAAAGGAGAAGCCACCGCCATGAGGAGCCTGCAAACTGCAGCTAGAGAGTAGCCCCCACTCTCCATGACTAGAGAAAAGCTGCACGCGACGGTAAAGACTCAGCGCAGGCAAAACTAAAAAGAGGGAAAAAAAGAAAGAAAGAAACATTCTTAGAACCATTGCAGTGAACTGCTACTTTAAGGATAGTACAGCATGTGGATTCGGGAGAGATAGAAAGATGCCCTCCTCCAAGGGAAAAAAAACCCTGAAAATCCCATCACTATAAATACATGCTTTTGACTGATGGTCTTACCTCTTTATTAAAATGAAAGGACCCCAAAAGAGAAAGTCTCTTGGTCGATTATACCTTAGGGCGATTGATTTTACAAGCTCCCCCAACCTCGAGAAGTTTGCCCAACTGGTAGAGCACGTTAGGAAACCTACATGCTCTTGGGGGAAATGGCAGGAATTTCTCTCTGTACAGCCCAGTCCCAAGTGTGGGCAGTGTTTGAGGGACTGAGCCCTTTGATAAGGCAGAGGTATGGTCCCTCTGAGCAACTTGGGTGGATGATGTCTCATGCGCTAAGCATAACCAGTAAGATACTATGGACTGGATCAGGATTATTTCATAAAAGTTTGAGACAAGGGTCATTTTTGGTAATATAAGGGATAGGTGACCTGAAATCTACTGACCGGTCATAACAGTGATTACATGTTAAATTAAAATAATAGACCTCTGCAGAGTGCAACCGTGAGGTGCTTTGATGGGTCACCTGTGTTCTTTAAAACATCCACATCCCCAAGTGAAATCATTTCCCCCCCATTATAGTAAGTGGCAAATTGCTTCTGCCGGGTTTTCCAGCCAAAACTCTTGGTCTCATCCTGGACCTCTGTCTTTCTTATACTCTACACGGGAGGCATCAACAAACCCTGTAAGTTTTACTTTGTAACATATTTATAGTCTGTTCACTTTAAATTTATTATTTATTGCTAGGAGGGAAGGATTTGTGGGTGAGCAGAGGGTGGGTGATAGAGGTATAGTCTGAAAGTACAGAGACAAATAAAGATGAGTTTTTTAGTGAATTTAAGTGTGGTTGGGGGAATTCCTTGGCAGTCCAGTGGTTAGGACTCTACTCTTTCACTGCAAAGGGCCTGAGTTCAACCTTTGGTCAGGGAACTAAGATCCCACAAGCCAATGCAAGGTAAAAAAAAGAAAAATATCAATACACAAAAATCCGTTGTATTCCTATACATTACCATTGATCAATCCTTCCCAAAAATTGAAAAAATAATTCCATCTCTAAGAGCATCAAAAAGAATAAAATATTTAGGAATAAATTTAACCAAAGAGACAAAAGACTGAAAGAAAACCCTAAATACATGGGAAAATGTCCCACGCTCCTGAATTGGAAGACAATATTATTAAGATGATGATACAACTGTATAGCACAGAGAACTCTACTCAATAGTGTGTAATGAACTATATGGGAAAAGAGTCTAAAAAGAGTGTATATATGTACACATGTAACTGATTCGCTTTGCTGCACACGAGAAACTAACACAATATTGGAAATCAACTATACTCCAATTAAAAAATAACAATAAGAGAAACTTGAAAAAGCTGATGATACAACCCCAAACAATATGCAAATTCAGTGCAATCCGTATCAAAATTCCAGTGGTGTTTTTTGCAGAGATAGAAAAACTCATCTTAAAATTAAAATAAAATCCTTTGTATGAATTTTTTTGCAGTCTCAAGGGGCTGCAAATAGCAAAAAAAAAAAAAAAAACAATCTTGAGAAAGACGAACAAAGTTAGGGGACTCATTCTCGATTTCAAAACTTACTATGAAGCCACACTAATGAAAACAGCACTGTGCCTGGTATAAGGATAAATGTATAGATCAAGGATTTATCAAACTGAGAACTCAGAAATAAACCCTGACATAGTCAACTGATTGTCAAAAAGGTAACACAGTCATTCAATAGGAAAAAATTCTCTTTAACGAATGGTGCTGGGAAAACTAGATATCCACGTGCAAAAGCATGAAGCTGGACCCTTACCTTACACCCTTAAAATCAAACAGAGACCAGACTTGAAAGTTCATTCCCTAAGCAGACAAAACCAGTTTTGTCAGAAAAACAAAGTTTAATTTAGCTTATTGTGCAAGACAAGCAAGACTAACTTGCCCTGGATCATCTCTTGCTTATGCCTCTGAAAATCATAAGTGAAACTTAAAGTCTTCCCCGAACTGATATGAAGTAACCATTCCCGATCATTTAAGAAAACTCTATAACCAAGCACTGTGAAGAATAAACAGTCACTGCCTCCCTACTGTATAAACTGCCATACAATGACGTATCTCTGCCCCTCATTCCATGCTACATTTGAATGCTCCCAGTTCAAAAACTCTCTTTTTCTGGTGTGTGCACAATGAACTTTTATTAATTACTGCCTTTGTGATTCACTTCTGCTATTTCTGAACTTTGGACACACTACAAAGAAAAATTAACTAACAATGGATCGAAGACCTAAATTTAAGACATAAAACTACAAAACTTACAAGAAAACATAGGGGAAACTCTTTGTGACCTAGATTTGGCAACAATTTCCTAAATATGACACCAAAAACACAGGCCTCAAATGGAAAAGTAGGTAAGTTGAACCTCATTAACATTAAAAACTTTGTGTATCAAAAAACACTATTGAGAAAATGAAGTGACGATCCTCAGGATGGGAGAAATATTTGTAAATCATATCTAGTAAGAGTTTAATAACCTGAATATATTTTTTAAAACTCCTGCATCTCAACAACAAAAGATAAACAGCCCAGTTTTAAAATGGGCAAAGGACCTGAAAAGATGTTTGTCTGAAGAAGATATACAAATAGCCAATAAGCACAGCAAAAGACAACATCATAAGTCATCAGTAACATGCAATGAGATATGACTTCACACCTACTAGAATGGCTATACTTTTTAAAGTGGAAAATAACAAGTGTCGGACAGGATATGGAGAAATTGAAATCCTTCTGCGTTTCTGCTGCTGCTGCTAAGTCGCTTCAGTCGTGTCTGACTCTGTGCGACCCCATAGATGGCAGCCCACCAGGCTCCCCCGTCCCTGGGATTCTCTGCGTTTCTGGTGGGGATGTAAAATGGTGCAGCAGCAGTCCTCAGAAAGTGAAACATAGAGCTGCCATACGACCCAGCAATTCCTCTCTTAGATATGCATCCAAAAGAATTGAAAACAGGGACTCAAACAGATACGTGCACACCAATGTTCATCGCAGCATTAGTCACAATAGCCAAAGGTGTAAACAACTCAGTGTCCATCGACAGATGGACACCAGTGGATAAACAAAAGTTGGTATATCCATTCAATGCAATACTATTCAGCCTTAAAAAGGAATGACGTTCTGATACAGGCTGAAATCTGGATGAAACTTAAAAACGTCGTCCAAGCAAAATAAGCCAGAAACAAAAAGATAAATATGGTAGGATTTCACTTACGTGAAATATCAAAAATAGGTAGATTCACAGAAACAGAAGTTAGATTAGAAATTACCAGGGTAAGGGAAAGGAAAAGTTATTGCTTATGGGTACAGAATTTCTGTTTGGGATGATGAAAAAAATTTTAGAAATAGTGGTGATAATTGCATAACATTGAGAATGTAATCACATAATTGCACATCTAAAAGTGATTAATGTGGCAAATTTTATTTATAGATGTTTTACAACCATAAAGATATCTTTAAAAATTCAGTAAGAAATACGAGACAATCCAAGAAATTTGAACACTGACAGCATGTTTGATAATACTGAGTTATTGTTGACTTTTTAAAGAATGACGATGTTATTGTTGTGTTTTTAAGATAAGAAGCCCTTCTCCTTTGGTAACAGAGACTATATAATTACAGAGGAAACGGTAGGATGGCTAGGAGAGAGCTTTAAAATCATCCAGTGGGTGAAAAAAGGCAGGGCATTGACCATTCCGGAAGCTGGGTGATGGGAACACGGGAGGGGAAACACTATTCTCTTCACTTTTGTATGTGTTTGAAACAAGACAAAAAGTAAAAAGACCCCAGTCATTGTGTTGTTACAATTGAGCTTAAAAGGAAAAGGTGTTTGTTAATTCCAGCCCAGCAGCTTTATGTGGGAATGGCCATGATGTTGGTGGTACAGGAGAGCTGCCTGGCCCCTCTGGGCTGGGCAGACAGAAGGTGGGATCCCAGAGGAAACAAGGAAAGGGCCAGGACCCTACACTGCAGGTGAAATACCGACTTCCTGCCAGCTTTACGCCTTTGACAGAAGGCACACCCACCCAGCTCCTCTCCCCCTACCTCTGGGGACTGGCTGCAAGAGTTTGTTTCACTCTCTCTCACTTCTAAAGATAACCTCTGTTTACTGCACCCTACACTCACCTTCCTTGTAAACTAAGCGGGGACGCTTACACACCATGGAAAGCTCAGGGCGATTTCCAGTTCATTGGGT
Source organism: Bos indicus x Bos taurus (assembly GCF_003369695.1). NCBI lineage: Eukaryota > Metazoa > Chordata > Mammalia > Artiodactyla > Bovidae > Bos > Bos indicus x Bos taurus. The sequence goes on from NC_040102.1 coordinate 32,734,756, forward strand.
TTTTAATATTTTCTGTATGCCAGGCACCTTGCTATGTGCTTAGGAAACAAAAAGATAGTTAAGATGTGCTTTGTGGAAAAAAGGAAAAAAAAATGTGCTTTCTACCCTTCAAGGGGCTTACAGTCCAGGACATCAAAAAACATATCCCTAAGTTAAAAAAAAAAATTGTTATGTATGAATCCTCTCTCTTGGAACCAGGACTCTGAGAGGCCCACGTTTGAACAATCTATCTGGAGTCTTCGAGGCAGGCAGCCTTGCCCCAAGTCTGTCACAGCAGACTAGCGTGAGTCCAGCCTCAGGAATGCAAGTCCAATGGACCGTTCTGTTTTCTTGCTTGCTTCCAAATCCCCTCTTTCCTGTCTGCTCCCTTCCCCGCCATGTCCCCAGTGTCGTAAGTACATTTTGTAAAAATAGAGCGAGAAACAGAAAGATCCCCCCTGACAACCCCGCAGCCTGTCCCCACCACTTCCCCAATTTCACGCCAGCAGACGATGGTGTCCAAGCTCTGTCCTGCTGGGGAGGTCATCCCCAGGGACCGCCCCCTCTCGGTTCCTTGTTGGTTCCCACGGGTGAAGGAGGAGGCCTGAGAGCCGAAAGGGAGCACGAGATCTAGGTGTGATCTGGCCGGTCCTCCTCTGGAGGCCCGTGTGAGTGCTGTGAGAAAGCTGGTGAGTGGGAAGGCGGAAGGGAGCCACCTGCAATGCCAGCAACTGCCCAGACTTGGGTGGGGAGCCTTTTCTGGGGGCCTCTGGCTAAGATGCCCAACTTGTAGGGAGTGCGGAAGGGACCAGAAGCCCAGCCCAAGGATCTAGGAGGGCCACGAGCGGCAAGAGCTATGAAAAACACACGCAGAGAGAAGAATTCTGACAAAGGCAGCCACTCAGCCCCACGGTGTGCTGGGCTCTGGCTACAAGCACGTCCACCCAGGTCTTGCTTGACCCATTATGCATCACTTAGGACTCATTTCTTACTTGAGCTTCTTTGCTTGGTTTGGCTTACTCTCCGCTCACATGCCTGGACTCACATCTCCCTGCCCGCACCCTCCCCCCGCCCCCCCACAGATGAGAAAATTATTTCACTGCCATGATACCATTTAAGACCAAAGGCAGGAGCCCCAAGAGCCAGCAAGGCGTTCCAGGATGCTCTGATAGGAGTGAGGAATTCTGGGCTTGCAGGCAACAGGAAGTGCACACAGACACCATCTGTGGTCACCAGGGAAACAGGACAGGGCCGGAGCAGGGGTGTCATTTTAGCCACTTCTAGCATCTCTCTCCGGAGAAGGCAATGGCACCCCACTCCAGTACTCTTGCCTGGAAAATCCCATGGACAGAGGAGCCTGGTAGGCTGCAGTCCATGGGGTCGCATAGAGCCGGACACGACTGAGCGACTTCACTTTCACTTTTCACTTTCACTTTTCACTTTCATGCATTGGAGAAGGAAATGGCAACCCACTCCAGTGTTCTTGCCTGGAGAATCCCAGGGACGGAGGAGCCTGGTGGCCTGCTGTCTATGGGGTCACACAGAGTCGGACACGACTGAAGCAATTTAGCAGCAGCAGCAGCATCTGTCTCTCTCTTAATGTCACTCAGTCTGTGTCCGACTCTTTGTGACCCCATGGATTATAGCCCTCCAGGCTTCTCTGTCCATGGAATTCTCCAGGCAAGGATACTGGAATGGGTTGCCATTCTCTTCTCCAGGGGATCTTCCCAACACAGGGATCGAACCCTGGTCTCCTGCATTGCAGGGCAGGTTCTTTACCGTCTGAGTCCCCAGGGAAGCCCTCTAGCATCTGGAATCCTCTTTTCAGGCTGCAGGAAGGGCAGTCCCTCCAAAGTCATCCTGCCAGGCCCTCCACCACCTCCTCAATATAAAAATGAAATGCTGGACTCCCCTGGTGATTCAGTGATTAAGGATTTGTCTGCCAATGCAGGGGACGTGGGTTCCATCCCTGATCTAGGAAGATCGCACATGCCTTGGAGCAACGAAGCCCAGGCACCACAACTACTGACCCTGTGCTCCAGGGCCCACGAGCCGCAATAAGAGAAGCCACCGCAGTGAGAACCCCAAGCACTGCAATGACGAGCAATGAAGATCCAGCACGGCCAGGAAAAAAAAAGTAGAGATTCTGCCTCTTCCAAGTGCTTCCGGCCTGGAAACCAAAGAGTCACAGGCTCCTGCTTTTCATTGCACTGTTCCCATTTCCCTGGCCCCAACCCAAGCCCTCTACCCCGTCATGAGCCATTGAGTACCGGAAGAGGAACTGCCACAGAATGGACAGCCTGGTGGCCCCAAGGGTTCCAAAGCAGAGCCTGGCGGAGGCCAGAGGAAGACTCTCCTGACATCATCAGTTTTCAGGAGACCTTGGGCGCTTCCTGCCCTGCTTTGGGTAATGGGATCAGCAGCTGGTGCTGGGAGGTGAGGAAGCCTCTGAGATCTAAGCTGCGATTTTGGATTCCTGATGCACCCTGGAGACAAGGTGCCAGGTGGGAGCCAGGAGGCCCTGAGAAGAGTAAGATGAGAATAATCATCTCAGTCTGTTCTGGCTGCAAAACAACTGAATGCCCACTAGGTTCAGAACGCCTTCCTGGGCCTGGTGAGAAAAGCAAAAAGGCAGAAGCCATTATAATGCCCTCACCAAGCTCTGTGTATGGCAGATTATTGAATACATAGCTGAGAAATAGGAATGCTCACCAATTCCCATATTAATAAAGGGAAAATAATTTGATACAGTTCAAGTAGGGTATATACCCAGGGGCCAGTGAAGTATAGGAGCTAATCCAGGAAGACTGTTTGGAGGAGATGCTATTTCTACTTTCAGGGAAGGGCTGGTCAGTGTTTGATCCTTCCTTTATTTCATCCTGGTCTCATACAATATCTTATATGGGGTAGTTCCTCACAGTTTATTCTTTTGTTTTTTAAAATTCCTTTAGTCATTTTAGGGCTTGTGCTTCTTCATGTAAATATTAGAATATGCTTATCTATGTCTACAGAATATCTTGTTGGGATTTTGATAGGAATTACATTAAACCTATAAATTGGGGAAGAATTGACATGTTTACTATGCTGTGTCTTCTAGTCCGTGACCGCAGTGTATGTCTCCATTTATTTACATCTTCTTTGATTGACTTTATCAGTGTCAGTAATTTTCAGCATACAGATCCTGTGCATGTTTTGTTAAATATGTAACTAGGTATCTCATTTTCTTTGAAACAATTAGTTTCTGCCTATTTGCTGTTGCTATATAGAAATGCAGTTGTTTATGCATCGATCTTGTATCCTGTGACCTTGCAGAACTTACATAGCAGTTACAGGAGCTCTTCTGTAGAGTCTTTGGGATTTTTTTTATAAACAATTGTAACATTTGCAAATAAGGACAGTTTTACTTCTTCCTTTCCACTCTGTATGCCTTTTTACTTCTTGTTCTTGCTTTACAGCGACTAGAACTTCCAGCACTGTATAAATAGGAGTAGTGAAAGCAAGTGAAAGCAAGTCTTCCTCAATGACTCAGTGTGAAAAGAGTCTGCCTGCAATGCAGGAGACCCAGGAGACTCGAATTCAATCCCTGGAAGAGGAAACGGCAACCCACTCCAGTATTCTTGACTGAAAAAAAAAAAATTCCATGCACAGAGAAGCCTGGCAGCTTACAGCCCAAAGGGTCAAAAAGAGCTGGACTCGACTGAGCAAGCACGCATACAGTGAGAGCAGATATTCCTGCCTTGTTCCCAAACTTAGGGAGAAAGCATTCTGTCTTTCACCATCAATTATGAAGTTAGCAATAGACTTTTTGCAGATGTTCTTTATCAAACTGAGGTTAGTTCCCCTTTCTTCCTAGCTTGCTGAGAGTCTTAAATCATGAACAGATGTTGGATTTTGTCAAATGTTTTTTCTGTACTAGTTGATATGATTATGATTATCTTCATGAAGGACTTCCCTTGTGGCTCAGCTGGTAAAGAATCCACCTGCAATGCGGGAGACTTGGGTTCAGTCTCAGGGTTGGGACGATCCCCTGGAGAAGGGGAAGGCTACCCACTCCAGTACTCTGGCCTGGAGAATTCCGTTCAGGTATGACCTAAATCAAATCCCTTATGATTATACAGTGGAAGTGAGAAATAGATTCAAGGGATTAGATCTCATAGACAGAGTGCCTGAAGAACTATGGATAGAGGTTTATGACATGGTACAGGAGGCGTTGATCATGACCATCCCCAAGAAAAAGAAATGCAAAAAGGCAATGGTTGTCTGAGGAGGCCTTACAAATAGCTGAGAAAAGAAGAGAAGTGAAAGACAAAGGAGAAAAAGAAAGATATACCCATCTGAAGGCAGAGCTCCAAAGAACAGCAAGGAGAGATAAGAAAGTCTTCCTCAGTGATCAATGCAAAGAAATAGAGGAAAACAATAGAATGGGAAAGACTAGAGATCTCTTCAAGAAAATTAGAGATACCAAGGGAACATGCACAGATGGGCACAATAAGGATAGAAATGGTATGGACCTATCAGAACCAGAAGATATTAAGAAGAGGTGGCAAGAATATGCAGAAGAACTATACAAAAAAGATCTTCATGACCCAGATAACCATGATGGTGTGATTACTCACCTAGAGCCAGACATCCTGGAATGTGAAGTCAAGTGGGCCTTAGGAAGCATCTCTACGAACAAAGCTAGAGGAGGCAATGGAATTCCAGTTGAGCTATTTCAAATCCTAAAAGATGATGCTGTGAAAGCGCTGCACTCAATATGTCAGCATATTTAGAAAACTCAGCAGTGGCCCCAGGAATGGAAAATGTCAGTTTTCATTCCAATCCCAAAGAAAGGCAATGCCAAAGAAAGCTCAAACTACCACACAATTGCACTCATCTCACATGCTAGCAAAGCAATGCTCAAAATTCTCCAAGTGAGGCTTCAACAGTACAGTGAACCAAGAACTTCCAGATGTTCAAGTTGGATTTAGAAAAGGCAGAGGAATCAGAGATCAAATTGCCAACATCTGTTGGATCATAGAAAAAGCAATAGAGTTCGAGAAAAACATCTGCTTCTGCTTTATTGACCACACTAAAGCCTTTGACTGTGTGGATCACAACAAACTGTGGAAAAGTCTTAAAGAGACTGGTGGTCTTATCAGACCACCAGACCACCTTATCTACCTCCTGAGAAATCTGTATGCAGGTCAAGGAGCAACAGTTAGAACTGGACATGGAACAATAGACTGGTTCCAAATTGGGAAAGGAGTAAGTACATCAATGCTGTATATTGTCACCCTGCTTATTTAATTTATATGCAGAGTACATCATGCGAAATGCTGGGCTGGATGAAGCAGAAGCTGGAATCAAGATTGCCAGGAGAAATATCAATAACCTCAGATATGCAGATGACACCACCCTTATGGCAGAAAGCGAAGAGGAACTAAAGAGCCTCTTGATGAAAGTGAAAGAGGAGAGCGAAAAAGCTGGCTTAAAACTCAACATTCAGAAAACGAAGATCATGGCATCCGGTCCCATCACTTCATGGCAAATAGATGGGGAAACAATGGAAACAGTGACAGACTTTATTTTCTTGGGCTCCAAAATCACTGCAGATGGTGACTGCAACCATGAAATTAAAAGACACTTGCTCCTTATAAGAAAAGTTATGACCAACCTAGACAGCATATTAAAAAGCAGAGACATTACTTTGCCGACAAAGGTCCATCTAGTCAAAGCTACATTTTTTCCAGTGGTCATGTATGGATGTGAGAGTTGGACTATAAAGAAAGCCGAGTGCCAAAGAATTGATGCTTTTGAACTGTGGTGTTGGAGAAGACTCTTGAGAGTCCCTTGGACTGCAAGGAGATCCAACCAGTCCATCCTAAAAGAAATCAGTCCTGAATATTCATTGGAAGGACTGATACTGAAGCTGAAACTCCAATACTTTGGCCACCTGATGTGAAGAACTGACTCATTAGAAAAGACCCTGATGCTGGGAAAGATTGAAGGCAGGAGGAGAAGGGGATGACAGAGGATGAGATGGTTGGATGGCATCACTGACTCAATGGACATGAGTTTTAACAAGCTCCAGGAGTTGGTGATGGACAGGGAGGCCTGGCATGCTGCAGTCCATGGGGTCGCAAAGAGTCCAACACAGCTCTATAGCTTGATTATATTTAGCTTATTTCTATGATGGACTTTTTTAAACTCAACTTTATTAACCACTTGATATCCATGGAATTTCGAATAATGAATCAGACTACATATCTGGAATAAATCCTATGTGGTCCCTTTATATAATCCTTCTCATATTTATAATTATTTTAGAACAATTAATTAAATTTGCTAATATTTTATTGAGGATTTTGAGAGTTATTGGTCTAAGTTCATGAAAGATATTGGTTCCTAGTTGCTTTCTTTAGTACTATCTTTATCTGGTTTTGATATCAAAATAATACTGGCCTAAAAGTAAGTTGGGAAGTGTTCCCTCCTCGTTCATTTTCTGGAAGAATTTGTGTAAAATTGGTGTTTAGTCTTCTTCAGGTTTTGGAGTGAAACCATTTGAGCCAGGAGATTCCTCTTTGGGGAGGGGAGAATCTGTTCTATCTTGATAATAACTTGTTGTGCACTAGAATCACAAAGGCAGTGGCCAAGTTACAGACTCTAGAATTGCAGAAGACCTTGGAAATCATCAAGTCCCCCATCCCTCATTACGTAGGAAGAAACTGAGACTTGGGGGTAAGAGAAAGGACTTGCCCATAGTCACAGAACAAGTTAGCCGCAGAAATGAGAAGAGCCTGTGTACCAGGATGCTCTGTCCAGCTTCCTCTGCTCCTAAGTTAATGGTAGTGGCTCAAGAAGTGGAGACTTTTAACTTTCAGACACTCCAGCATCCATTGCCCACTCGCTCTCTCGTTGGCGATCAGAGACTTCCCAGTATACAAGAGCTTGGTAAGAAGGTTCCCCAAGCCCCTTCCAGCCCACAGTTAGAACCAGAAAGGGCAGAGGTCAAGAGCAGAGCTGGCAACCCAGGACCAAGGGCACAGAGAGACAAACCTTTGGCAACTGAACTCTCCCAAGAGAAAAGCAACCACAGGGTTGATCAGCCTGGGACCCAGCTCTCTCTGTTGGTCTGCTGTGCACTGGGGTTCGATCCCTGGTCAGAGAACTAAGATCCTGCAAGCCGTGCAGTGAGGCAGAAAGAAATGTTTGTAATAAATCGATAAGTAAAATTAAATTTTAAAAAAAGAAGAAGAAGAAGAAAGAAGGGGGGCATATCTCCCAACTGGCTCAGCAAACAGTACAAAGTTAGGTCTTCTGGCTCACACCCCTCTGCTACCAGCCAGAGGCCACTGTCCAAACTGCAGATAAGAAGGTAGAAGGAGGGGACTTCCCTGGTGGGCCACTGGTTAAGAATCTGCCTGCCAATATGCAGGGGACACAGGTTCAATCCCTGGTCCAGGAACTAAGACCCCACGTGCTGTGGGATAACTAATCCTGTGCACCATAACTACTGAAGCCCACACACCCTAGAGCCCACACTCTGCAACAAGAGAAGCCACTGCAGTGAGAAGCCTGCTCACCACAACTAGAGAAAGCCTGTGCACTGCAACAAAGACCCAGCATGGGGAAAAGCAAACAAATAAATAAGAGCAATCCTTAAAAGAAAAGAAGCCAGAAGGAAGGAATGGGTAGATCATACCTTCACACTAACTCAACATTCCTCGAGCCAAATCCCCATCACGGCTACAGGGTCATCCAGTTGAACCTTCTGCATTGGAAATATTACATATCAGTGCTATTCAATGAGATAGCTGCCAGTCACACGTGGGGAATAAACACTGGAAATGTGAGTGGTGCAAATAAGAAACTACATTTTTAGTCTTATTAAATTTTTAAATTAATTTAATTTAAATAGTCATGGGTGACTAGTGGCTACCGTATTGGATAGCATAGATCTAGTAGAACCTCTGCAAGTGCTCTCATGAACAAACTTAAAAAGCAGGGGGAAAGCAAAATCTTAATCTATAATAAAGGAAAGAAGTGCTAAGAGACAGCAAGTCACTTAAAATTGAGCAAAATACCTCTCCCCTCAGATTTGCCCCCGTATTACCCAATGCTCTGGTTTCATCTTATTTGGAGGTCTATGCATGCTAGTTTCTTAAAATTTCACCTTTGGCAATACAAAAGGAGGAGCAGATATCAGCCTTCAGGGACCCAGATGGAAGTTGCTAAGCAAGTGAAGAATTAATGTAGGAGTTTGTTTTGTTCTCTGCTAAATCTCCAGTGCCTAGACTATCTCCCCCCTGGCAAAGAACTCTCTCAGTAAAAACTTGAGTGGGGACCTCCCTGGTGGTCCACTGGTTAAAAATCCACCTGCCAAGGCAGGGGATGTGGGTTCGATCCCTGGTCCAGGAAGATGCCACGTGCCACGGAGCAAGTCAGCCCATGGGCCACAAGTACTGAACCTGTGCTTTAGAGCCCAGGGAGTCTCAGCTACTGAACCCACACTTTCTAGAGTGCTCTCTCTGCAACTAGAGAAGCCTCCACAATGAGAAGCCCATGAACTGCAAGTAAAGAGTAGCCCCGATCACTTCAACTAGAGAAAGCCTGCCTGCAGTAACGAAGACCCAGTGCAGCCATAATAAATAAATAAGTAAAAAGTCATATGCTTTTAAAAAATTGAGTGAACTTAAAGTAGGTCGCACAGAGTCGGACACGACTGAAGTGACTTAGCAGCAGCAGCGACTGAGCGACTTCACTTTGACTTTTCACTTTCATGCATTGGAGAAGGAAATGGCAACCCACTCCAGTGTTCTTGCCTGGAGAATCCCAGGGACGGGGGAGCCTGGTGGGCTGCCGTCTATGGTGTCGCACAGAGTCGGACACGACTGAAGCGACTTAGCAGCAGCAGCAGCTAACTAGGACAGACTGCCAAAGAAACTGGTCTAATTAAAAAAGACATCAGGAGGACCACTAGAGGGCGCGCCAGCCCAGCAGCCGCGAAGCTGCGGATCAGCAGCGAGTAAATTGCTCACCGTGTGGGAGTCTCCGGGTTCTCAGCGCTTTCCACGCCCCGGAGTTGCTTCAAAAGGGTCAATTCAGCCACCTCGCTTCCATCACACGATAGGTCTTCCTTTCCTTTTTATTCATCCCCACGTTTTCTCGTATGTGCAACCAGCCCACTGACTCCAAGATCAGGATGGCCAGCTACTGATGGACAGTGAAAGGCTCCCAGTCCCTGGAATGCTTAATAAATGCCACATTTTGCCCCTCGAATAAAGGAAATGGAAAGTCAAGGCATAGCCCAGGCCTGGAAACCAAGAGGTTAGCTTCTAGACAGCTCTTTACACTCACTGGAAGTCCACCAAGTCCCAAAAATTGTGCTGCCCGTTTTAACCCAGGTGGCTAGTGTTGCTTCCATTTTGTTGCTGTGGTTTGGTCACTAAGTCTGACTCTTTGTGACCCCATGGGCTGTATAGCCTTCCAGGCTCCTCTGTCAGTGGAATTCTCCAGGCAAGAATACTGGAGTGGGTTGCCATTCCCTTTTCCAAGGGATCTTCCCCATTCAGGGATCAAATGGGATCTCCTGCATTGTGGCAGATTCTTTGCCATCTGAGCTACCAGGACAGCCATTCTACATATAAGAAAGTTGTACTTCCAGACTTCCCGGATGGAACAGTGGATAGGAATCCACCTAGCCTACCCAGAGGACCCCGGTTCGATCCCTGGTCCAGGAAGTTCCCACAGGCTGCAGAGAAACTAAGTCCTTGCACCTCTACTACTGAGCCGGCATGCCCTAGAGCTGGTCCTCCGCAACAAGAGAAGCCACCACAATGAGAAGTCCTCCAACCGCAACTACAGAGTGGCCCCTGCTCACCGCAACTAGAGAAAGCCCAAGCAAAAGCAATGGAGGCCTAGTGCACCCAAAAATAAAATAAATAAAATTAAAATTTATAAAAAGATGCTACAGAAAATTGCATTTCAGAGTGACTGACACAGGTCGCATAGATCATAAGTGGATTGTGAGCCCATGATATTTTCTTTACAAAACTTGTGGAATTAACACTATGCCATCAACTTTGAGTTCGAAGATGTTGCTACTGAAAGCACTGCTTTCTGTGGGGTCTACTGAGTTAGGAAGCATGAATGTCGAGTCCAGGGAGGGGAAAGAGAGGCAGTTATGTTGGATCCCTTCCCGTGGGGGCTGGAGGGAGGCACAGTCACCACCCAGAAAAGCAGGGTGAACCCACCCTGGGCAAAAGTCTTTAAGGTTCCTTTCTGATATGGATTGAATGTGTCTGGTCCCAAATTCATGTGTGATGGTAACTCCCCCCGTGGAGTGATGGGAGGTATTTAGTGGTATTTAGTGATTAGACCTTTGGGAGGTTATAGTTAGGCTTAGTTGGGGTCATAGGGTGTCCTGGAGAAGGCAATGGTACCCCACTCCAGTACTCTTGTCTGGAAAAATCCCATGGACGGAGGAGCCTGGTAGGCTGCAGTCCATGGGGTCGCTACAAGTCGGACACGACTGAGCGACTTCACTTTGACTTTTCACTTTCATGCATTAGAGAAGGAAATGGCAACCCACTCCAGTGTTCTTGCCTGGAGAATCCCAGGGATGGGGGAGCCTGGTGGGCTGCTGTCTATGGGGTCGCACAGAGTCGGACACGACTGAAGTGACTTAGCAGCAGCAGCAGAAGGGTGTCCCACCCCCACTGTGATGGGAATGGTGTCCTTATAAGGAGAAAGGAGAGACAGAGTTCTCTTTCCCCGCACCATGTGATAATGTTATTCAGTCCAAGCTCGCTTTGCTTGCCTCAAGTTAAGTCAATGAATCGGAGATGAGATGTTGGGATCAGGAAGGGACTTTATTTGGGAGCCAATTGACCGAGAAGACAGCAGGCTAGCGCCTCAAAATAACCAATTAGCCAACTAGTGGGAGCCTGGATGTCAGATTCTTTTATGGATTAGAGATGGCAGGAGGTGAAGAAATGAAGCCTCAGATAGGGGGGATATGTTAGTTTCATTTCCTACCAGTCATTTCATGGGTGGTGTGAAATGGAATATTCCCTGTCACATCCACAAACAAAGATGTCACATCTATCTGTGATTCTGGCCTCCCCAAATGTGAATTTCTGAGTCTCAAGCAGTGGGCACCGGGCCCAGAGCCATTTGCCACACACAGGATTCAAGAATGTCACAGTCCATCACCGGTGGGCGGGGTCAGGTTATCTCCCTGAGGCAGGCCATTATGTATGCTTATAATAACAAAAAGAGTTAAAGTCCTGGAAGCAGATCCAGTGCAAATTCAAAATTAGCGCTTCCTGGTTGAAGGAACACACTGAGACAGCAGCTGTCTGCAAACTAGGAAGCCAGGTCTCACCCGGAGCTCTGTCTGCCGGCACCCTGATCTTGGACTCCCAGCCCCCAGAAATGAAAAGTCAATATCTGCTGCTTAAACACCACCCTTGCCTCCACTGCAGCCTTTCCTGCTCTCTGGGATGGTTCCCCCCTCCTCACGTCAAGACCAGCTCCTCAGCTCCTATGGAGTTTGGGGATCACAGGGGTGGTGGTGACCTGTATGGGCTTTGGACTAAGTGGGTTATAAAAACATCTAGATGTGGGCCGTGGTGTGGGGCTGGCTAGGCCCCCCAGCCCCACACGCCTCATGTGTGAATTAGTAACACTTGTCCTGCAAGGCCATGGGACCACGTACCTGTCTCATCAGTGTCAGATCTCTCTCACTCAGTGCAGGCCCAGAGTAAGGACACAGGAAGCGTCCGCTGCTCTTCTCCCTTGCTGCTGCTGTCTTGGAGGTCACTTCACAGTTAGCAGAACCTTTAGCTTGGAGCAGAGAGCTTTTCGTTTTATTATTTTATATATTTTTCATTTGCGGATCTTAGTTCCTCGACCCAGGGATTGAACCCGGGGCCCTCATCAGTGAAAGCTGGGAGTCTTAACCACTGGATCATCAGGGAATTCCCAGTTCCCTGCAAAAAGTTTTGTGTTTTTTTTTTTTTAATGAGGGGATTTCAGGTATCAAGCTGGGAGCAGAGAATATTTAAGGACTGAGAACCTTGAGCGTAAGGGTTCTGTGGTCCCCACTCTCACCCCAAAGCAAGAAGAGTGCATTGTGGGGCTACACACACATACACACTCACACACACACACACTCACTTGCTCAGGACCTGCACTCGCTTTGGGCTGCCCCTCCTGCACCCTTCCTAAAGCCTTGTGCTGCCCCTTCCATCCACTCTCCACCTTCTTCTGCCCTGCTCGGTGCTCCAGGAGGCTAGCCCATAGGGCAGCATCAGTGGGCTCCCTTGTCCTCTGTCTTCCGGCTGGATGGGGCAGGTGGGTTGCCAGCAAGGGCAGGAGGGCAGGTCTACCTTCCAGCTCTTTCCAGCCTGGACAGCAGGTGACAGCTCCTGTGAGCCTCTCCTCTCCACCTCTGTCCATGTGTCTCTCTCTAGATTCCAGTAAACACGCCTGTCTTACTCCTTCAGGCCCAGCTCCCAGTTCCCACGACTTCCCTTTTGGTTTGCCAACCTCCCAGCCATACCTTTGCAGATCATCCTGCTATTAAACTCAATTACCCCATGTGAGTGACCCTGATGGATACATCTCTGAGGGCTGGTTAGGACCACGGATCTGACACTGGTCCCTCGTGGCCTCCAGGCCATGCTCCTTCAGCTGCCACCAAAGACTCTCAGCTGTCCCGCTCTCCTGGCTAACACATAAAACCTTCTAAGCCTGCATGGCCACAGCTCAGGTAAACACACAGAGGGTCATTCACAGAGGCCACTCCCAACCCTCTCCAGCGCCTTGCATTGTTCCCATACCCAGAAGAAGAGATCCCCAGGGATGCTCTCAAAGTCCAGGTAAAGATGGCAGAGCAAGTTCTGATGGCAGATGGCAGAGTGACTTTAAAAAAATAAAATGTTTTTTGTAAACTCTTTAGCCCTGAAGTCATATTAAAACATTAAATTCATCATTGGGAACCCGTCATGTCAACTCCTGTGTCCTGTCCCCCCGGCCCTGTGTCCTTTAGAGGCTCCTTTGCTATATACTTCCTGCCTCAGATGGAGATACAACCATTGACAAAAGAGATGTTTAAAAACAAACAAGCTCTGAGACACAGAGAACAGATGGGTGGTTGTCAGAGGCAGGGAGTGGGGGTGGGAGAAATGGGTGAAGGAGGTCCAAAGGTACCAAAAAAAAAAAGACATGTTGAAGAAAACAGGCAGGACATGCCTGGTGGCCCAGTGGTTAAGACTCCACGCTTCCTCCCACCCGCCAGGACAAGGAGCTGCTCACGGAACCCCACCAGCCAGACCTCCTCTGCAGAAGGTGGGCGTTCAGTCCCTGGTTGGGGAACTAAGAGCCTGCATGCCCATGGTGTGGCCAAAAAAAAAAATAGTATACAAAGGAAAACAGGCAGATTCTCCACTGACAAGAGGATAACAGAGGGCCGTTGAAAAGAGCGCTTGGTGTAAGAAATAGTCGTGCCATTGAGTTTATCGGAGGCCAAGCATTGCTGAGAACCACGAGTACCAAAAAGGGGCTAAATCCTGGGGTGACCAGAGGCATGGCGTGGAGGCGTACATCCGCCACCAGCTCAGGTTTGGCGGCGGGGCCATCCAAAAATGAAGCAGGAGACGGGGAGGACGAGAGACAGACAGAGGCCAGGCAGGATCAGGACCAGCAGCCACCAGGACAAGGAGCCTCCCACAGAAGCCCCACCAGCCAGGCACGCACAGATGTGTCTGGAATGGAAACCAGAGCTCTGGGAAGAAAGGCTGTGTCTACGCCTGGGGCAGGACGTACAGAACAGGGGCCGAGAATCCCGAACTGGACAAGAAAGGATAGGAGCCTCCCCAGGCCACTGGGGGCTTAGCAACAGAACATGCTCGCTAATAGAACGGGCGCTTGTCTAACTCTTGGAGATGATTGGTCTCAGGAGACACATGTGCTGATAAAGCAAGAGACTTGGGCAGGGAGGGGGGCTCTGGGCGGAGTTGTAAGGGAACCCAGGAGAACAGCTCTGCCATGTGGCTCACAGTCTTGGGTTTTACGGGGATGGGATTAGTTTCTGGGTGGTCTCTGGCCAAGTCATGCTGACCCCGATGAGTCAGGGTCCACACATTGTCCAGCCAAGATGGATCCCAGCGATGAGGATCCTGGGAGGTTGGTAAGACCACTGGCATTTCCTTTTGACCTCTCCCGAATTCTTCGAGTTGGTGGTGACTTGGGAGTCCCACATATTCCCTGCCAGGACCTCCCGTCTTAAAACAGCTCAGGCAAATGGTTACACTGGTCCTAGCCAGGCTGGTGTGGTTTCAGTCGTGTTTCCCCTAACAAAGGGGGACCATTTTCAGCATCAAATAACATGAGGAGTGGATTCAAACAGACAAACATACCAGCTCCCTTCTCTCCCACTACTCCCCCACCCCCCAGGACCCCCTGGCTTCCACTGTGACTCCCCCCAGATTCTGGAAGCCTTACTTCCTCTTGTGGACCCTGCTCTGTCCTCCCCAGACAACCAGTCCCACGACCCTCTCCCAGCACCCCTTCCCCACTCTGGTCCAGCTCCACTCAACCGGTGTTGAGATGGATGCTAGGGAGGGCCAGTGCCCTCTTAGGGCCATTCTTGATTACCCCAGATGTTATTTGGTAACCTCACAAAGCATTTCATCCTGGAAGGGCTGGGCCTGTGTGCCTGGTTGCTATTCAGAGAAATTCCACTTCCTTCAGCTGATAAGATGGGACCCTTGGCCTTTCCTGCCTATAGGTCAAGAAGAGCAAACTGGGATGGAAACTGTTTCCTCCCTCCCCCATTCCCCTCCTTATCTTTCTTCTAGAAAACAATCCTTGGCTCACTCCGTTTTCTTTCTTTTGACCTTCCCTTGCTCGAAGGGAAGATAGAAATAGATAAGTCTGGCTTTTGGTAGCAGCACCCAAAAGGATTCCAATGGCCTCTGTCAACATCGACAGCAGGAACTTCCCTCGTGGTCCAGTGGCTAAGACTCGGTGTTCCCAATGCAGGAGGCCCAGGTTCAATCCCTGGTCAGGAAACAAGCTCCAACACGCCTCAACTAAGAATTCACTTGCCACAGCGAAGATTCCACATGCTGGGATCTTATTTATTTGACCATGTGCAGTCAAATGAATAAATATTAAAAACAAAAACGAGTGGGGGTAAACCCTTGGTCCCTGCCTGTGGGAGCTTATGACTGATGACAAAACTTCCTCTAATCAAGCCCCTGCTCCATGAAGAAGCAGAAATCACCAGAGGTGAACTGTCTGGGCAGGAAACAGAATTCAGCAGTGAGTTTATCAAAGACATAAAATATCATAAAACACTGAGGGTCCTCAGAGATGTTCAAACACTGGCCGCCTCTCCTGCCATCTGACAGGAGATGCTAGGGGAAGAAAGGCCCAGAGAGGGAAATAGCTCTTCAGTCTGGTCCAGGACTAAAGAGTTATTTGCTGTTGGCACCAGGCCCAGGTTGTGGCTTCCCAGGTAAGAACCCACCTGCCCATTCAGGCGACGTAGGTTCGATCCCTGGGTCGGGAAGATCTCCTGGAAGGGAAAATGGCAACCCTCTCCAGTATTCCTGCCTGGAGAATCCCCATGGACAGAGAAGCCTGGTGGGCTACAGTCCATGGGGTCGCAAAGAGTCGGACACAACTGAAGCGACTTTGCACACAGCACACACCCACCAGGCCCATGCTAGTGTTCTTCCTAGATCTTTGAGGGGCCCAGGTCTAGCCAGACCCAGCCCTATGACTCCGCTGCAGTCCTCCAACTCTTCTCTGCAGCTCCGACAGCCCTCGGGCAGAGAGGTCATAGTGAGTATGGAGTTCTCTAAGCAGGCCCCTTCCCTAAAGCTTCCACTGTAGCCAAACCTGCCCGTCTGATAAGGCAACCAAACAGATCTTCACAAAACAGTCCTCCCCAAAGGAGGGGGTGGGCCCCTGTGTTTTCTTGTGGGCTGAGAAGGGCGCTGGCCAGGAAGGGAGGCGAGTCCTGCTCCACCTCAAGCATTTCACAGCTGTGTGATCTTGAGCAAAGCCCCATTCCTCTCTTGAGACGGGAAGGGGGAAGGGCACAACCCCTAAAAGAATGACACAGCCTGGGAACAAGATTCCCAGTTGGCTCAGTGGTAAGGAATCCACCTGCCAATGCAGGAGATGCAAGTTTGATCCCCACGTTGAGAAGATCCCCTGGAGGAGGAAATGGTAACTCACTCCAGTATTCTTGCTTGGAAAATTCCAGAGATAGAGGAGCCTGGTGGGCTATTGTTCATGGGGTCACAAAGTCGGACACGACTGAGCACGCACACACACACAGACACATGAGGACAAGACATAAGCCAATAAGAGCCAAGTAGGTCCAAGATGGCATACGAGTTGACTTCCTCTAGACCTTGAGCCTCAGCACACGCTCATTGTAACACATCAGCAAACTGAAAGACACACCTACAGGTGCCATGACATCCCCAGGATGACCACAAAGAGTCAAAAAGTGGGCAGTGGCCCAAACCTGGGAAATTCCCATCCCTTCTCCCAAATAGCTGGAATACTGCTTCCACTCATTCAGTTCAGTTCAGTTGCTCAGTCATGTCCAACTCTTTGCAACCCCATGGACTACAGCACACCGGGCTTCCCTGTCCATCACCAACTCCCAGAGCCTACTAAAACTCATGTCCATCAGTGGCTGATGCCATCCAACCATCTCATCCTCTGTCATCCCCTTCTCCTCCTGCCCTCAATCTTCCCAGCATCGGGGTCTTTTCCAATGAGTCAGTTCTTCATATCAGGTAGCCAAAGTATCGGAGCTTCAGCTTCAGCATCAGTCCTTCCAATGAATATTCATGACTGATTTCCTTTAGATGGACTAGTTGGATCTCCTTGCAGTCCAAGGGACTCTCAAGAGTCTTCTCCAACACCAGAGTTCAACAGCATCAGTTCTTCGGTGCTCAGCTTTTTTTATGGTCCAACTTTCACATCCATACACAACTACTGAAAAACCATAGCTTTGACTAGACGGACCTTTGTAGGCAAAGTAATGTCTCTGCCTTTTAATATGCTGTCTAGGTTTGTCATAGCTTTTCTTCCAAGGAGCAGGCATCTTCTAATTTTATGGCTGCAGTCACCATCTGCAGTGATTTTGGAACCCAAGAAAAGGACGTCTGTCACTGTTTCCACTGTTTCCGCATCTATTTGCCATGAAGTGATGGGACCAGATGTCATGATCTTCGTTTTCTGAATGTTGAGTTTTAAGCCAGTTTTTTCACTCTCCTCTTTCACCCTCATCAAGAGACTCTTTAATTCCTCTTCTCTTTCTGCCACAAGGGTGGTGTCATCTGCATATCCAAGGTTATTGATATTTCTCCTGGCATTCTTGATTCTAGCTTGTGATTCATCCAGCCCGGCATTTCTCATGATGTACCCTGCATATAAGTTAAATAAGCAGGGTGATAATATACAGCCTTGACGTACTCCTTTCCCAACTTGGAACCAGTCCATTGTTCCATGTCTGGTTCTAACTGTTGCTTCTTGCAGATTCTTGAGAATCTGCATACAGATTTCTCAGGAGGCAGGTAAGGTGGTCTGGTATTCCCACTTCTTGAAGAATTTTTCAGTTTGTTGTGATCCACACAGTCAAAGGCTTTGGCATAGTCAATAAAGCAGAAGTAGATGTTTTTCTGGAATTCACTTGCTTTTTCTATGATTCAACGGATGTTGGCAATTTGATGTCTGGTTCCTTTGCTTTTGTTAAACCCAGCTTGAACATCTGGAAGTTGTCGATTCACACACTGTTGAAGTCTCACTTGGAAAATTTTGAGCAATACCCACCCCTTTGCTTCTTACTGCAAAATTCAAGCTTTAATTGGAAAAGGAGGGAAAACCACTAGGCCATTCAGGTTTGACCTAAATCAAATCTCTTATGATTATACAGTTGTGGTGATGAATAGATTCACGAGATTAGATCTGGTAGACAGAGTGACTGAAGAACTATGGACTGAAGTTTGTAACAACATACAGGAATCAATGACCAAAACCACTGTGTACAAAGGTTCATAACATAGTACAGGAGTCAGTGACCAAATCATTCCAAAGAAAAATAAATGCAAGAAGGTGAAGTGTTTGTTTGAAGAGGCTTTACACATAGCTAAGGAAAGAAGAGCAGACATTACTTTGTCAAAAAAGGTCTGTCTAGTCAAGGCTATGGTTTTTCCAGTAGTCATGTATGGATGTGAGAGTTGGACAGTGAAGAAAGCTGAGCGCTGAAGAATTGATGCTTTTGAACTGTGGTGTTGGAGAAGACTCTTGAGAGTCCCTTGGACTGCAAGGAGATCCAATCAGTCCATTCTAAAGGACATCAGTCCTGGGTGTTCTTTGGAAGGAATGATGCTAAAGCTGAAACTCCAGTACTTTGGCCACCTCATGTGAAGAGTTGACTCATTGGAGAAGACTCTGATGCTGGGAGGGATTGGGGGCAGGAGGAGAAGGGGATGACAGAGGATAAGATGGCTGGATGGCATCACCTACTCGATGGATGTGAGTTTGAGTGAACTCTGGGAGTTGGTGATGGACAGGGAGGCCTGGCGTGCTGCAATTCATGGGGTTGCAAAGAGTTGGACACGACTGAGCAACTGAACTGAACTGAACTGAAGGAAAGAAGAGAAGCAAAAAGCAAGGGAGAAAGGGAAAGATACACCCAACTGAATGCAGAGTTCCAGAGAATGGCAAGGACAGATAAGAAGGCCTTCTTAAATAAACAGTGCAAATAAGTAAAAGAAACAATAGAATGGGAAAGACTAGAGATTTATTCAAGAAAATTGGAGATAACAAGGGAATATTTCATGTAAGGATGGACACTATAAAGGACAGAAATGATAAGGACCTAACTGAAGTAGAAGAGATTAAAAAGAGGTGACAAGAATACACAGAAAGACCTATTCAGAAAAGGTCTTAATGACCCAGATAACCACCATGGTGTGGTTACTCAACATGAAATCTTGGAGTGTGAAGTCAAGTGGGTCTTTGGAAGCATCACTACAAACAAGGCCAGTGGAGGTGATGGAATTCCAGCTGAGCTATTTCAAATCTTAAAAGATGATGCTGTTAAAGTGTTGCACTCAATATGTCATCAAACTTGGAAAACTCAGCAGTGGCAACAGGACTGGAAAAAGTCAGTTTACATTCCAATTCCAAAGAAGGGCAGTGCCAAGCAAGGTTATGCTCAAAATCCTTCAAGCTAGGCTTCAGCAGTACCTGAATGAAGAACTTCCAGATTACAAGCTGGGTTTAGAAAAGGCAGAGGAACCAGAGATCAAATTGTTAACATTCGTTGGATCATAGAGAAAGCAAGGGAATCCCAGAAAAACATCTACCTCTGTTTCACTAACTCTGCTAAAGCTTTTGACTGTGGAAAATTCTTAAAGAGATGGGAATATCAGACCACCTTACCTATCCCCTGAGAAAACTATGCAGGTCAAGAAGCAACAGTAGGAACCTTACATGGAACAACTGACTGGTTCCAAATTAGGAAAGGAGTACAGCAAGGCTGTATTTTGTTTCCCTATTTAACTTATATGCAGAGGACATCATGTGAAATGCTGGGCTGGATGAATCACAAGCTAGAATCAATATTGCTATGAGAAATACCCACAGACTCAAATGTGCAGATGATATCACTCTAATGGCAGAAAGTGAAGAGGAACTAAAGAGCCTCTTGATGAAGGGGAAAGAGGAGAGTGAAAAAGCTGGCTTAAAACTCAACATTCAAAAAACTAAGATCATGGCATCCAGTCCCATCACTTCAAGGCAAATAGATGGAAGAAAAAGTGAAAACAGTGTCAGACTTTATTTTTCTGGGCTCCAAAATCACTGCAGACAGTGATGGCAGCCATGAAACTAAAAGACGCTTGCTCTTTGGAAGAAAAGCTATGACAAACCTAGACAGCATATTAAAAGGCAGAGACATTACTTTGCCTACAAAGGTCCGTCTAGTCAAAGCTATGTTTTTTCCAGTAGTCATGTATGGATGTGAGAGTTCCACCATAAAAGAGGCTGAGCGCCGAAGAACTGATGCTTTCAAATTGTGATGCTGGAGAAGACTCTTGAGAGTCCCTTGAACTGCAAAGAGATCAAACTAGTCAAATCTTAAAGGAAATCAACCCAGAATATTCATTGGAAAGACAGATGCTGAAGCTCCAATACTTTGGCCACCAGATACGAAGAGCTGACTCACTGGAAAAGACCCTGATGCTGGGAAAGATTGAAGGCAAAGAAGAGGGTGGCAGAGGATGAGATAGTTAGATAGCATCACTGACTCAATGGACATGAATCTGAGCAAACTCTGGAAGATAGTGAAGGACAGGGAAGCTTTGTGTGCTGCAGTCCATGGGGTTGCAAAGAGTTGGGCACGACTTAGTGACTGAAAAACAGCAAAAATAAAAACTGACAACCCCATGCCCTGGGGCCTCACTTGCCCACATTCTCTCTAAGGAGTGTGTTTCCTTCCTAAATAGCCCTTTTTGAAAAAAAATAAAGAAATTGTGGTTGCACTGGGTCTTCATTCCTTTTTGGCGCGGGCTTTCTCTAGTGGCGGTGAGTGGGGGTTACTCTGTGGCTGGGTGTGGCCTCTAGGCTTGCAGGCTTGTAGCTGTGGCCCACGGGTTTAGTGTCTTCGAGACATGTGGAATCTTCCTGGACCAGGGATGGAACACACGTCCCCTGCACTGGCGGGTGATTCCTATCCACTGCGCCCCCAGGGAAGTCCCTGAGGAGCTCTTCTTTCACTTTACTCTGACTCGCTCTTTAATTCTTTCCTGTGAGAAGCCAAGAACCCACACTTGGAGACCATCCCAGGGACTCGGATGTGACCTGGGGATGTGACCGTCCTCTTGGGCCCCACTTTCTTTCCTGTAACACTCTGGGCCTCTGTTTTATGTTTGTTCTGTTTTTCAATATGATCGAGGTAAGTATCGTCCTGGATGAGCTATAATGTACCTGGCCAGAGCTAACATTTGATGAGTCCATAGTTTTCCGGGAAGAAGTTTTGAGAACTTAAGTATTGCTTTCATAACACCTCATTCTAGAGCAAGGTTGTCTAATAGCAATACATTATGATCCATATATATATATATTTCTTCTAGTCCTATCAAAAAAAACACAAACGGGTGAAATTAATTTTAGTAATAGATTTTACTTAGCCCAATATATTCAAAATATTATTTCATTATTCAATTAGTGTAAAAAAATTATTGAGATATTTTGCACTTGTGGCCAGTGGCTAGCATGCTGGACAGCGTAGGCCTAGGGTTTAGCTCAAGAGTGACCAAATCCAACCAGTCTTCCTACCTCAGGCCTCACTCTCCTGTAGTCCATTCTAAGAAGATCTTGTGTCACTCCCCAGCTTGAAAGATCTCTGAGCGACTTCCGTGGTGGTCCAGTGGTTAAGTCTCCACCCTACCAATGCAGTGGGCATGAGTTTGATCCCCAGAGAGCTAAGATCCCACATGGCATGCAGAGTGGCCGATAAATAAATTAATTAATAATAATAAAGATCTCCAGCTGCTCTTGGAGGACAAGGTCTGCAACACACCGTCATGATGTGAAAGACCCTTCACAATCCGCCCAGATTTGCCTTTTAAACTTCTTTTCTTGGAGAAGGAAATGGCAACCTGCTCCAGTGTTCTTGCCTGGAGAATCCCAGGGACAGGGGAGCCTGGTGGGCTGCCGTCTATGGGGTCGCACAGAGTCGGACACGACTGAAGTGACTCAGCAGTAGTAGTAGTAGTTAATGGTGGGGAGAATGGCTGCAACGGAGGAAGGGGTCAACTGTATGATGATGGATGGTAATTATTAAAAAGTAATAATCACTTTGTAATGTACAGAGGACTAATTACAACGGTGTACATCTGAAACTTTTATAATGTTATATATTAATTTTACCTCAATAAAAAAGGGCAAAATAAATAAATAAACAAATAAATAAACTTCTTTTCTCTCCCCTCCAAGAAGTGATCACTGCAGGCTTTTCTGTCCTTCACTTGGGGACCTCCTTGAAGATTCATTCGTTGGTTCATTCATTCAAGGAGCACCTACCAAACTTCAGGCAGCGCGGCGGGCTACGGACCCAACCCAAAGGGTGTCAAGAATCTTCTCTGACCAACTCTTAAGCCTCCCCGCAACACCCACCTCACCGAGGTCCAACCCCATCTCGCCCCACCTCGCTCTGGTCAACCAACTGGGTGGTTGGTTTCCGGGTCCTTCTCCCCACCCTCGGGCAAAGGAATGTGCATTTTTCGCCATTTCTTCCACCCCTGCCACACGACCTATGTTCAACCAGTTGATGAATGACCTACCGACCAACGCCCACCTTCTGGTCTGAGGAACTAGAACACGGAACAGGGGCGGGCTGAAGGAGGCCTTCCGCTGAGGTCCCAGTGTTGAAACTAGCCAGGGTGGGCTAGGATCCCCGCACAGCCTGAGATGCGCCCCCGACCCAGCAGCAAGGCATTAACCAGGGCAAGCTCGCGACCACCACCCCCGTTCGACCAGTCCCTGCCGGCGTGTCAACGGGGACCCGAAAGGACTAGGGACATGGCTGCGAGGGATCTGGAAGGCACTGGGGCCGGGCGCAGGCTCCGGCCGCCTGAGAGCAGGAGCCTGCGCTGGGGGCGAGGAGCCAGCGCTGGGGGCGAGGAGCGCCCGAGCCAGCAGCCCTGGGGAAAGGTAGGCGGCGCGGCGGCGCGGCGGGAACTACAAATCCCAAGGGTCGTCTGCCTGAGAGGCGGAAGGGGCGGTCTCGGGCGGGGCGGAGCGAGGCCCGAGGGGCTCTAGGGCCACGCCCCGGCTGCGGGCTCAGCTTGCGGGGCGACCATGTCCGGAGGTAGCAGCTGCAGCCAGACCCCGAGCCGGGCCATCCCCACCACTCGGAGGGTGGTCCTCGCCGACGGCGTGCAGCTGCCCCCTGGGGACTACAGCACCACCCCCGGCGGCACGCTCTTCAGCACCACCCCTGGAGGTAGGCGCGGGCTCCGGGGAGGTGGCCCCCTGCGCCCCGGCTCTGGGTGCGGGCGGTGGGGAGTCCGGACTCAACAGGAGCGGGGAGTGCTCGGGAGCCGCCAGCTGGACGGGGCGACCGAGTTCCGGGGCGCGATGACTGGGAAGAACGGAACGGGGTATCAGGAAGGCAGTTAGAGTCCGGGAGGTGGCCGCAGGGAGCGAGCATGGGGGTCGCCTGCGATCGCCAGCCCTCGGGCGCGAACTCCAGTGCAGTGTCTGCCAATGCCAGGAGTTTTCTTCTTTCTGAGAGAGACACCTGACTCCCCCGATCGTTGACAAACGCACAAACACACTCTTCCAAGACCACCACATGCTGAGGTGTGCTGCCCCTTGTGGGTATTGGGGGCAGTTCTGAGGCTGAATAGGGTGGGGTCAGGGTGGGCCACGCACCACGGAGAGGCCGGGCCAAGGGTTTTGTGGGATGGGATGTTGGGATCAATGACCCTCGCAGAACCCTTCTTCCTTCCCGAGGCCCCCGACCCCACCCGACCCCCAACCCCGGTTTTGGGTGGAGGGTGCTCGCCTGCTCCTGCGGCGCCTCGGCGGCACGGGGAGCAGATGGTTCTTTCAGGCGCGCGGCGGTTCTCCGCGCAGGGACCTGGGGCCGCGAGGCGCGCTATGCAGAAAAACACGTTCTTCTGTCCGCGGGGGAGGGGAGGGAGGGAACCGTGTGACCTCCGGGAGCGTGGATGAGGAAGAGGAAGCTGAGCTGGCGCGGGTGGGGGCCCGCTTCGCGCTGCCCTCGGGAGCCTGGCATTCGCTCCCAGCTCCGGAGCCCGGGTGCTGATGAAACCTGCCAGCGCGTTTGAGTGATGAAATCCCCGAGCTTGTCGCTTTGCTCCCTCCCTCGCGCTGTCCTCACCCGCTCCTGCCCTTCTCCCCTTCCCTTTACGCCCTCTCCCGCTTCCCAAACTACTCGAGAAGAGCGCCGCACATTTTGGCGTCCGGCCTGAGACGCACGCACTCGGGCGGGGCTGCCCGCCTTGTCGCCTGGCAGCGTCGGGGGCCACTTGCTTCTTTTCTCAGGCAGCTGTCCCACCCCCGGCGAGCACAGCCAGATCCGAGGCCCTGGTTTTGTTTGACTCAAAACATACAGCCTGCGAGCTGTTAGCCAGCTAAGTGGTTCCTGGACAGCGGGGGCCGCCTTTTTTTATGGGACGCGGCACCGAGGCCCCCAAACACATGCCCATGGTCCAATCTAACACCCGATTTCCCAAACTGAACAAGAAAACAGCCGCCAAGCGCAGAAGGGAAGAAGTGCTGCCGCGTCTATTAAAAATGATCCAAGGGAAAGTTCCCAGTGACTCTTGCTGTCTCTCCACGCTGGACCTTATGTAGTCCATGCTACTCAGCTTTTTCTGTGCTACAATATGTCTACTGGGACCTTTCGGGACAATTTTGGGGTCCCTTCTAGTGAAGGTGTAAGCCACTGCTTCATCTGTTCAGGGTGGGCACTGACTCAGGCCTGAAGGCTTAAGTGGCCCTATTTTGCACCCTTGTTGCTAGATGGGGTGGATCAGCTTGGAAGCAACAGCCGGCGGTGCTGTTTATGGGAAACTCTCTTCCACTTCTCCCTTTGCACTGGTAAATTGCGGTTTGGGGCAGACCTCAGCCAGTCTCCCTCCTTTTGAAGGTGTTCATTTGGGAGAGGGACAAGGGGCTTCTGCATCAGTGTGACAGTTTCTGAGGCCAACTGGAAGGAAGCTAGCAGTGCCAGGAGCCTAGAGAGTGACTAGCCTAGTGACCAGTGAGGGAGACGCAGCTCACAGTCCATAACCCAGAGAATCCAGGCTTGCCTCTGTACAACCAAGGCGTAGAGTCTTCCTCCAAGGCCCACTTTAGCACAACCCTTTGCCTGGGCGGAGGAGCTTGACCTAATGAGTAAAGGTCATTCCTGGCCCCCTTCTGCTTCGGTCAAGAGTGCTGTTTCTCAGTCTTCTAGGGGGCACATGAATTACCTGGGGACCACATCTGATTCAGTAGGTTAGGGGTAGGGCCTAAGATTCCACATTTCTAACTAGCTCCCAGTGACTGGTATAAGGACTGTTCTCTGAGCTCTCAGGAATTGGTGGAATGTGACAGCCCTCACCAGGCTCTCCTCAGTGGTCTGACAAAAAAAGTGATGCATCCATCCAGGTAAACTTCTCGTGAGGTTGGGTTTGGCATCTGTCTTTAAACTAGACTCTGAAGAGCCAGGCTCTTGGCAGAGTCTGCGTGGTTGGATCGTGTCAGAAGCTACTGGAGTAAACTATCTGCTGGTCACTCTTGCTGGGAATGGCTCTGCAGTGTGTGTCTCAGGGGAGGATAAGAGCAGATGACTTGAGCCATCTCCAGTCCTCTGACTCCAGTTTGCTTTCCATGCTCATTAACCCTACACAGGCTGAACCACTGATCTGAAGAAGCTGGAGAACTGAAGAGAAATTTACTTAAGAAAATTACTTAAGAGAGTGTCACTGATGAACACTCAAGTTTGTAGAATCTTATGGTTTTGTTTTTTCCAATTTTATTGAAATATAGTGCATTGACAGTGTGTTCATTTCTGCTGTACAGCAAAATGATTCAGTTATATATTCTTTTTCATATTCTTTTCCATTAAGTTTTTTTTTTTTTTTTTTTTCCTTTTTTGGTCGTGCCATGCTTCTTGCAGGATCTTAATTTCCTGATGAGTGATTGAGCCTGTCCCCCTTTCCTTGGAAGCGTGGAGTCCTATCCACTGGACCACCAGGGAAGTCCCTCTGTTGGGGTTTATCACATTGAATATAGTTCCCTGTGCTATACAGGAGAACCTTGTTCTCTATCCATTCTGTATATAATAGTTTGAATCTGCTAATCCCAAACTCCCAACCCTTACCTTCCCCACCCCAACCCCTTTCCTTTGGCAACAAGTCTGTTCTCTGTATCTGTGAGTCTTAAAAGTCTTAAGTAACACCATAAACCACCAGAACCTTTGAGTGGGTCAGAACCCTTCATCCACCCTTCCCCCACCAACCTCTACATTCCCAGTTCCTTACTGGATGTTTGACCCAAAGCTACAGGAGTTGTGGCTTGGGTGGTAGTCGTACCTAAGCCCTGGGTCTGGATAAGGTTAATCAGAGGTAAGCAGCTAGGACTGCAGGTGTTACTGGCACCCTATTTGGTTAGACAAACAAAGCCTGCGCCCAGGAAGCTTACCTTGGGGCAGCTCCCGGGTCTGGCCCTGGAACAGAGAGTGCCAGGAAGAGGATAGGGTAGGCTGGGCACTGAAGCCGGAGCGCGGCCAGTGTCCCGAGGCCTCAGTTACACTGCCTCTTTATTACAGGTCAAGAGAACTTGACATTGACATTAAGGCAAAGCGGGAATTATAATGGGTCTCTTTTTATACTGACCCGACCTTCCTTTTAAAGCATTTAGAACATTCCATACTATGTGCTTCATTAAAGACTGGCAGGGACCCTGGTGTAGAGCACCCATAGCCTTCCTGATCTTATGGCCATGGCATTGGAAGACAAAGTGTGACCTCGAGGGCTTCCATTGCAAGCTAGAAAGATGAACACACCCGAAATAGAATTATAAGCATCAGAGTTGTATCTGAAGTAATTAGACAGACACTCACCCCACCCCTGAAAACTTACATGATATTAAATGAGACTTGCCCACTCCAAGTAGCCAGTGTGGTTGGCCTTACAGTCTAACAATGTATACACAGCTGTTGGATATGAGTTGCCTTCAGACCTTACTTTTTTTTCCCAATATCCTCAAGGGTGGCAGGGCCTCATTATTGATAAAGGGGTTTGTTTGTTCTTTTCCTGAAAGAGCAAAAAAAAGTACTTCATTACCAAATTTGGAGAAAGGGCCAGCAGGATGGTGCCATATTGACTATTGGTATAAAGCAGCGAGGCATTTGCTTGTCAGGGTTTTTATTTGATGTCGAGTTAGGAAAAGGCAGCATTATTGAAACAAGGATTGCTTCCCAGGGTGAAATGAATGAAAAGTGTTCATTTGTACACATAGATTCTTGATTCTTGAGTGTTCAAACGTATGAACGAAAAACATGTTACTTTCTCGTTTTACTGAGATCCATGCCAGTGTTCTTCCTCTTTTGTGATTCACGACAATGATTCACATGTCTTTGTTTATGTATTTGTTCCCTAGATTAGACAGGAAGTTCTTTCAGAGATGGCTTACTCATGTTTGTAGTGCGGCCAGCCACATCAGATGTCTAAAAGGTGAAGGGTGAAAGACTCCTGTGATGAGAGTGTTCTCAGGGTGACCTAGTGTCTCTAAGACTAGACCTGGGTCTGGGCTGGCTTAATAAGAATGTTTAAAGTTTCTTTTCTGTCCTCTTAGTTACAAGTATAACTATTTATCTTGGAATGTCCCAGAAGCAGAAGCTAACTTTCTCTGAACTTTCCCACTTATCCCAGTATTATTCCAAGTTATTATGAAGCAGACTGTGGAAGGAGGTGACTTTTTATACTGAACTAGTCAGTGTTGGGGCCCAGGTCTCAGACACTGGGATTCATAGTCTTCATTTACTTGTTTGTGGCCAGTATTGCTGACTCAGCAGAAATATGTGACATCTGCCCGTGGCATTTGGATGCTTAGGATATGGGCCTTATAATCCACTGCCTATGCCCATGAGGGTTCACGGGGAGAGCTCAGATCCTAGGCCCAGAGATCTCGTCTTGATGAGAAGGATTGTATCAGCTACTGTTGTACACAGCTACTGCTGTGTCACAGGCAACCCCCAAACTTAGTAACTTCAACCACCACCACAGCAATCTGTTATTTCTCTTCATTCTTTGGGTAAATTGGACATTTTTGGATCATCTTGTCTGAGCCCACTCATCTGGCTGCATACAGTTGACCATTGGATTGCCCTGGGCTAGAAGTTTCAAGGTGGCCCTAGCCACCTGTCTGGGTATTGCTGGGGACAGCTGGAAGGCTGGGCTCTCTCTCTGTCCTCATGGCCTCACACCATTCAGAATATGAGTTACTTACATGGCAGCTTCCAAGGCCTCTTAAGGCCTTTATTCAGAAGTCACAGTATGGCACTTGCACAGTGTTCTGTCTGTCAGAGTAAGCCGCAAGGCTAGCCCAGATTCTAGAAGGGAAATGACTCCTTTGAATGAGAGAAGCTGGGTATAAACAGGGATAGGAGGATTTATGTGGGCCATGCTTTGAGACGATGTTCAACAAGGGTCAAGCCTCAAGGAACAGTCCTTTGAGGGGATTTAACTGCCTCTCCTGCTGAGTGGCCAACAGAGCCAGGGCCAGATGTTGATGTCCAGTCACTCAGTCATGTCCGACTCTGCAACTGCAGTATGCCAGGACTTCCATGTCCTTCACCATCTCCTGGTGCTTGCTCAAACTCATGTCCATTGAGTCAGTGATGCCATCCAACCATCGTGCCCTCTGTCATCCCCTTCCCCTCCTGCCACAGTCCTTCCCGGCATCAGGGTCTTTTCCAATGAGTCAGGGCTTCACATCAGGTGGCCAAAGTATTGGAGCTTCAGCTTCAGCATCATTCCTTCCAATGAACATTCAGGATTGATTTCCTTTCGGATTGACTGGTTTGTCCAAGGGACTTTCAAGAGTCTTGTCCAACATCACAGTTCAAAAGCATCAATACTTTGGCACTCGGCTTTCTTTATAGTCCAACTCTCACATCCATACATGACTGGAAAAACCATAGCTTTGACTAGATGGACCTTTGTCGGCAAAGTAATGTCTCTGCTTTTTAATATGCTGTCTAGATTGGTCATAACTTTTCTTATAAGGAGCAAGTGTCTTTTAATTTCATGGTTGCAGTCACCATCTGCAGTGATTTTGGAGCCCAAGAAAATAAAGTCTGTCACTGTTTCCATTGTTTCCCCATTTATTTGCTGTGAAGTGATGGGACTGCATGCCATGATCTTCGTTTTTTGAATGTTGAGTTTTAAGCCAACTTTTTCACTCTCCACTTTCACCTTTATCAAGAGGCACTTTGGTTCCTCTTCACTTTCTGCCATTAAGGGTGATGTCATCTGCATCTGAGGTTATTGATATTTCTCCCAGCAATCTTGATGCCAGCTTGTGCTTTATCCAGCCAGGTGTAGGAGACAGGAATCACGAGCCTGTGTGTTTATTGACTATTGGTTTAAGAACAGAGGACGCCTTCCTGAAAACATTGAGTCATGGACCCCATGTCCTGCTTTCAAGCCCTTCTACTCAGCTCCACAAGGCAAAACACACAGGTGGACATGGTGCCAGGGCTCTGGGCCATATATTCACTTGGTGTCACGCGTACTAACTGCCAGCCAGCCTACCTCTTGTTTCCCCTTCAAATGGCCAGGCTTCAGGTACTGGCCCCCTCTGCCCAGCACCTGCATTTGAATATCCTTGATTTTCTGGAGTACCGGCAAGAGGCAGGTGTCTGAGCCCAGGGGTCCACAGGTGAGTGGGAGGGAGACTACTGCTGGTGTGGCCAGGATCACACTCAGCACATGCACTGGGTCTCTTGCCTTAAGGAGTGTGAACAGGTTTCCCTCTTCTCTCTTCCGAACAAAAGGGGACAGTGAGCCTGTGCAGATGTGCTAGGTCTCCTGTAACCAAATCCACAGACCAGGTAGTTTAAACAACAGAAATTTATATTCTTCTTGGTCTGGAAGCCCAAGATCCAAGCGTGGTTTCTGCTGAGGCCCCCTCCGTGGCTTGCAGAGGCCACCTCCTGCTGCCCCTGTTCAAGGTGGTGGTCGTGGTCCTGTGGAACGGCTCTCTCTCACAAGGACACCGGCACATTGTTTTAGGGCTCCACCCTAACGGCCTCCTTTTCACATAATAGCCTGGTTAAGAGACCTTATCTCCAAATACAGCTACACTGAGGTACTAGGAGCTGGGGCTTCAGCATGTGAATTTGGGGGTGTGCCATTCACACAAAAAAACAGGACTCCTTCACTTTCCAGCAGCAAGGGGGGTGGTGGATTTCGGAAGGGCACTCACTGTTCGTAGTGCATTTCAGGGGGCAGCCTTACTTGGCTATGCCAGGTGCAGAGGGAAAGGGGAGGAGCTTGGCCAGCCTTAGAAGTTGGTCAGCTGTTTTGTTCTGTCTCCGGAGAAACTTTGTCCCTTCTGCTTAATTTTCAAATCAGCCTACCTGTTCCCTCGTGGGACCTGAAGGAAGGGCCATTTGCCATTGGCTGATGGTCCCTTTGTTACTCCAGGGCCTTCATAAGACCCCTAAAGGGTCTTTTTCGGGGCGGGGCGGGGGGCGGTTATTTTATTTTATTTTTTAATATTTATTTATCTGGTTGTGGCAGGTCTTGGTTGTAAGATCTAGTTCTCTGACCAGGGATGGAACCCGGGTCCTCTGCATTGGGAGCCTGGAGTCTTAGCCACTAGACCATCAGGGAAGTCCAGAGATTGTAGGGGTCTTGGTTCTCCCCGGAGAGCTGGCAGGGTGGGAGGGGAAGGGCAGACTTGGAGTGAGCGAGCTTTGCTTCTTTACCAAACTACAACCCCGCCCCCTCGGCCAGTCAGCTGTGCTTGCCAAGCAGACTGTCCTGCAAGAAAGAGCCGGGCCCTGCTGCTGAGCTGAGCATACGCTCGTTCCAATGGGTTTCTCCCGGGCGGCTGGCCCACGTCCCAGCACAGGCGTTCAGCCCTCTGCCTGACCCTGTTATGAAATGCTCTCCCGCCCCTGGAAGGGGAACAGCAGTTCTAGGAATTCCGTGCTTGTACTCTTGCTGGGCCTCACGTCCTCGGCCCCTGGGAGGCACATTCCTGCCAGTGGAGGCCTGGGAAGAAAGAGGGTCCAGCTTCTCAACTTACAGGAGCCGCATCCAGCCGCCTCTGGGCCCCCGGAGCTGGACCGCAGGGAGATGGAGGAGGAATGTAGGAGGCCTCCCTCCCAGGGAACATCCTGTCCTCAAACAGGCAGAAGAGGAGGCAGAAGCCTGAAGACCCTGGTGGCTTCCCCTTGGCCGGTGCCGGCTGGCGCAGGGGCCCGGGCTGCCTGGCTCATTGTAAACAGAGGCTGGTCTTTAGGGTGGGAGGCGAGACAAGCTGGGTCTATCTTGGGATGGCTGCAAGGGGCTGGCCTTTCTGAACCTGTTTCCTGCCTATGAATTCAGAATAAGGTGTCTCCCTCGTGGGGGTCCACAGAGACCTAGCAGGTCAGGCTGTGGCAGGCAGGGCTCACATGGTGCTATGATTTTCACAACCTGACAGTCCTGTGAGGCTCGGGTTCTTTGCTCACCGAGTGAAGAACTGGGACTTGGAGGTGAGGGCTGGTGCAATGTCGCATCCAATTTTGAGCCCAGAACTGCTGCCTCCCGTCCCCAAGCTAGTTGCACCACTTTCAATTTAAAAGCACCTGCCCACAAGGGGATCCTAAAAATAAATGGTTGGTATCAGAACTGGAACACATCCGAGAGATTATCTCTAAAGCCTGGCCTAGGGTTGGGGCTTTAAAAATAGTTTGAATGAGCCCAGAACAAGCCCTTGTTTACAGGCGAGGAAACCAGACCCTGGGGCATGTGTGCCTTGCTTTATACGTTCAAGCAAGCTGTCCTCACCACCAAAGCCTGCCTGAAGAAAATATACAATTCTTGTATTCGGTGCATACCTGGAGTGTAAAGTCCCAGATGACACTGGTTACCGAACAAGCCACAGCTCATGGTGCTGCTTGAAGCCCGTTTCTTTGTGGATGAAAACAGGAGGGAGAATGCCCTTACCCTCCCCCCCAACCCCGCCCCCTTCTCTCCAAGTCTCTTTTCAGGGTTCTTACCTCCCCTCTGGTTTATCCCAGCTTTTTTTTTTTAACCTCCATATAACTGAAGTCACACTGGTCGTGGCAATACCGAGGACTTGCTTGTTTAGGGCTGACTTTGTGAGCCACGGTGCTAACCCACATGGTGACCCCGGGAGGCTTGAGCTGCCATCATCACCATCACCCCCATTCTTCAGGGGAAGAGATCGCAGCACGAGGACTTCTCTGGTGGGCCAGTGGTCAAGAATTTCCAGTGAAGGGGATGCGGATTCAAACCCTGGTTGGGAAACTAAGATCCCACACTTCAAGGGGCAGCTAAGCTCACAGGCACAACTACTGAGCCCTCGTGCCTCACCTAAGACCTGACGCAGCCAATAAATAAATAAAAGAGAAAGAAAAGAAATCAGGGCACAGCAATATGGAGCAATAATGCCCAGAGTGGATAGAACCAACAAGCCGGAGAGCTGGGTTTCTAACCACTAGGCTGTAATAAGAACAGCAGGCATTCACATCCCGCCCCCCGTCATGTTGTCCCCACTGCTCTCTCTCCATAGCTGGGAACTCTGGCAGCCAGATGGACTCAGGGTGATGCATTTACATGGGCTTCCAGTTAGAAGACAGCCTCAGCTATTCTCTGCATGTAGTTCGAGATGCACCCTTGAACTCAGAACCCAGTAGGATCTCAGCTACACAAATGGTTGGAAGGGTTGGGGGCAAGGTTCACCTCTGTTCTGCCCCCACCCTGTGGGAGGCAGGTTCTGGATTCCCTGGCTCTGCACCGGTAGTCCCTCCCGTCTAGATCATCCAAGGACCTCCCCCAACTCCGGGTCAGTGTAGAATTGGGGTAACAAGGATGCTTCCATGGCTCGGGTTGAGAGTCAGGGGGCTTGGATTTCCTGTTGCCAGTGGTACACGGGGTAGACCTCTCCCTGCCCCTCTGTGGTCCCCATCTATGTCTCTAGACTCCACACACTTGTTTCCAGGTCTTTCTCCGACTAAGTGTGTGTCTGAGATCAGGGGGCTGTTCCTGTATCTAATGGCCCCTTGCATCCGTCACACCTGGCTTGCTGTGGTCCAGAGGGGTTCAGTGATAGGGAATATATGACCCAGAACCCCTACTCTTGGGGCATGTGATTGAGCAAAGGTTGGCAGTTGTGTGGGTGGGTGTTAATGCTTGTCCCGATCCTTGAATACAGTTCCTGGGGATGCTAGAGGGGTGAGCTTACCACTCTTTCCCCAGCCCAGCAGAGATTCTTCAGGACATGGGGAATCTGTCTTGTTCCAACCACGGCAGTTTTAACTTGACTTACTAGGAAAGGAGAGTCTGACCCTATATCCTTATTTATTTGTTTGTTTACTATCCCTGTATCTTTATTACATGTCAAAGAGTCAGACACAACTGAGCAACTAACACACAGATCGCTGTATTTTTTTATTTTGAAAGGATTCAGTATAAAAGGTGTATTCCTTGCTTTAATCCTTATCTCACCCCCAGAGATAAGTAAACAAAAAATACAGTTCTGTGATTTTTTTTTTTTTTGTGGCCAGTGTGGTGGTGGTTTAGTCGTTCATTCGTGTCCAACTCATTGTGACCCCGTGGACTGCAGCCTGCCAGGTTCCTTGTCCGTGGAATTTTCCAGGCAAGAATGCTGGAGTGGGTTGCTATTTCCTTCTCCAGGAGATCTTCCCAACCCAGGGATCAAACCCAGGTTCCTGCATTGCAGGCAGGTTCTTTGCCAACTGAGCCACAAAGGAAGCCCAGACAGTGTACACTTTATTCCAAGTAGTACCTGCACAGCATTGCACTGTATGTCTGATGCATAGTTCATTTAACCTGTCCCTTAGTTCTTTTTTCTTTTTTAAGTCAAAGTGTGTGTATATGTGTGTGTGTGTGCATGCACATGTGCGCACACGTGTGCTCAGTCATGTCTGACTCTTTGTGACCCCATGGACTGCAGCCTGCCAGGCCTCCCTATCCTTCACCATCTCCCGGAGCTTGCTCAAACTCAGGTCCATTGAGTCAATGATGTCATCCAACCATCTCATCCTCTTTCATTCCCTTCTCCACCTGCCTTCAATCTTTCCCAACATCAGGGTCTTTTCCAATGAGTCAGTTCTTTGCGTCAGATGGTCAAAGTATTGCAGCTTCAGCATCAGTCCTTCCAATGAATATTTAGGATTGATTTCCTTTAGGATGGACTGGTTTGATCTCCTTGCAGTCCAAGGGACTCTTAAGAGTCTTCTCCAGATGGAGAATCTCTATACAGTCCACAAAAACAAGATTTGGAACTGACTGTGGCTCAGATCATGAACTCCTTATTGCAAAATTCAGGCTTAAATTGAAGCAGGGAAAACCATTAGGCCATTCAGGTATAACCTAAATCAAATCACTTATGATTATACAGTGGAGGTGACAAATAGATTCAAGGGATCAGACAGGGTTCCTGAAGAAATATGAATGGAGATTTGTAACATTATACAGTGTAAAACATACTGACCCAATATTTTTATAGATCATACTACATTTAAAGTTATTACAAAATAATAGCTATGATTCCCAAAGTTGTGCAATATATCCTTGTAGCTTATTTTATACATAGTAATTCATACCTATTAAATCCTCTACCGCCTTGCCCCCTTCCCTCTCCCCATTGGTAACCACAGGTTTGTTCTCTGTTTTCTGTGAGTCTGTTTCTGTGCTGTTATATTCATTTATTTGTTTTATTTTTAGATTCCACACATAAGCTATTACAGAATATTTGTCTTTCTCTCTGATTTGTTTCACTAAGCATAATACCTTCCAGATCTATCCACATTGTTGCAAATGGCACATTTTTCATTCTTTTTTATGACTGAGTAGTATTTCATTGTGTATATGTATTTCACATTTTCTTTATCCATTCATCTGTTGGTGGACACAGGTTGCTTCTATATTACATATTTATTGTTTTTAATACTATGATTCTTGATGAGCCGTGTAGATTTTAGTGATAGCATTTCCATTTTTTACAACCTTTTTTTTAAAAGTAGAATTACTAATTTCTTTAGTTTAAAATGTGCTCAGTACCCAAATCCTGAAATCATGGAACTCTGCTCAACAGTCTTGTTCAGTCGCTAAGTCTGACTCTTTTCGACCCCATAGACTGCAGTTTGCTAGGCCTCCCCGTCCCTCATTATTTCATGGAGTTTGCCCAAGTCCATATCCATTGAATCAGTGATGCTGTCCAACCATTTCATCCTGTGCTGCCCTTTCTTCAACAGTCTGTAATAGTCTCAGTATTCTGCAATAACCTAAATGGGGAAAGAATTTGAAAAAGAAGAGATACACGTGAATCACTTTGCTGTACACCTGAAGCTAATACAACGTGTTAATTAAATCTAAAAGAACAATTTTGAAAAGAAAAGTGTAACTATAAAAAAATAAAACGTGCTTAGTTTTCATTCAGGTAAGTCTTCCCATACCCGCCAGCCCCTCTGAAGTGCCTCTCTGTATGGTTTCACATGCAGACCTCTGCATTTCTCCATACATTTTCCCTCTTTTCTGAGCAGTTTGGAGACTCTGGACCTGCCACACAGCTGCGGGCATGGGATTCCCAGGAGCCTCTGGTCTTTCTCTGATTTTATAGACTCCATCTTCCTGGCACTTTCTGCAGATGGCTCTGTTCTCCTTCTATTTGGTTAGCGACCCCATGGACTGCAGCCTGCCAGGCTCTGCACCCTCTATCCTATGGCTAGGGCACTTATTTAAAAATAAAAATCCTCATTTGAGCTAATAAAATCCATAATCTAAATGCCGGTAGGGGTGGCACCTTAAATACCCACCCACGGACTTCCCTGGTGGTCCAGTGACTAAGACTGGACTCTGAGCACAGGGGCCGGGGTTCAATCCCTGCTCATCGTTTGGCTGCGTATAAAACTAGGTCAGGATGACTTTTGCCCCAGGATAGTGAAGGCATTTGACCCACTGTCTTCAGGCTGCCTGTGTAACCACTGAAAAGTTTGATACATTCTTACTCCCAATCCTCAGTGGGCACCTGTTGTCTTTCAACTCTTTCTGGAAGATTTCATGATTTACAATGAATCTTAAGCTGGTGGTTTTTTAATTCATTGCAGTGGATAGTCAAGTAGTCTTTCAAGACTCACCTCTCTCAACTCAGCAAAAGTATCTTTTCTTTTTTTTGTATTTAATTAATTCTTTTGATCTTTTAAGTAATTCTTTTGATCAAGTTCTCTTGTCTCTTTTTCTTGATTTCCTTTTATCCAGGATTTGGGTACTGTCTTACTGGAGTGGGGTGCCATTGCCTTCTCCATGTAATTGGTTATCTTTTTGTCTTCTGTTCCCTTTATTATTTAAGAGTGAGGAGTTGCTCAAGAGCTGGCCTTGTCTGTTCCAGAGACTGAAGTGCTCAATCTAGTGGCTAGTTGGGTTTTTTTTTCATGTGAGATAACCCCCTCCCAAAATCTGTCTCTGTAGGTCTTTATCTTTGCTCTTTATTCTGAAGCCGAGGAGCGCAAAGGGTTTGAAGCCACTATTCAGAAGGTCAGCTTATTTTGCCTGCCTGGCCTCCTCCTGGGTGACAGATGGGTGGCACCTGTCCCTGTTCTCAGCCCCCAGCCCCGTTTTCCTCAATGCCTCTAATTTCCCAAAACTTCCTGGGTTCGACCCCGCTTGCTTGCTGTTACAACCTCAACCGCCACCTTCCTACCTTTAGCTGTCCCCCTTTTCCTCCCTGTTAGAACCATTCCTGGGACTTGCCTGGTGGTCCAGTGATTAAGACTCTGTGCTTCCACTGCAGGGGACCTGGGTTCCATCCCCTGGTTGGGGAACTAAGATCCCACATGCCACAGAGGGAGGCTCCCCTCAAAAAAAAAAAGAAAAAGGAAAGGGGAAAAAAGAGCCATTCCTCCCTTCACTTTCTGTCTTCATATATCGTGATGTGGAGAACAGTCGGAGCCCCGTTGGCATCCAGGTGGGCACAGGCGCTTCTGTTTCTAGTTCTCGGTGTTTTGTATGACTTGCGAGAGAAGCAGGAGGAAGAACCGTCTTGTTTCTGCCTCCTGGAAGCTACCTGCTGCTGCTAAGTCGCTTCAGTCGTGTCCGACTCAGTGCAACCCCATAGACGGAAGCCCACCAGGTTCCCCCGTCTCTGGGATTCTCCAGGCAAGATCCTCAAAAGCTCTCAATTATAGACCCTTGTGGAGGGGGCTTGTTTTCCCTTGCACGGAGAGGAAGTGGGTCCTCAGCTAAAGAGTGTTATGGGGTGCCGCCTGGTGTGACACCCACGCACCCCAGAGGACCACAGCAGACCAGCACCCCCAGCTGCCGCTGTTCAGCCTCACAGGGTCCTCAGCATCCCCGCCGGTCCCCACTTCCTGTCCCTGTGGCAGACCAGGTCCCAACTCCAGGGCTGCACTGCAGCCTCAGCGGCCAGGGGTTCCTATTTTCGACAATACGGGACTGTGTGTGTTTTGTTAGGTTTGCCTCATCTGTGGGAGGCTTTGGGAGTTTTCAGATCACTGGCCATGGAGGTGGATCCCATGAAGGCTTAGAAGAAGAAAGAGTTAAAAAGCCAAAGCGGTTCCATCTCCAGCTCCTATTCCTCACAGGCCCCAAATGAGCCAGTCAGTGGTGACTTTGTGGTCTTATCCCAGGCTCACTACCTTGTCAGCTGACTTTCTGGACACCACTGCTTACCCCTTTGTCTATCCCACACACACACCCTCCCTCTCTGGCTGAATTACTCTGATGGTGGGTATTGGTGTTTTTTTTTTTTTAATATATATTTATTGGGCTGTGCTGGGTCTTAATTGTGGCATGCAGAACCTTTCAGATGCAGCATATGGGATCTAGTTCCCTGAGCAGGGATCGAACCCCGGCCCCCTGTGCTCAGAGTGCAGTTTTACTTAGTCAATGGACCGCCAGAGAAGTCCAGGGGTGGGTGTTTATGGTGCCACCCCTATTGGCATTTAGATTATGGATTTTATTAGCTCAAATGAGGATTTTTATTTTTAAATAAGTGCCCTAGCCATAGGATAGAGGGTGCAGAGGCTATTTCTTTTTCTCTTTTAAGTGTAATTACTGACTTTTAAAATGCTGGGGGCCACTTCAGTGTATGTACCCCAAAGAATTGAAAGGAGAGTATCAAGATATTTGCACACTATGTTCCTAGCAGCATGATTCACAATAACCAAAAGGTGGATGTAACCTGAATGTCTGTGGATAAACAAAATTGGTATATCCATACACTGGAGTATTGTTGTTTAGCCACTAAGTCATGTCCGACTGTTGCGAC
This sequence comes from Bos indicus x Bos taurus, assembly GCF_003369695.1. NCBI lineage: Eukaryota > Metazoa > Chordata > Mammalia > Artiodactyla > Bovidae > Bos > Bos indicus x Bos taurus. The sequence goes on from NC_040102.1 coordinate 32,772,826, forward strand.
CCCATGGACTGTAGCCCGCCAGGCTCCTCTGTCCATGGGATTTCCCAGGCAAGAATACTGGAGTGGGTTTCCATTTCCTTCTCTAGGGGATCTTCTCTACCCAGGGACTGAACTCAAGTCTCCTGCATTGGCAGGCAGATTCTTTACCACTGAGCCACCAGGGAAGCCCATGATGGAATATTATTTAGCTTTAAATGGAAGGAAATTCCCACATGGAGTTCAACCATGTAGATGAACCTTGAGGACATTATGCTAAGTGAAACAAGCCAATTGAAAGAAGACAGATACTATAAGATTCCACTTACAGGAGGCACCTGGAGCAGTCCAGGCTTCCCTGGTGGCTCAGATGGTAAACAGTCTGCCTGCAATGCAGGAGACCCAGGTTCCATCCCTAGGTCGGGAGGATCCCCTAGAGAAGGAAATGGCAACCCACTACAGTATTCTTGCCTGGAGAATTCCATGGATGGAAGAGCCTGGTGAGCTACGGTCCATGGGTCGCAAAGAGTCGGACACAACTGAGCTACTAACATACAACAGAGCACCCCAGCTCGGACAGAAGCCGAGTGGTGGTTGCCCCTGGCTGGGGTAGGAGGGATTGTTTCCTGGATGGAGTTTTAGTTCGGCGGGATGAAAACAGGCCCGGAGATGAGTTGTATGACAATGTGGGTGTACTTAAACAACTCAGCTGTACATTTAAGATTACTTCAGATGCTAAGTTTCATGTTATTTGTTTTACCACACTTGTTTTTTTTTTTTTTTTTTAAAAAGCATGTGTTTTTAATATCACAAGAATTAAACAGATCATACAAAAAACTACAGAAATGAAAAAAAAAAAAAAACTAGAGAAATGTAATAACAAATGACATTAGTTATGCTTTATACTCTTTTAAGACAAACCTTCCAAATATGACAGTGTTGCTGTTGCTGTTGCTAAGTCGCTTCAGTCGTGTCTGACTCTGTGCAACTCCACAGACGGCAGCCCACCAGGCTCCCCCGTCCCTGGGATTCTCCAGGCAAGAACACTGGAGTGGGTTGCCATTTCCTTCTCCAATGCATGAAAGTGAAAAGTGAAAGTGAAGTCGCTTAGTCATGTCTGACTCTTAGCGACCCCATGGACTGCAGCCTATCAGGCTCCTCTGTCCTGGGATTTTCCAGGCAAGAGTACTGGAGTGGGGTGCCATTGCCTTCTCCATACCACACTTGTTAAAAAACAACAAAACCACTGGGGGCTCGTGACCTTTAAAGAACCTCAGAAGCTGCTGACCTCCAAGTTCTTTTTTTGAGATGACTGAATCTCTAGCTCTCAGGTTCAGCTCTGATAGGGTCAGTTGCTCTACCCCACGGTGAACAAAGAAACAAAAAAACCCAAGGTGGTATTAGGAGTTTGGGATCAGTCGATACAAATTTGTATACATAAAATAGATAAATAGGGTATTCCCCGCAGGTCCAGTGGTTAGGACTCTGCTTTCACTGCCGAGGGCCCGTGTTCCATCCCTGATTAGGGAACTTAGATCCCACGAGCTGTGCGTTGCAGCCAACACAAAACAGACAAAAGTCCTACTGTATAGCACCAGGAGCTATTTTCAATAACCTGTAATAAACCATAATGGGAAAAAATATGAGGCATATGATATATATTCAGAAATACATATATTACTGAATCACTCTGCTGGACACCAGAAAGTAACACAGTATGGTAAGTCAACTATACTTCAATAAAAATAAATAAAATTTTTAAAAATGTCAAGGTGGCGGGTGGGAAGGAGATAAGGGGGTAGGGTGCCCAGGCCATGATGACTAAGAAACAGAGAAAAATGGGCCCATCTCTGAAGCCAGGATGCCCTCCCTCCAGAGAGGGCACAGATGCTCTCCATTTGGAGCCCGCTGGGCGTGTCGGCACACAGCCCTTCATGTTACAGGTGAGGAAACTGCCCTTACAGGTGAGGCTCAAAGGTGGAAGGGGCACAGGGCCACCCGGCTGGTGGGTAAAAGTGATCGTCTCAGTCGTGTCAGACTCTGCCACCCCATGGACTGTAACCCACCAGGCTCCACTGTCCATGGGATTCTCCAGGCAAGAATGCTGGAGTGGGTTGCCATTTCCTTCTCCAGGGGACGTTCCTGACCCAGGGATCGAACTCAGGTCTCCTGCACTGCAGGCGGATTCTTTACCATCTGAGCCACCAGAGAGGGCTGGGTGGTAGCAGGACCTAAAATACAGCCCCAGGTCTGTGTCCTTTGCTGTTCACCCCTCCCCTTTAGAAACGTGAGCTCTGAACTGTAGTCCTCCTGATGATGAGGGGCAGGGCCCCCAACCTCAGCATTATTTGCCCCAGACCAGGAGAGCAAGGCCGGGTGGCTGCCTGGCCCAGGCCGAGGTCAGACCAGGCCAACACTAGCAAGGAGGCGAAGTTCATCCTGGGTCTTCCTCACCACCCCCTGCTCTTCCTCATCCCAGGTCCTCCTCTGCACCGGGAGCCCAATCTTAACTCACATCAGAGCTCAGAGGTGCAAGCCCATCCCTCTCCTGTCTCCGGGGTTAGTAGACAGGCAGCGCTCAACATCGAGAAACGCACGTCAGCTGTTGGAATGTTGCTCAGCACAGCCCTTAAGTGAGGGACATATTTCAGAGCTGTTGATGAGGATGGGCATTCCTGGAGTCCCTGCATCCTGGTTTCTAAACTGAGGCCGTTCACCATCCGCCTATAGTCTTCATTTTTTAATTGATGTATAGTTGATTGTGTTAGTTTCAGATAGTTCAGTTCAGTTCAGTCACTCAGTCGTGTCCGACTTTGCGACTGGACTGCAGCACGCCAGGCCTCCCTGTCCATCACCAACTCCCAGAGTTTACTCAAACTCATGTCCATTGAGTTGGTGATGCCATCTAACCATCTCATCCTCTGTCATCCCCTTCTCCTCCCACCTTCAATCTTTCCCTGCATCAGGGTCTTTTCCAATGAGTCAGTTTTTCGCATCAGGTAGCCCAAATATTGGAATTTCAGCTTCAGCATCAGTCCTTCCAATGAATATTCAGGACTGAATATAAGTTTCAGGTATACTGCAGAGTAATTCAATTATACATATGTATGAATCTATTGTTTTTCAGATTCTCGATCTTCTGGAGGAGGAAATGGCAACCCACTCCAGTATTCTTGCCTGGAAAATCATTCTTATGGGGTCATAAGAGTCGGAAAGGACTTAGCGACTAAACAACAGTAGGTGATTATAAGACATTGAGTGTAGCTCTTCCTGTACAGTACGTCCTGGTTGGTTATCTATCTGTTTTCTATATAGTAGTGTGTATGTGTTAATCCCAAACTCCTCATTATCCCTCCCCCTCTTCTGCAGTCTTTATCATACTTTGCATTCTACTTGTATGTGTATTTAATATTTATCTTTGTATCACCTCTCCTTTAAAATTTATTGTTTTTTATTTTTTTGGCCGAGCCCCATAGCTTGTGGGATCTTTCGTTCCCCTATTGGGGATTGAACCCACACCCCCTGGGCAGTGAAAGGTCAGAGACCTAACCACTGGACTGCCGGGGAATTCCCTAGCTTTTATTATGTAGATTATAGCTTATGTGATATATAACATGTACCATTACCATATTCAATTACATCCTGTTGTATATATTAAAAGGGAGTTTGCTATCACAGCTATATATGGAAAACCAGAGTCATTTGCCATAAAGAGAAGTAGCTATAAAAAGAACATAATGACAACAAGACAGTTTTAAATTCTAGCTAGATGCCTCTGCCTGTTGAAGGCTGAGCCTGGAGCCTGCTCCTTGTGGAGAAGGGAGCCACTAGCGAATGTTCTGGAGGTGTTATGTTACTAAGACCACAGTGGGTCTGCAGAGATGATCAGGATTTAGACAGGGTCCCAATGGGAGTCACCTTCTCACTCTTCACTGTTATTTGTGAATCAGCAGGCCTCCTCCCTGGCTCCTGTGCTTGAGAACATGCTCCTTTTTTTTTAAGGAATCTCTCAGGCAGCTGCCCTCATAGGAGGGCTCTTGGGAGGCTTAAGGTCAGTGAATGATTCTATAAGACGTGGTCCCTCACCCTGGGGTGACACTTGAGAAAGCAGAGTGAAAATTAAAGGAATGGAGGGCAGACTGAGGAGAAACCCTGAAGTCGGGTGACACGTGAACAGAGGATGGGTAACCGGACGCTGGGCGGAGTGGGGGCGTCTCCGGGGAGGTGGACTGAGTTAAGAGAGCCGCGGTGAGGCTGGGGTGCTCCCTGTTACTCTTTTCCACAAAGTCCAGACAGGAGGAGTTCTCATATTTAACCGGTGGGGAGTGGTTATTGGATCGGTAGAGTGCAGAAATCACTTACTTTTCTCTTTGCTCCTTTGTCAAATGGAGTTAAAAGATGCTGGATATTCCCCAAGGGTGTGTAAGGACAGAATTGAAAAACGCATAAAAAACCCACTTTGGGGACTTATCTGGGGATCCTGTGGTTAAGACTATGCCTTCCAATGCAGAGGGCAGGAGTGAGTTCCATCCTTGATCAGGGTCAGGGAATTAACCACATGCCACTGGTAGGGTGCGGCCAAAAATTAAAAAAAAAATTCTCCGTTGAGCACCCACTGACCCCGGGGAGATGGGGCGGTTCGGCGACAGCAGAGTCCTGGGCTGCAGGAGGCAGTGAGTGAGCCTCACACCTCCGCCCGGGCTTTTGCAGGAAAGCCTGCCGCCTCTGCTGGAGCGAGGCCTCAGGGGGAAAAAGCAGGCCAGGGCCTTCTCCGTGGCTTTAACCGTGCCCCCGCCCCCTTGCAGGTACCAGGATCATCTATGACCGGAAGTTCCTGATGGAGTGTCGGAACTCACCTGTGACCAAGACGCCCCCGCGGGACCTGCCCACCATTCCCGGGGTCACTAGCCCTACAGGCGATGAGCCCCCCACGGAAGCCAGGCAGAATCACCTGCGCAGCAGCCCCGAGGACAAGCCGGCAGGCGGTGAGTGGCCGGGAACGGCTGGGCTCTCACTCCAGGAAGCGGAAGAGCGGGCGTGGGAGTGGGTGTTCCGGGAGCACGGGGATGCTCCTGCCGGGTGGAGCAGTACACAGGGCGAGGGAAGGGTCTGGGGTGCAGCACTTTCATCGGAACCCACTTTCCCCAGGAAAGGGGCCCAGGAAGCTCAGGCAAGGCCATTCAGCCTCATCAGATAGTCTCATTAGCGGGGAGCTTGTTTGAAAGGAGATGGCATCCAGGCGGCTGCTTTGATAAGCCCTTGGATAACCTTTATACAATTGTCCCTGAGGCATTTCTGTGTGTCTGCAGCAATTTGGAACACACCCAGGATGTTTTTGTGCAGGAAGCTACTTATCAAAAGCACAGCGTCCTCGCCCTCTAGGAAATTACACATCTGTGGGATTAGAAAGGCGACAGGGACATCTGGTGTCCTAGTTGATCAGGCCGTGGAAACAGTGCAACCAGCTGTTTCTGCAGTGGACAAGGGGAGGCTGGGTTCTTCCTCCCACCCCCAACTCCCTCCCATCAATCAGAGCAGCCACCCCCGCAGAGGTGCTTGAATACCATCTCCCAGGGACCGGCTGGCCAGAGCATCTGAGCTCTTACTACGGGAGGAGACTGGCAGAGCCTGGAAGCCACTGACCCTTCACCCGAAGGCAGCAACCGAGCCCAGACAGGAAGCAGCTGGGCCCTCAAGCTTGGGTGGCCTTGCTGACAGCATGGAACCCAGCTCCCTGGGGCCTGCAGGCTGTGGTTCATCAGGAAGTCAGGAGCCCCACCTCCCAGAGCAGGCCGCACTTGGAGAGCCATGGGCAAAAGAGAGGTGGACACAGACCCACAGAGCCCAGCAGCAAGGACGGCCCAGGCAGCGAGGTTCCCTGCCCTGTGATAAGTGATGGACAGGGCTTCCCTGGTGGCTCAGTGGTAGAGAACCTGCCTGCCAATGCAGGACACCTGTGTTGATCCGTGGCCTGGGAGGATCCCACATGCCTCAGAACAAGTAAGCCTGTGCACCCCCAACTAGGGAGCCTGTGCTCTAGAGCCCAGGAACCACAACTAATGCCCCAACGTGCTTCAGCTCCTGAAGCCCGTGTGCGCAGAGCCGCAACAAGAGAAGCCACTGCAGTGAAAAGCCTGAGCCCTGCAACCAGAGAGGAGCTCCCGCTGGCTGCAACTAGCAGCAACACAGACCCAGCACAGCCAAAAATAAAGAAATTATTATTTTTTAAAAGGACAGAAAGATGGACAGAGTCGTGTGGTTGGTCCTCCACTCCTCTTTCGCCTTCAACCAAAGACTGGCCGTTGCGGATGGAGGCTGTCAACACAACAGCGGCTCGGTCACCGCAACCTGAAGGCTGTCCACCGCCTGCACTTGCATACCCTCGCCCCTCCCGGCCTCTCGAGCTGCGCTGGCCCACAACAAAGGCTCTGACCCCACCATGGCAGCCTCATAGTCCGCACGGTTGTTGGGATGGGGTGGGCTGAAGGAGGAGGCACTGGTTTTTCATGTTGCTTCACTGGATATAAGAAGCCAAGGCTCCTGCCCTTGGACACACATATTTGTGTCAACATAACCAGAAGTCAAGGGTGGTTGTTCCCCCGTGGGGGTCAGAGCAGGCCTTCTGCCCTCCAGAACCTTGGAGCAGCCTTGGCCAGGAGGTCAGGCACAAGGCAGTTCCATTAAAAAGGAAAACAATGTGTCGCTGCGTGAATTACTTGGAAATTTTAATGGTGAGAGTTGGGCGAGGGCAACGAGCAGCTGAATTCCCCAAATAGCTGCCGTATCGCAGGGTCAGGCTCTTCTCTGGGGAATCGGGTGTAGGCAGAGGAGGTTACGGTCCCATGTCCTAACCCAGAAGTTGGGACACATGCTCAGAAAGGTTTTATGTTTTAAGGAGTATGTGTCTGTGAAATTGTATTCATTTCAAATCATAAGGAGCCATTCACTCTTCTTAAAGAAAATACAAGTGATCCAGAACACAGGGCTGTCAGCTGTCCGGTGGGGAGACGTGGTCTCTGCTCTGGGATCAGGGGAGTGAGCACAGCTGGACGTGTGTCTCAGGAATTCCTGGGCCTGCCCTCTGTCCGCTGTCCTCAGCAGCATACCCCCTGGCCCCTGCTCTCCCTGTTGGAACAACAGAATGGGAAACAGCACCCCCTCCCGGCCTCTCGAAGGTTCAACCGTGCCATTTGCCCATGGCTCACCTGGTCCTCTGCCCCTTCTCTCCCCAGGTGAAGAGTCACAGTTTGAGATGGACATTTAAAGGGCCAGCCATCGGAGCGAGCCATGCCTCCAGGCCCCAGCGGCCCCTCTTGGGAGAAGCACACCAGCCAGGCCTTATGCAAGCGACCATCTTGGGCAGGCAGTGGGCATGGGGCCAGCCGCCCCAGCCCTCTGCTCCCTCACTCAGGGCCCCTGCTCCCCCTTCTTCTTCGTGGACACCAGCACATACCTCCGTGTGCCTCCAACTCTGCAGGAACTAGTACCCGGAGGGCAGTGACCTCAGGCGCATCCCGCAGCCCAGGGCCGGCAAGTGGACACAGAAGAGGCCTTCTGAACGGTCCTCCGGCTCTCCCGGCCCCTCCTCTGGGGGAGCACCCACGCGCCCCCCCCTCACTTAGATTGGTGTGTGGGGAAAGCTCCCCACCCCCTCCCTTCCTGAGAAAGGAAATAAAAGCCACCTTCGCCCTAGGGCCAAGAGTTGGCCCCTGTCTGAGCTCTTTTCAACTCTGTATGGGTGGCTAATGCTTCTCAAGCACTGCCTGTTGGCCTCTCAAATTGATGGTCGACTGACCCTTGGTGGGGCGGGGGGGTGGTGAACATGGGTTACCCTTGCCGTTCGGCTCAGGAAGTGAACCACACACACTCCATCACAGGTGTCATCCTGGCAAGAGCTGAGCTGTGCTACTCTCATCTCCTGTTTTTTGGTGCTGGGGGCTGCCTCTTTTCTGGGCTGGGTCCCCCCGAAACGTGTCCAGTGGCACAGTCCCCTTTGCTCTGCAGCCCCCACCCTGCAAGCATCAAAGGCCTGACCCCTGGTGTTTGTCATCAAGTGTCCCTTGTGTGACTGCTAGCGGGCCACAGACCCCTGAAGAAGCTCCCTGCCTTGGGGATTTCATTGAAATGTAAGATTTGCCCATAGAAAAGGTAGCATGAAAGAGACTGCATAGGAATTGGTTTCCAGCGAGTGGTCCACATAGGGGAGGCTTCATGGAGCTGATGCTACAGCTGGGTCCTGAGAATACCTGGCTGGGAGGAGGCCGGGGCCTGGGTGGCCAAGGGCAGGTGGTCCTGGAGAAACAGGCTGTACCAGGACAGGGCATCAAGTTGCCTGCTTTGGCCAGAGCAGGCAGTTTGTGAGGTTGGGGGTGCCTTTCATAAATGACAAAGGGGTTCAGATTTCTAAGGGCTTCAAATACCAGGCAGAGGGGCCCACTGAGAAGCAGCAAGTGTTTCTCATCTCATACACAGGATGTGCTGAAGGGCGGATGGCCCTTGTCCAAGAGGCCACGGCCAACCTGGAGCTCACCAGTTCTGGACTCGGAGCACTTATCAGCTTGCTGTTTGGGGAGCAGAAGGCCTTAATGGCTGAGTCCCTTGCCTGTTTTTTCCTTTTTTCTTTTTCCCTACAGTTGAGTTGGAATCTCCTTCCCTCCTTGGACTGCAATGGCAGCTGGATTCCTTGTGCCTGGTGACAGAGTGTGGGAGGATCCAGGGCAGATTGACTCAGGCATGCAGCATGTACTTTTCCTATGGATAGGAAGTGAGACTGTGGAGGGGCCACCACCAGAGCAAAGACAACAACTAAAGCCCCAGCTAGGGGACTTCCCTGATGGTCCAGTGGTTAAGACTCTGCAGTGCCAATTCAGGGGGCAGGAGTTCAAGCCCTGGTCAGGGAACTAAGATCCCACGTGCTGCATGGCATGGCCAAAATAAAAAAAAAAACATTAAAAAAATAAAACCAACCCAACAACAAATAAAGCCCCAACCAGGATCAAACTAGAGATTGGCACAACTTTCCCCTAAAAACCTCTTGCTCTCTCCCTTTCTGATGTCCAACCCAAGGCCATGATCACAAGTCCAGTCCCCTTCTTGGTCCCACATCTCAGTGTCCAAGGGTAAAAAGTTGGCCTCTCTGACAATAAGAAATTTGTTCACGTGTTGTGAGCCTTTCCCACTGAACAGAAGTATCTCCTTGGGAAAACCCAGGTATTTCTTGAGCATCACCCTGGCTGGGTTGCTGTGGAGTGTCAAAGGTCTGTGACACAGTCCTGTTCCTCAGGGAACTTAAAATCTTGTGCGGGAGATAAAGCTCCCATGGTCCAATTTAGCATCCATGGGAATATTCTAAGAAACCCTCACAGTTGGGTCTGCCCGCCTCGGGCATCACCCAAAGCTCTGATTTTGTAGTCAGGGAAAACCCAGTGACAGCTGTGGGGCAGAGACCACACGCTATGAGCCAGAAAAGGACAAGGAACTGTTTTAAGCTACCGTGTGTGTGTCCCAAGGATCTTTTGACTTGATGTGGAGACAAGCAGTACTCTAGAGAAGGACACCTGGAAATGTCTTAAAGCGTTCTTTACAGGATTGGCCGTTGCGTGGAAGCTGTGTCAATGCCCTGGCATTCCTGTGTGGTCAGACCAGAAACCTCCATGACTTCCTGCATCTCACCAAGTGATCAAAGACAGCACCTCTTCCCATGTCCACTGCCCTGGGGCAACCTCTTCATTCATCTAGAAAATCCAACTGTTTCGACATTCCTCCGTCTTACATGCTCTCTTGGCGCCCCCTGTACCTCAGGTCATCCACCGTCCAGGAAGACCCTCCCTACATCAAAACCCTACCTGTCCAATCAAGTCCCTTCTCCCTGAAGTTTAGTTCCTAACTCATGGCATTGACACAGCTTCCACGCATCGGCCAATCCTGTAAATAACGACAAAATCAGTGCTTTGAGTTTCAGAATTTAGCATGTACAGCCCTCCCTGACTCCTCTAAGCAGAGGACTGTGCTCCTTGCCTCAGGGCAATTTATCTCGAGTGGAAGAGACAGCACCCCAATGACGGGCCATAGACACCTCAGTTTCTGGAATGAACTAGAATAAAGCCTCCCTTCTCTCTGCAGCCGATTAAACGCATATGAAAAGGTAAGTAAACTGCAGATTAACTGGGGAGAAGTACAGCCCTTACAGATTAGGTTCTCTTGATGCACACATTCCAAAGAGTAGGACTTGAATGTGTCCTGCAGAGACGAAGCCCCCTGGCCAAAGTGGAGGTGCAGCCATCTTCCCCCCAACTGTTCAGAAGTCAGAGGACAGGGAGACAGATTTTTTTTTTTTTTTTGGATGAGGTAAATCTAAGTAATTTATTAAAGTATGCTTTTAATAACAAATATAAAATAAAAATATCTTTATCTTGAAAGTTTTCGTATTTTAAATAATAGAGTTCATTTCTCCAAAAAAAAAAAAAAAAAAAAATCTGGGAAAGACCAGGAAACTGAAAAGCAGGACAAAATACAAAATCCAAATCCTCCAGAAATATGCGTGTTAAATTTCTTGACTGGTAATTGTGAGTTAAAAGTTATTATGTGCAGGGAGACCATTCTAAAAGGAAGACTTGGAGCTGCTATTTTTGTTTCTCTAAGGGGCTTCCCTGGTGTCTCAGAGGTTAAAGCGTCTGCCTCCAATGCGGGAGATCCGGGTTTGATCCCTGGAGATCCCCTGGAGAAGGAAATGGCAACCCACTCCAGTATTCTTGCCTGGAGAATCCCATGGATGGAGGAGCCTGGTAAGCTACAGTCCACGGGATCGAAAAGAGTTGGATAGGACTGAGCGACTTCACTCACTCACTCAGTAAGGTTCTGAAAGAGGAATGTTTTAGTTTCCAGTTGCTGTGTTTGACTCAGTGCTGCCTCCTGCTGGAAAGCTTTGTTAAAACAAGGGACCATTCCTCTCCAAGTGACTCCATTCCATTCCCTTAGATGAAAAGCCAAGAGTGGTTCAGTTCAGTCCAGTCGCTCAGTCGTCTCCGACTCTTTGCGACTCCGTGGACCGCAGCACGCCAGGCCTCCCTGTCCATCACCAACTCCCAGAACTTACTCAAACTCATGTCTGTTGAGTCGATATCAAAAGTGGTACCTGTGTTCAAGCTCCTGGTCCCTCCGCCCTAACCTGGGAGAAGCAAGTCTTAGTTGCTCAGTTGTGACCCCATGGACGGTAGCCCGCCAGGGTCCTCTGTCCATGGGATTCTCCAGGCAAGAATACTGGAGTGGGTTGCCATGCCCTCCTCCAGGGGATCTTTCCTGACCCAGGGATCAAACCCAGGTCTCCTACATTGCAGCCAGATTCTTTACCATATGAACCACCAGAGAAGCAAGGACAGTCAGGACTTGGAACTGTTGAAACTTCTTAGCCTCTACAACAGCGGTTCTGTTTTGCATTGGAACCGTGGGTACAAGTGTGATTGTCATTCAGGTTATCCCAGCTCCTGGGATAGTTTCTGCTTCTGAGCCCTCTGAGAACCACCCGGGAGCCCACCACCGCCCCCTCCCCCCCCCCCCCCCGCCCCTCCCCAGCTCCCGAGCTGAGCCTCTAACTCAGATGAGGAACCTTGACAGCGTGTTAGAAAGCTCCGTGTCCAACAGAGGTACACTGACACCCAAATATTCTGCACCCCGATGAACTTGCCACACCTTTCTTTACTCAGTTCACTGACCGATTGTGCCAGTGTGGAGCTGATCTGATTTGGAGAGAGAGTAGTATGACTTCCTCTCTCGGTTAGCTCCATAGATGGCAGATCAGCCTTCTCCCGGCAAGGAGCCATCCCACTGCACAGAGAAAAAAGATCTTCGTGGGTGGGCGCTTTGTAGAGTGAGTGTCCTGGGGTTCACCCCTCCCGCTGTTCAGCCCTGTGTATGGAAGTGCGCCCCCTACAGGAACAAGACGGCACCACCACTCCGCTATCAGTTCAGTTCAGTTCAGTTGCTCAGTCGTGTCCGACTCTTTGCGACCCCGTGGACTGCAGCATGCCAGGCCTCCCTGTCCATCACCAACTCCTGGTGCTTACTCAAATTCATGTCCATTGAGCCGGTGATGTCATCCAACCATCTCATCCTCTATCGTCCCCTTCTCCTCCCGCCTTCAATCTTTCCCAGCATCAAGGTCTTTTCAAATGAGTCTGTTCTTGAAATCAAGTGGCCAAAGTATTAGAGTTTCAGCTTCAGCATCAGTCCTTCCAATGAATATTCAGGACTGATTTCCTTTAGGATGGACTGGTTGGATCTCCTTGCTGTCCAAGGGACTCTCAAGAGTCTTTTGCAACACCACAGTTCAAAAGCATCAATTCTTTGGCACTCAGCTTTCTTTATAGTCCAGCTCTCACATCCATACATGACTATTGGAAAAACCATAGCTTTGACTAGATGGACCTTTGTTGGCAAAGTAATGTTTCTGCTTTTTAATATGCTGTCTAGTTTTGTCATAACTTTTCTTCCAAGGAGCAAGCATCTTTTAATTTCATGGCTGCAGTCACCATCTGCAGTGATTTTGGAGCCCAAGAAAATGAAGCCTGTCACTGTTTCCACTGTTTCCTCATCTATTTGCCATGAAGTGATGGGACCAAATGCCATCTAAGATGATGTTTCATCTAAGTTTTCTGAATGTTGAGTTTTAAGCCAACTTTTTCACTCTCCTCTTTTACTTTCATCAAGAGGCTCTTTAGTTCTTCGCTTTCTGCAAGATTTAATTGAGAACTTCCCTGGTGGTGTTGTGGTTAAGACTCCGTGCTTCCACTGCAAGGGGCATGGGTTCGTCCTTGGCCAGGGAACTGAGATCCTGCATGCTGCCCAGTGCAACTTAAAAAAATAAAAAAAGAATGTAATTGGAATTACTACTCAATAGTGACTGGATAGTCCCTCCCTTGACAAGATGTCCTGTTTAGCACCTCCAACCAGAACCTTCAGCCAATGCTTTCTGGAGACTTTAACTCCATCCCCGGACTTACAACTGCCTTCCTGCAGGGTTGAGCATGGGTTATTGAGAACAGGAGGGAAAATGTTGATCCTGACCCGTGAGACAGCTGACCTGGATGTGTGGAAATACACACGGATGCTACACACTGTACGTGACCACAGGGGTATTTGGGTCTGGTGTGGGGTGGGTAGCAGAGGACCCTGGCCCTTGGGCCTGCATCATGAACATTTAAATCCTGGAGTAACTGCATGCAAGTTAATGGTTCATTCAGAAACTTCCTTTTGTCAAGGAGGGGAAAGGAAGGAGGTCAAGATTTCATCTCTTGGGACTTCCCTGGCCGTCCAGTGGTTAAGACTATGCTTCCAATGCAGAAGGCGTGGGATCAATGCCTGGTTGGCAAACTAAAATTCCACATGCCATGCAACACGGCCAAACAATGTTTTAAAAAAGTAATCCCTGGCAGTCCAGTGGTTAGGACTCTAAGTTTCTACTGCAGGGAGCACTGGTTCCATCCCTGGTTGAGGAACTGAGATTCCAAAAGCCAGGTCAAAAAAAAAAAAAAAAAGACTTAAAAAAAAAAAAGGGAATTCCTTGGTAGTCCAGTGGTTAGGACTCTGAGCTTTCAGTGCTGTGGCCTGGATTCGATCCGTGGTCTGGGAACTAAAATCCCACAAACCGCACAGCATGGCTAAAAAAAAGACAAAAACAAACTTAGGTCTCTTCTTACCGCAGAATGAGGCCAGCTTGCTGTCAGGTATCCCCTACTGGAGTCTCCTCTGACAACTGCTGTCCTTCCCCAGGTAGACAGGGGACCTGCACTGGGCAGCTTCCTTCACATTCAGCTCCTCACTGCATCCCCCTCAGTTCCAACAGAAGGAGCATCTGCCACGTCCTGGCAGAACTTGGTAGGGCTAGAGTGAGGGAAGGTAGTGTACCCTCACTCCCCCAGCCCACCTTCCTGGTCTCCCACAGAAAGCTCTCCATGAGGACTCCCCAGGGCCTGACCCAAGCATTCTCAACAGGCTCTTATCACGACTCCCAAGGATGCTGTAGGAGGAAGGATGCATCTTGCTTAGATGCTGTGATTTCGATAAATATAGGGGATTCCCTGGCGGTCCAGTGGTTAGGTCTCCCTCAGGGATTTCACTGTCATGGCCCATGTTCCGTTCCTGGTTGGGGGACTAAGATCCTGCAAGCTGTGCGATATGGCATAAATGAACAAATATTTGGTCTTTGCCCCAATCTTGACGCAGAATAACCTTGGAATTTCCTGTGATGAGAGTAATAAAGGTGTCTTCTGGGAAGTTAATGAGGAGACTTTGGGAAACCTAAAGATGCAAGGCCCAGGTCATCAGGGGAGCCAATCACATTAGAAGGTGAGAACTTTCAGTCTCACCCCCCACCCCCCACCCCCAAGCTGGGAGGGGAGAAGAGCTGGAACTCCATCATCAGCAAAAGTGAAAGTCACTCAGTCGTGTCCGACTCTTTGCGACCCCATGGACTATAGAGTCCATGGAATTCTCCAGGCCAGAATCCTGGAGTGGGTAGCCGTTTCCTCCCTTCTCCGGGGGATCTTCCCAACCTGGGGATCAAACCCAGGTCTCCTGTATTGCAGGCTGAGACACAATGGAAGACCAAGAATACTGGAGTGGGTAGCCTATCCCTTCTCCAGTAGATCTTCCAACCCAGGAATCGAACCCGGGTCTCCTGCATTACAGGTGGATACTTTACCAGCTGAGCTGCTAGGGAAGCCCATCCATCATCAATAGTCAATGAAAAACCCAAATGAGAGGGTTCAGAGAGTTTCCATGTCAGCGAGCACGTGGAGATCTGGGGATAGTGGGGTGCTTTGAGAGAGCATGGAAGCTGTGTCCTTTCCCCCACACCCTGCCCCGTGCATCCGTTCCATCCAGAAGTGTTTCTCTGATTCTATGAGCTTCTCTTGCAAATCAATGGAACCTTCCCTGGAGGAGGAAATGGCAACCCACTCCAGTATTTTTGCCTGGGAAATTCCACGGACAGAGGAGGCTGGCGGGCTATAGCCCATGGGGTCGCAGAGTCAGACATGACTGAGCACACACTCATCATTAACCCATGCCCTCTTAGCACTCAGGATGGGCCCTGAGCCTCCGACACTGTTCATCCTCTAGCTCAGGGGTTCCCAGCCTCCAGGATCTAATGCCTGATGCTCTGAGTGGAGCTGATGTAATAATAATGAAGCGCACAATAAAGGTACTGTGCCCAAATCATCCTGAAACCATTCCCCACTCCCTTCCCCGGGTCCATGGCAAAATCGTCTTCCAGGAAACCTGTCTCTGGTGCCAAAAAGGTTGTGGACCGCTCCTCTAGCTCCTCACCTGGCTACATCAGCAGTTCTCAACTTTACTGGACATTGGAATGACCTGGAGGACTCGTTAGGGCACAGATTTCTGGGTGGGACTCCCTGAGTCTCTGATTCTAGGTCTGGTAGGGAGCCTGAGACTTCATTTCTAACAAGTCCCAAGGTGAGCCTGCTGCTGCCAGTCCTGGGACCACACTCTGAGAACTGCTGAGCCACATAATTTGACAGCAGCTTTATTCATCCAAGCTTACCACAGCAAGCCTACATCCACTACAAGGGCCAGAGTGGAGACCTGGCCAGTCAGCGCCCCTGAGTCCCAGGACTGACAAGCACCAACTTGCTTCCAAAGTCGTCAGATGCACAAGAGCCCCTTACCAAGCCCTCTGGGCTGCTTTCCGTGGGGACTGGTGACAACTTTGACCTCACAGTGGGACAAGCCTCATTCCTAGGAAAGAAAGGCCGTACTGTTCATCAACAAGTGTTTCTTAGAATGTTTTCTATGTGCCAGCCCCGGGGCTAGGTGTCTGGGATACATCAATGAACAAAGCAGATAATCCCTGGAATTTGCTGGTGGTCTAGTGGTTGAGAATCTGCCTTGCAATGCAGGGAACGCAGGTTCCATCCCTGGTCAGGGAACTAAGATCCCACATGTCTTGGAACAACTGAATCTGCAACACAACTAGAGAGTCTGTGTGCCGAAATGAAAGAGCCCATATAATGCAGCGAAGATCCTGCGTGCTGCAACTAAGATCCGATATGGCCTATGTTTATTTATTTATTTATATAATTTATATATTATATATAAATTTAGATAATTCATTAAAACATATTAATATATTATATATTTATATATAAATAACATATCATTTGATATATATTAATTCTATAGAATTATATAATTCTATAGGATAATTATATTTTACTTAAATAATATATATTATAATATATAATTAATACATATTAATTACATAGAATTATATAATTATCTCTATATAGAATATATTATATATTAAATATTTTATTTGTATATAATTATATTAAATAATATATAATTATATAATATATATTGTATATTTAATATATTATTCACTATATAGTCACATATATAAATAATTTATTAATATTGTATATTATATTTATATAAAATCCATGCCCACATGGAGATTTACCTCTTTCTAATAAAAGGAAGAGTAGAACTCTTTTTAGATAGTTGAGTAGGACCCAGGTACCTGGTTACTGGAAGTAATCATGAGTCTTTAGTCCACGCAGTTTATACACACTGGAGATTAAGGACCAAGAGCTCCAGCAGAGACTGAAGGAATCCCCAGTGAGACGAAGCACCACAATAATTATCTCCATCTTTGTGACAATTATAATGAACACAAAATGCTTTGTTTTGCTTTATAGATGATAAAAACATTGGGGCATGGGGTGGTGTGGGGAGTGGGTGAGCAGTGGGAAACCCTAGGAATCTGTAGAGTTCTGGGCATCTAACCAGATGTTCTTTTTTAGGAAAGGGTCCAGAGACTCTTGGCCAAGGCTGGTACAGGGATGGGACATGCTTGAGTCCATACAATCTCTCTCTCTCTCTCAGATGCTGAAGCCTTCTGGGAGCCCAGGATCCTCTCTATAAAGTACAAATACAGTTCTTCTGGAGGCTAACACTTTCATCTTGGCCAGTGTCACAGATGAGATTCTTGGGCCACAGCTCAAGTTGGCAAGGAATTTATCTTTCTTTTTATAATTCTCAACTAAAAAAAAAAAAAAAAAAGAGCACAACCTAAAAGCTGAGAATTATGTTCTATTTCGTGGACAAAACTTAAGCTCAAAAGATGGTCTCTTAGCTCTGAAAGGCTGCTCTGAAAAAAGTAAGGGAAGAGCCAGGATATAGGAGTTTTTGCAATGAAAACCAGGTAGTTGGAGCATGAAAAGATTACTATTAATGAAAGGAAAACAGACACCTCAAGTTAAGGAATTTAGCGCACTTTTCTGTGCATGGAAGGTGCAAGACTCTGGGCTCATGGAAAGGGCTTCCCAGGTGGCACTAATGGTAAAGATCCTGCTTGCCAATGCAGGAGACATAAAGAGACCAAGGTTCGATCCCTGGGTGGGGAAGATCCCCTGGAGGAGGAAATGGCCTCCACTCTAGTATTCTTGCCTGGAGAATCCCATGGACAGAGGAGCCTGACAGGTCACAGCCCTTAGGCTTGCAAAGAATTGGATAAGATTGAAGCAATTTAGCACGGGCTCATTGAATTCATCCCTTCCATAGGCATCTTAACTATCTAGGTTAGCATCCTGCTTTCTCATCCTGAGTCCCCTCAGGGTGCACCTTCATGGTGACTCTTGTAGCGATGGCTGGTGGTAGCTGCAATGTCCTTTGTTTACTGATATGGCAGGTGACATCTTTTCTTCTACATGATTGAACATAGTTTCTTCTTAACCTTCTCTTTACATTTCTTCATATAATCCCACACAGGATTTCTTTTGAACTGTGTTCTGTTGTGGGCTATATACCTGTCTCTTTCTAGGAGTTTGTGTTTAAGTCTCTAGGGACAGGGATTCCGGTGTTCAGGGTGGGGGCAGCTGGTGTTTGATGCTACCTACCCACTTGGGCATCCACCGAGCCTTCCCTCGCGCCACCTGGTGTCCAGTTATGGGCCCTTGTGCATCCTCGGAGCCTTGACCCTTGAGCTCCTGCTGCTCCCTCTGCTACATACAGACCAGGTTAGAGGACACAGGAGTCTTCCCGCCTCGTCTGGGCCACACCAGGGCAAAAAGGTGCCTGCAAGGCCGAGTCCCAGGCTACCTCCACCTAGACTTTACACAATCATGGCCCACCCCTTCTCATCTCCTGGGTAGTCTCTTCATGAGGAAGGAAAAGCATTTATCCCAAATATTCTACTTATGTCTGAGCCCTTTCTGGGCTTCTAAGGAACAGATATAATAGGCCATTTCTTTTTCCCTCTGCCCTGTCTCCTGGAGGCAGTGAGGCACAGTAGAACCATGTGGGAAGCTTTTTTAACTCTATCAGTTCCGGGACCCCTCTTTTACAGAGTTCAATCATACTGTCCAAAGGGCAGTGTCTTTTTTTAAGCTCCCAAGATGATTTTAATGCAAAGCCAGGGTTAAGCACTTTGTGGGGAGGGAGAGAGGGAGGGAAAGTGGTAGAAGACTAAACAGGGAGAAGAAGGGAAATTTACTATTTCAGAAACTCTTCCGCTACACCTGCTGTATTGTGAGCTTTATACAAAGCTCCGTGGTAGCCGAGCAGAAGCCCATGGGGCCTTCTGGGGATTTGGGGGGCGGTGTGAGGGTGAACAGGCCTTCCCCATATCCTCTGCTTTAGCTCCTCTCTGAAGCACCTAGATCACAGTATCTGATGCACATTTCCTGAGTTCTTTTGCAGATGCTAAATCCACCACCCAGGGGAAGAAATGAACTGGTGACCAGGAACACACTGCACCCAGACCTACTGGAGCCTAAGAATTGTTAAGCCCTGACATCACCCTATCACCTCACCAACCAATTAGAGAATTGTGCACGCACTGACCATATATCCTGGGACTTCCCGTCCCTCACCTTGCCTTTAAAAACGTTTTCCTGAAACTCATCACTTCCAAAGAGCAAAATTTGAATTTGTCGTGCACCAGCAACTATTAACATAGCATTGATGTTGTATTAGGTATGAGTAACCTAGAGATGACTTAAAGTGTATGGGAGGATCTGTGTAGTTATAAGCAAATATTACACTATTTTATTTAAGGGAACTTGAGCATCTGAAGACTTTGGTTTTCTCAGGGGTCCTGGAACCATCCCCGCCTCAGATTCTAAAGGATGACTCTATTTTGCTAAGGGCAGGCTCCTGGGAGGAAGAAGAAGGTCAAAAAGTGGGTTGTTAAGTTGTAGGACTTTCTGAAAACCTTCATTCATCTTTGAAGGCCCAGCAAGACAATATTCATGCAAGGGCTGAGTATGGGTACTGATGTGTGTGTGTGTATACGTGTATGCTCACACTAAAGCTGCTTCAGTTGTATCTGACTCTTTGCGACCCCATGACTAGAGCCCACCAGGCTCCTCTGTCCATGGGATTCTCCAGGCAAGAACACTGCAGTGGGTTGCCATGCCTTCCTGCAGGGGATTGTCCCTACCCAGGGATCAAACCCATGTCTCTTACGTCTCCTGCATTGGTAGGCGGGTTCATTATTACAAGCCCATGGGTGCTGATAGAGACGTAAAATGGACACAGATTTGGGTCCATTTCTGCAGAATTGGAATCCATGTATCTTCTTTTCTGGACCATGCAGTTTGCAGGATCTCAGTTCCCCGACCAGGGATCAAACCTGTGTGCCCTTTAGTGGAAGCATGGAGTCCTAATCACCGGACCACCAGGGAATTCCCTGTTTTCTTTTTACATGAGAAAACTTTGGTTCCTTAAGGGTCTGAAACATCTTCTTTTCCTGCTCAAAAGATGATAGAAGTACTGTCATCGAACCCAAGTTCATGTGCCCGACACATAGTGAGACCACACAAGCCCAAACATCGGAGCAGAAAAGGTCTATCGCAGGGCCCAGCAAGGGAAAAGGTGGTTTGGGCTCAAAAGACCCAAACTCCCAGATGGTTTTCAGGAAGAAGTTTTTAAAGGCATCATTTGGAGTGATGGCAGCAGGGTTGAACACCACGGAGCACGCACATGCATACCAACAAATACGTACAAAAGTAGGATCACAGTATAATACTGCTTTTTAATTTTTATCTCCTTTTTCATTCTCAAGTCCAGAAATTTGGGGAATTCTCCAGTGGTCGAAGGTTCACACCTGGTTGGGGAACTAAGATCCTGTAAGGCATGCAGCACTGCCAAAAACAAAAACAAGTCCAGAAATGACATCAGTCAAAATAATTGCTTCTTAAACTTATTAATGTCATCTAAAATAATTAAATCTTATATTGTGAAACAATGGGCTTCCCTGGTGGCTGAAACAGTAAACAGTCTGCCTGCAACGTGGGAGACCTGGGTTTGATACTTGAGTCAGGAAGATCCCCTAGAGAAGGGAATGGCTACCCACTCCTGTATTCTTGCCTGGAGAATTCCAGGACAGAGTAGCCTGGTGGGCTATAGTCCATGGGTCACAAAGAGTTGGACACAACTGAGCAACTCTCTCTCTCACATACACACACACACGCGTGTGCATGTGCTTGGTGAAACAATGGTCACAATACTATTTTAAAATGTGTTATTTAACATTTGCCATTCAAGTCAGAGACAACACCCCAAGCAAAGAAGAGGAGGCAAGAACGAACTGAATGTGGGTTGGGGAGCTGATCCTTTTGAACATTTTAGAAAAGTATATTATGAATAAGATATCATGGTTTAAGAGGGAAAGAATTCCCTGCATTAGACCTCATACCGACGAGCCAAATGGGATTCTAGACTGTGGGCCCACCAGAAAATATGCTTCTTTTTAACCAGGACTACTGAATCATATGCACCCACATAAAAACTGCAGGAAGCAAGGTTTGCAGAGGAGACAACTTTGATGTGGGTCTTGATGTAATGCACGTGGATGTGAGATGGAGCAAAGGGCAAACAGGATGCAGGAAAGCAGAGCAAATGCAGGGAAGCAGGACCAAACCCAGGAAGCTGCAGATGGGGCAGGTCCTGCTGAGTGTGGTGGGCTCCCACAGGACAGGGAGACCACTTGCTGGGCGCTCTTGAGCACGGAGCTGAGTCTGACTTCTCTCTGAAAGGCAGTAAGTACCTTCCTCAGGCAAGAAGTGATTCAGTGGTGTATGGAAGGACTGGCCAAGATATACTGGAGTAGGAAAGCCTGAAATTGGGGAGATTCAGTTGAGAGTTTCCAAAACCGTGTTTCTGTGTGTGCATCCTAAACCTCCAACCCGGTGCTCTGTTAGTGATTTTAATTTTAATTAACCTTGAGGAGGTGCCCAGTTTGGTGGATGTCTTGCTTTCAAAGCCCAGAAGTTAGGTCTGGTTCCTCCTTGCCTCGTCTACCTTTACTCACAGGTGAGCTGGTCATGGAATTCTCCTGAAGTCTTGATGCTCAAGTGATCTTCAAGTACTCTCTTAACTTCTCACCATTCCAGTTCCTGCCTTCTCCAAACTTCGACACGGAATTCTTCATTTTTCCAGTTCCTCTGCTTTCTCAGGTGCCATGGTTAAATCATCTGAACAGCTTTTTATCGTCTTTGATTGTTCCCCAAACTGGCTCTGTTTTACCTACAAGGCAACAGTGAAAACTCCAAGGTTTCCATTCATCTTTGCTGTTATATGTATGTTGGAAGACAGCATGGAAGACAGAAATGGAAGCCACAGATGTATAGGCTCAGAGCTCAGCCAACAATATTTCCCCTTGGTCTCCTGTTCCCCTATCAGTAACGGCATCTTTGTTCCACTGCCCCTTCTTTCCTCCAGTCTCACGAGATGGAGCCCCTCCTTGCCATCAAGAATAACCTCTCCATCTCTGCCAGTTCACTTAACTCCGCACCCACTTTCTTCACAAAGCTGCTCCATCAACCACCACGCCTCCTATATTTTCAACCTCTCCCTTCCTATTGATGCGTAAAGCTGTTTCATCAGTCTACCCTCTGCTCCAACTCTGCATTTCCTTCAGAAATTGTTCTCTCCATCCAATTGTTCTCTCACCTTCAGAGCCAAACATGTATTTAGAGACTATTTCAAAGCCACTGAGACAGAGCAGGGAATCGTGTAACACTCAAACGAATTTGACAGATGTTGACACTTTGCTGTATTAACTGAGGTCTCTTCTTTACAAAAATAAAATGCATCAGGAAAAAAGAGGAAATGTGCGTCTGCACACCTATGTCTACTTCTAGTCCTCTATTCATTTCTCAATCCATTGCAATGTGGATTCTGCCCCCACCAATTACCTTTTCATTTTTCAATTAATTTTAGAGTTGCAAAGATAGTTCAAAGAGGTCCCCCATATAATCCAGCTTCCCCTACAGTCAGTATCTTAAAGCACAGTACAGGGAACAAAATAAATTTGTTATAATATTTATCATTTAACTACAGACTTTATTATTCAGATTTCACCAATTTTTCCACTCGTGTCCCTTTTCAGTTCCAGAATACAATCCAGGACCCCACTTCAATATAATCGTCATGTTTCCTTGGTCTTCTCCAATCTGTGAGTTTCTCAGTTTTTCCTTGTCTTTCATGGTGTTCACAGTTTTGAGGTGTACTGGTTACGTATTTTCAAGAAGGTCTCAATTTGTATTGGGCTAATGTTTTCTCTTGATTAGTCTGGGGTCGTGAATTTTTGCAAAGACTTCCATAGATGAAGTAGAGTTCTCCACTGCCTCACATCAGGGGATAACTGATAACAACATGACTTCACCCACTGGTATTAACCTTGACCACTTGGTTAAAGAGGTGTTTGCCAGTTTCCCCACTGTAAAAACTACTATTCTCCTTTTCCACATTCTGTTTTAGAAGTAAGGCACTAATTCCCTCGCACACACTTGAGGGACTGGATAATTCAAATTCTACTTGCTGGAGCAAGGAGGTATCAAAGATTTTTGTGGCTATATGTTAAAATTGCCACTATAATAAATATTAGGGGGAGATACTTTGTGCAGTTATTGTTTCTTCTTAAAAGTTTCACCTATTTGAAGCATGTATCACCAACAATTTGAAAAATAATCTGTATCAGCCGGTAGTATCTACAAGCTACTCCTTCAATTTTGTTAAAAGCAAGAAATTGGGAAGAAATCAGAAATCAAATATCTATGTATTCCCAATCGTTCTTGTGTGTGGTGTCCCAGAGGTTTCACAGCCTGGGACAATACATCACGGAGTCAGACTGGATTCCCCGTATGACTTTCTTTTGTAAAGTGGTAGAAGAGTGGAAGTGAAAGTGTAAAAAATAGGGGGAAAGGTGTATCTTTAGGCAGCTTTCTAGAAATTACGATGTAAACACTGATTTCCTGAAAGATGTCCTGGCTCTAATACTTCCAGGAGTTTGGATACCACGACTCCGAATGACTCCGCTCATTCCAACATCACCTCCCTGCACTGTCGTTGATTCCTCAAGTTCTTACCTTTGGCCTATTACCTGTCCCTTTCTCTAAGGACCAAATTTCTCTATATTCATAAGTCCTCCAGCACCTTAACACTCAGGCTTCATTTTCCTCCTCTTAACGGTATTACGCTGCTTGCAGCTTCAGGAACACAGTGCTTCCGACTTTTTCCGCCTGGAGACTCCATCCACGTCCCCTCCCCGGCGTAGATGGGGCTCTGGGATTCAGTCCAGGCGCCCATCTGCAGATGTCACTAACCTGCTCAAAGTGGCAGATCAGGAGGACAACTTACGATAACAAACTCCTGGGGTGGGAAGGCATGTTCCACCTCTAACGGTGAGAGGCGTTTGCAGAACACAACACAGCGTCCAGGGCCTCTAGGCCGCCAGCGCTCTCAGGGTGCCTCATCTGCACGGTGACTTGCAGTCTCGGCCAAGAAAATGCGCTGCGTCCACTTTCATACGAACTGCGTCCTAGAAAAAACCCAACAAGCCCCGACCACCTTCCGCGGGCTGCATTTGTAGCTCTGCAGTCTCCAGGTCCCGCCCGCCCGACCTTAAAGCGGACTTGGAGAGAGCCTTCCCCAGGCAGACGGCGGACCCACCGTGAGTCCTTTACTGTTTGAAGGTGAGCAGGCCGGCGAGCATCTCGCGCGAGAAAGAGGTAGTATTCTCGCGAGAAGTCTAGAAGGCGGCAGTGATGGCGGCGGCGGGAAGCGGACCAGGACTGGGAGTGAGCGCAGGACCAGGCCCGGCAGCAGCTGCTAATGCAACACCGGCAGAAGAAGGGGAGACGAAGCAGGCAGCAGCCGTAGCGGCCGCTCCAGCCGGAGAGGGGACGTCTGCTGCTCCAGCCTCCGCGGAGCCCGGCTCCGGAGAGGCCGAAAGCGGGTAAGGCATCCTGCGGCCCGAGGAAGACGGGGGTAGGGGGCGGGAGGCCGGTCCCTTCTGAATCCCGCCGCTCCCGTGAGCACTCCCACCATCCCTCCTCCGAACCTAGGCCTGGCGGCCAAAGGCTCGCCCTGCCTTTACCGGGGCCTTCGTCCCGCCCGCCGCTATACCCGTCCTCTCTGAATCGTATCTCAGGCTACGCCCCTTTGCACACCTTTCGCGGTTTCTCGGCCTCCCTCCCACCCCTAGCTCCCCCCGCAGGGGGTTGGTAGCTCCCCCGCCCGCTTTTTTTTAGCAGGAACCCTTCAGAATTCCCAGAGAGGGAAACCACTTTGTACTGCCAGGCTGGAAGGAGCATCGGTCCCTCTGAAAACAGAGATGGAGAGGTGCATCTCTGCGAACCTCCCCAGGGACTAGTTCTGTCCGCTGTAGACTTGTCTGCAAGGGCGGTTAAGGTTTCCTTGTGCCCCACGGGCTTGAGTTCATCTTGGCCGCCTTCTTCCTAATGCTGAGCATCCTGTCTGAGCATCGGCTTGGCTGAAAAAGAGTAGGGATGTGAAGTTCAGCTGTACTTGGATCATCATCTTTGGGAATAGGCGTTTTCAGGTTTTCTTCTGAAATTTCTTCCATGAATGCTCTCCTTATTTTACAGTGATGCAAACTCGGTTGATGTAAGTGGTGGCTTGGAGACAGAATCCTCTAATGGAAAAGATACACTTGTAAGTATTTGAGTGTTTCTACTGCACAGTCAATAGGATTGGTTTTTTAAAGAGTTTGTGTGTCCACCCCTGCCCTAGCCGCCCCTCCATTCAGGTCTTTTGTTTTCTTTACATCCGTGATGCTGTGAATTTGTAGGGAATGGGCTCCAACAGTTCAGACTCCTTTCCTTTGGTTCTCACACAGTGTGCTGCTCTGGGTGAAGCAGGCTGGCGCTTCAGTTGAGCCCAAGTACATTTCAAGTACTTTTCTCTTTGACGTCCTTCTTTTTCTGATCCTTTTCCGTCATACGTTTCAGGAAGGTGTCTCAGCTGTTAGTGTTCTTAATATGCTCAATACACACATAAATTCTCTTGGCAAGAATCTTGCCCTTAACTTGATTGTTTACAATGATGCCAACGTGGTGGGTAACATTGTAGACTCTTCCAGTTTTGTTCTGCAGGGTATTCATTTTTGAACAGTGCCCATTTCTTTGAGGAGAAGGCAATGGCCTCCAGTACTCTTGCCTGGAAAATCCCATGGACGGAGGAGCCTGGTAGGGTGCAGTCCATGGGGTCGCTAAGAGTCAGACAGGACTGAGCGACTTCACTTTCACTTTCATGCATTGGAGAAGGAAATGGCAACCTACTCCAGTGTTCTTGCCTGGAGAATCCCAGGGACAGGGGAGCCTGGTGGGCTGTTGTCTGTGGGGTTGCACAGAGTCGGACATGACTGAAGCAAGTTAGCAGTAGCAGCATTTCTTTGATATCTACAAGATTACCTTTCTTGTAGATTTGCATGTATGTGGCCAAAGGAGCAGCTCTTATGTTTTCTAAAAGGCCTAGAGAACATGTGGGGGTACCCTTCTTCTCTCCCTTTGCACTGGTCATTTTGGCAAAGTACTGGAAAATAGCAATTCCAGGCAAAAGGGTTGTTTGTGTTTTTTTTTTTAAGTTTTTAAGCGAATCAAAAATATAATCAGATCAACTGACATGATTCTCTGATGGTTCTGTGGACACAGGAAGGTGCTGGGGATACTTCAGAGGTGATGGATACTCAGGCAGGCTCCGTGGATGAAGAAAATGGCCGTCAGTTGGGAGAGGTAGAGCTGCAGTGTGGAATATGTACCAAATGGTTCACAGCAGACACCTTTGGTATAGATACCTCGTGAGTATTTTTCAAAGTCCTTTGTGAGAATTTCTGTGTTAAATAGTAGATCTCAACATGTCCAACAGATGGTCCCACTCCAAGGATCGAACCCAGGTCTCCCTCACTGCAGGTAAAGATACCATCTGAGCCACCAGGGAAGCCCAGTTAGGTGTGTGGGCAAATGTAAATGCATAGGATTTCCCATGACTCCTGATTCTGGTTCAGTGAGTAGTAGGACTTGAATCAGAAATTGTTTTAATAGTCTGAGCATGTTTTTAGTCTACTAAGGGCATTGCCCTTAATAGGTAGAATGGTAGGTATTATCTTTGTCTTTGTGCTTAGGAGACAAAACTGCATTTACAAAGCATTACATAAACAAATCTGAGACAGTACCATTTAAACCTTGTATTGGATATTGTGGATTTGGGGGAAAGGATTGGCGTACATGGTGGATAAAGCCTGATGTCAAAAATTTGAGATGGCAGGTGCCTCTTCATGCCTGACATCCTTTTTCCTTTTGGTTTCTAACTCACTCCCTTTAGGTGTCCTGAATTCTCTGCTCAGCAAAATCAATTTCCAGTCTTTGCCTCTCTTCTAGTGAATTAAAATCATATTAAGAATTTGAGAATGAAAGGCTCCTTATTCAGGAGATTCAGTCAACAGCTAGCAAGAGAGCATTACTGACTCACTGTCTACCGAAATGACTATACTGCTGGCTCCCTTGGGTGTTCTTTCCATATTCAAATAAATTTATATAAGACTATCTCAAAAGAGGGCTGCATTGTTTGTTCTGAAACTAACGTCCCTTGGGTTGGTTTGTGAAGAAATACCTTCCTTTATAATCTGTTGAATGCCTTCTAGTTAAAAAGTTAAAAGTAGTATTAATATACTAATTAACATGTGACTGTTGATATTGAAGGATTGAATGTTTTAAACAGAAAGAAAAATACTGAGTGGTCAGAAGAATTGATCTTGGTAGAAAGACCTAAGAGAAAATATACAAGCTGGTCAGTTAGGAAAGACCTCAAATTGGGCCATTTTCACAAGGAGAGTTTATTTGGATAAACAGGGCCTAGGAAAGGAAATTTACCAGAGAGATAACTCGGAGGGATGCAGAGACGAATCAAACCATAGTTCAGAGGTTTGCTGGTGACCAGTGTGTACCTGAACTTGAGAAGTTACACCTAAAACCCAGTGGGTTGGACAGATTATCTTTTATGGCAGATGGAGGGAGTGAGTGAGTGAGCTAGCAGGGTATGAAAAAAACTGCTCTAACCACCTGATCGTGTTTGTTAATAATTGTACACCTGCCTCTCTCTCCTGTAAATGAGCTTACCACAACAGGCTGTTTGCAGAAGGGGCTGTAGAGAGAGGTACAGGTGAGGGAACTTGATCTTAACATTCATAAGGATGTTTCTTACTTCCTTGAATGGTGGTGGTAGACACACACCTGGAAACATCTCTTTAAGGATACGTTAAATTAGTTTCGGCAGAACTGAGCTGAAGATAGTCGCACAGTCATGTCCGACTCTTTGTGATCCCTTGGACTGTAGCCCTCCAGGCTCCTCTGTCCATGGAATTCTCCAGGCAAGAGTACTGGAGAGGGTTGCCATTTCCTTCTCTAGGGGATCTTCCTGACCCAGGGATTGAACCTGGGTCTCCTGCACTGCAGGCAGATTCTTTACCAACTGAGTTTCAGCAGAGTCCACGATAAACCTGTCTTTATTTTGATTTCTTCTTTTCCACCTTAAACCAGTCTTTGGTTTCTCTGTTGCTTTCTCCTTTGCAGGACCAAGCTTTTCCTATGCTTTTCCAGTCACCAGCACAGCCACCATGCTGCACTAAGGCACGGGTCCTGTTAGCCCCCAGTTCCTTCCACCGGCTTCTCTGCCTTCAAACAGTCAGGCCTGCTTTTGCCCCCAGCTCATCTCTTAGGAAGTGAGCTGACACCTACCAGGAGTCTCAGTGGTTAGGACTCCTTTCACTTCCTGCCCCCTCACTTAAAATCAGCCCCTAAGCTTAACCAGTTTCTTTTCTTCTTGTATACTTGCTTGTCCAATTTTGTTATTTCACTCTATGTGAGGCCTTTTTTTTTAACCTTCTGTAACTGCTGAAGAAGCTTCTCACATATTCCCTTTTCTAATCTCTTCCTCCCTTCAGACCTGTTCTATCACCAAACTTTCCGCTTTCACTACATGGCTTCCCCTTCAAGGTGTTCCTGTTACCCACAGAGAAAATTCACTTCCCCAGGCATGTGAGGCCTCTGCTACTTCCTACCTTTCAAGCCTTTCAGCATATCTCTGACAACTCCCCTCCCCTGGTCAAACTGGTGTGCACCAGATTGCCCCTTTGCCTCCAAATTTGCAGTTTCTCATCTATACATGAAATAGTTCACCTACAGAAAAGAAAAGCAACTTGTCTTTCCAAATCCAGTTCATAATTTGTGTCCTCAAAAAATCTTCCCTAACTCTTAAATCTGAAGTTACTACTTCAGTCCTTTAAATTCTTAAAAACAGGACTTTCCTGATGGCCCAGTGGCTAAGACTCCACATTCCCAATGCAGGGGGCCCAGGTTCAATCCCTGGTCAGGGAACTAGATCCCACATGCCTCAACAAAGATCCCGTGTGCCACAACCAAGACCCAGAGCAGCCAAATGAATAAATATTTAAGATAATAATAATGTGAAAGAGAGTGAATGTTAAAAAATAAGTAAATAAAAAATAAATTCTTAAAGACGGTCATCTGTAGGATTCATTTGGTAATGAGGCAGGTAATGTTTTTTGACTTCTGTGTTGTTCTTGAATAATTATTTACATTTTGAAGTTAATCTTTTTATACCTCTGTCTGCCCTTTCCAACAATTTTATTGACACTTTACAAAGAGACTTAAATATAGATATTTCAGTGCAAAGATATTCAAAGAGACTGCTTTGTCTTCTTCCACAAGTGTTTTTAGGTGTTTAAAAACTGTAATAAACTAGCCTGGATAGGGGCTCCAGTCAGAGCCTGCCAGATGTTGAATCAACTGTGGTGGATAATGTCCTGCTAAATTTTTGTGACAGAAAAGTTCAGCTATTTGTAAAACTACAAAGGGCCTGTTTTGGTACCCTTTTCAAGTTTTAAGAGTGTGCTACTATATTAGCATCATTATCTAACTTTCACTGAGGGAAAGGATCCCTGTTGATGTACTTCTTTGAAGCGTGTGTTCAGAGGTTCACTAATGTGCGGAATTTGGCGTTCTCCAGATCCTGCCTCCCTTTCATGACCAACTACAGTTTCCACTGCAACGTGTGCCATCATAGCGGGAACACCTACTTCCTCCGGAAGCAAGCAAGTAAGGACGAGCCCTGGAGGGCTGCATGGTGACCTCCTCTGGTAGCCGGCAGAGACAAGGGATCTGGGCTCAGCCAAGTTGGGGAACCTCTGCCACAAGGCTGGTAGAATTTACCTTGGGGCTTAGCTCTGGATGCCTGCTCCTGTCCATTTTAGATCACATGATGCTGTAGTTGTTAATCTGTGGACCATCTGGTTGAATATTCCTCTGGTGGCAGGAATATATTACTACAGTAACTCTTTCTTCCTTTTTGCTTTTATAGACTTAAAAGAAATGTGCCTTAGTGCTTTGGCCAACCTAACGTGGCAGTCCCGAACACAAGATGAGCATCCAAAAACCATGTTCTCCAAAGATAAGGTAGAGATAGAATTACTGTCATTGCAATCATGCCAGAGAAGCAGGAGGAACTTCTGAATACAGTGGACCCTTGAACAGCACAGGTGTGAACTTCACTGGTTCACTTACATGTGGATTTTTTCAGTATATACATACCACAGTTCTACACAATTCAAGGCTGGTTGAATCCTTGGGTGTAGAACCATGAATACAGAGAGCCAACTGTAAAACTCTAGGAGGATGTTTGACTGTGGACAGTCCAGTCCCCCTAACCCCATGATTTTTCAAGGGTCAACTGTACAGCCTGACAAGTTCTTTTCCCCCAGTTTCTATGAATATATGACTGTAGATTCAGTGATTCCATTTTTCTCATTTCGTGTGATTTACTAACTTCCTGGTGTGTGTTCATTATGTCATTGGCTTAGCTCTTAGAAGGATGAATCTTTAAATAGTTTTGATTGGCTTTACAGAAGCAAACAATTGTCTGTTCCACGATTAATAATCAGATTTTGAGGTGAACCTTCTCAGCTTAGTTTGAGCTGTTTTCATGGATGCCTATCATAGATTTTGTTAGGGAAAAGGTTGACTTATTAAAAATATATATATATCCTTTATTGTTAAACCACATGACTAAAGTCAGTATTTAAAATTAGATGGTCAGCCCATCCGTGAGTCTTTCAAGACTGAAGCACCCTCTCACCTTCTCTCTCCACATGCTGATATTTTCTATTCTAGTCAATGCTAGCTTTGACCTACAAGATTGATTGTATACCCCACTAATTGACTGCAACCTACAGTTTGAAAGACACTGGCTGGGGACTCCCCCTTCCCTGGTGGTCTAATGGTTAGGACTCAGCTTCCACTGCCCGGGGCATGGGTTCAGTCCCTGATCGAGGAACTAAAATCCCACAAGCCGCATGACTTGACCAAAAGAAAAAGAACAGCACTGGTTGGTATAGGGTGTTTAGTTCAGTTCAGTTCAGTTCAGTTCAGTCGCTCAGTCGTGTCTGACTCTTTGCAGCCCCCTGAACTGCAGCTCGCCAGGCCTCCCTGTCCATCACCAACTCCCGGAGCCTACCCAAACCCATGTCCATTGAGTCAGTGATGCCATCCAACCATCTCGTCTTCTGTTGTCCCCTTCTCCTCCTGCCCTCAATCTTTCCCAGAATCAGGGTCTTTTCCAGTGAGTCAGCTGTTCGCATCAGGTGGCCAAAGTATTGGAGTTTCACCTTCAACATCAGTCCTTTCAAAGAACACCCAGAATTGATCTCCTTTCAGATGGACTGGTTGGATCTCTTTCCAGTCCAAGGGATTCTCAAGAGTCTTCTCCAACACCACAGTTCAAAAGCATCAATTCTTCGGTACTCAGCTTTCTTTATAGTCCAACTCTCACATCCATACATGACAACTGGAAGAACCATAGCCTTGACTAGATGGACCTTTGTTGGCAAAGTGATGTCTCTGCTTTTCAATATGCTATATAGGTTGGTCATAACTTTACTTGCAAAGAGTAAACGTCTTTTAATTTCATGGCTGCAATAACCATCTGCAATGATCTTGGAGCCCCCAAAATATAGTCAGCCACTGTTCCCACTGTTTCCACATCTATTTGCCATGAAGTGATGGGACCAGATGCCATGATCTTAGTTTCTGAATTTTGAGCTTTAAGCTAACTTTGTCACTCTCCTCTTTCACTTTCATCAAGAGGCTCTTTAGTTCTTCTTCACTTTCTGCCATAAGGGTGGTGTCATCTGCATGTCTGAGATTATTGATATTTCTCCCAGCAATCTTGATTCCAGCTGGTGCTTCCTCCAGCCCAGCGTTTCTCATGATGTACTCTGCATATAAGTTAAATAAGCAGGGTGACAATACACACCCTTGACGTACTCCTTTTCCTATTTGGAACCAGTCAGTTGTTCCATTGTTTAGTGAGACCAGTATATTCGGGATCAGACTGAGGAAGGCCTTTTCTGCTAAACAAACAAGTTAGGGCTTAATCCTGAAAGCTGAGGGAGTCATCAGAGGGTCCACCTTGCCCCTGCCCAGCTTTTTTCCTACATTAAAAAGAATGCGTTTAAACAGAGGTGTGCTATGATTAGATTTGTTGCTTGGTTTTTTTCCTTCCAAATTGTTATTTTGAATTTTTCAAATATACAGAAAAATTCAGATACAACAATAAATGCCTGTTTATTCCTTATCTAGATGTGCCTGCTGTTAATATTTTGCTGTGTTTGCTTTATCTACCAATATGTATATTTTCCCGATAAGCTTATATGAGACTTAAGGCTTACAAGTATAATATCTATAAAATTGTAGATATTATACTTTATCCAGTGTTCTCTCATAACCACAATACAATGACCACACTCAAAAGAATTAATGTCAGTGCAGTTTTCTTATAGTTTGTGTATTTTGTGTATACAGTGTACATTTTCTCAACATTATTGTCTAAATAATGTCCGTCATAGCTTTTTCTTCCAGCCAGGACCTGATCAAGGATCACACATTGAATTTAGTTGTAATGTCCCTTTTATCTCTAGAGCAGTTCCTTTTTTCTTTTTGGTTTGCTATGACATTTGAAATTTTGAAGAGCCTAGACAGTTGTTTGCCATGATGTTCCTCAATTCGGATTTATCAACTTGTTTCCTTATGACTAGGTTTAGCTTAAACATTTTTGGCAAGAATATTATGTAGGTAGTATGTGTTTTTCTCTGTATTCCATTAGGAGACATAAGACATTGCTCTGTTTTATTATTAGTGATCCCAAATGTGACCACTTGATTTCTCCACTGTAAAGAGACTCTTTTTCTTTGTAATCATTAAGTAATTTATGGTTAATACATGGAGTTCGTGTGAATATCTTGTTCTCGCAACCCTTTCAAGCAGTGGTAATTGTAACCACTGATTATCCTAACCTCAATCAGTTAATGGAGTGGTCCTTGTACAACAGAATATATTTATTGGTTACAGTTCTTTTGTAAAGAAGAGCCCCGCGCCGCCCCCCGCCCCCGCCCCCCGCCCCCCGCCCCCCCCCCCCGCCCCCCCCCCCCCCCCCCCCCCGTCCTCCCCGGTCATTGTTGTTGCTGCTGTTTATCTTTAGTTTTAAGACTCGCTGATTTTTATAGTCCATCATGGGATTTCTGGATTTCTGATGCTCAGATCTGACCAGTGTAGCCCCATCCTGGCTGACTTCAGACACTTTTTGATATGTCCCTATCAGTCTGAACTCTTCTTACCTTCTCGAACAAGAAGACGTTCCAGTCTTCCCTTTTCCCTTATACTTCCCCTAATTCAGCCTGGCTCCTTTGAGTAAAGCTTCCATGTTCACGGAACTTAATCTGGTGAAAGACGTTAGTGGTAGGTTGGGGCAGGTGGCCTAGGGTGGGAGGATGTTGGTGACAGAGGATGAAGTTCAGACACTGTGTTAGTCGTGTAAACAGAGGCTGGCGAGGACCACAGTTGGAGCAGGAAGGAGGCCTGATTGGTGAACACTTTCTGGAATTTTAAAGTTCATTTGGTGACTGCTGAGATGTGCAGGTTGCATGAGAAGGATGAGGGTGACTCCGTGTGTCAAACCTGTGATTCTGGGTGATCCTGAGTGCGAAGAGCAAGAATAGAAATCTGCAGAGCAGATTTGTGAGGTGAGGTTCAAGGTCAGTCCTAGTCACATGGAGTCTGAGGTGCGTGCAGGATGTCCAGGTAGAGATGTCCCCAGCGCGGAGGAGCGGGAGCTCAGGAGAGAGGACACCAGGAGACGAGGGCACATCTTTTCCCTTTAACCGGATCATAAGCCCTGTGTGGCTAAGAGTTGTATGTGCTTGTTTGAAATTCCCCACAACTTACATGTTGTTCACATGCAGTTATATATTCATTCAGTTATTAAAAGATGAGAACCATGTATCTGTCTTTTGATTCTGATGAGATCTTTGAAAATGCAGCAGTTTTGTGTGTGTGTGTGTGTGAGCATAATTTTGAAAGCAGCTATAAAAGCTTTAATATATTTTGTTTTAAAAATCAGGATATCATACCGTTTATTGATAAATACTGGGAATGCATGACGACCAGACAAAGACCTGGGAAAATGACCTGGCCAAATAACATTGTGAAAACTATGGTAAGTCAGTTAAAATTGACTAGACTCAACATTTAGAAATCCAGTGTTCCTTGTAAGAATTTATACTAGAAATTATATATATGTATATAAATAAATGGATTTTGTTGGGTGTTTTTTTTTTGATGGTGTTCTCACTGAAATAATGTGATGACTAAGAACAGGAGAACAACAGTATTAAATCTTAGTAATTGTAAATTTTAATGGTTTTCACACTAAATCAGTAAGTCGCATGTAGTCTTAAGTGAAGATATGGTAGTTTTATGTACACTGCTGAATGCTTTGTCCATTGCACTTTGGCAAGTATAGTTTTATGCCTAAATTGGAGACAATTGTTTGATTTAAAAAAACAAACTTTATTCTGTACATTATTGTTGTTAGACTTAGAGCACCTGGGGAGACATCAGCGCAAGCTGTTACCACTGTGTATCTCTGTGAGGTGTGGGGATGAGTGAGTTATGAAGGATGGTGGCTCTCATTTTTTCAAGTTTCTCTACTGTTTGTATTTTTTGACGGTCATGCATTAGTTTTCTAATCAAAGAAAAACAGTACTGGTGTGTGTTGGTTTTTTTTTTTTTTTTCAGGGGGCAGGGTGTTGGTGTTGAGATTTGGAGATTACACCTAGGAATTGGGAGTTAGGGGTTAATCATCCATTCAGTGTAAATATAAAATTTCCAATAACACTAAAATACTGTTTCCTTTTAGAGTAAAGAAAGAGACGTGTTCTTAGTAAAGGAACACCCTGATCCAGGGAGTAAGGACCCAGAAGAAGATTACCCCAAATTTGGCCTTCTGGATCAGGTACGTTAATTGGCTTCACAGGCCCCCATTTGATTTTTAAGCCACGGGGACAGAATCAGGCTGTGCTTACATTTGTGTATTTGCCACTTAAAAATGCCTATGACCCAGTGGGCTCCAAATAAATGGTTCTTATTCCATGTGAAGGAAAGAGCACTCACCTTAAACTGGGAGACCGGTGTGTTAGTTGCAGCTCTTCCTTAAAATGTTGTGACTTGACACATACCATTTGTATCTTTTTAAACTTCCATGTCCTCACTTGTAACACAAATACGCCATTGCAAGTTATTTCTGATTTTCTCTCCACCTCAGATTTCATAGAGATTCAGATTTCTGTCTTTTCTTGTAAAATGTGAAGCTCTAGCCACACTGGGCCTGGATTCCCACAGGGAGGTCTGCCCTTGGTCCTCTACCACCCCTCCCCATTCCCCCTCCACCACCCCCAGCCTGGCTCAGCCTGATTCTGAAAGCACTTCCATCCTCACCCTTGGCTGCCTCACACATGTGACTTGCTGATCCCTGAAGCATCTAAGTTTGGGACCTCTGCAGGCTTCAGAGTCTAGGTTGCCATTCTATTAGAATTTCTCCTGGGTTTTTTTTTTTTTTTTTTTTTTTTTAGCATTGCCAGGCTGGTTTGATTAGGTAGCCCACCCTCTACAATTGAATATTTTCCCTCTAGGATCTTAGTAACATCGGTCCTGCTTATGACAACCAAAAACAGAGTAGTGCCGTGTCTACCAGTGGGAATCTAAATGGTAAGTGTTTAAATATCTCATGGATGAAATGTTTGTAAGCTATTGAACCCACATGTGCCTAGAATTGGGCAGTTTTTGGGCTGACTCTTAACTAGGTATTTACTAAGATGCTTTAAAGTCCAAATCTCAGTTTTTAGGGGCTAGCCATGGATTTGAGCTATGGTAGTAGAGGAGAAATTTTTGTTACTTTACACTTGGTCTTAAGTGAAACATTTAACATAAAGCAAAGTACAATTTTAAGGTCAGATTTACTAAGTTTATATTCGACTCCCCATCTGTATCTTTATAACTAACAATTTAGGTTCACATACTTTGCACTCAAATTTTCCTTAATTCTACTGTTATTTAACTTCCTACCCATCTTCTAATTTTTCTTGCCCTAAATCTTCAGCTTATGCACATGACACCATTTCTGTGTTGACCACCCACTGTAGCATGTTTTTCTGTCTGACCCATCTAAAAGCAGGACAGCCCTTTGCTACTAATGGCAACACATTGAAAGCAGACACAATGGGGAGGCAGCCAGCTCTTCATCTGACATATGGTGTCCTTACCTTCTCTTCTGGAGCCATAGGGTCTTAAATATGTAACCATTTCCACTGTTACTAATATAACTAAGTGTGCTGTTCATCTCTTTATGTTATTTTTCTCCTTTTTGTTACAAGTTGACAAATGAATACAGGGTGCCACTTCTGTTCTTACAGGTGGAGCCTCTTTTGGAGGTGAATTCCTCCTCTGTCTTCTTTCAGCCTCTCAGACTTAAGTATTTTGTGGTTTGGAAAATGCTTTTTGCTGAGTTGTGATAGAAGCTGAAACTGAGTTAAGACTAAAGCCTTGTGGAGTTGGTGGCAGTAGCACTGGATATGAAACAGTAGTTCCGGTTTAATGTTAGTAATTGGAAGCTTGTACGTTGTCATATTCTGCCTGACACGGCCAGCAGCCCCCTTAGTGTTGCTTGTTTTTTTCAACGTGGATCTAAAACTTGTCTCAAAATTATTGAAATGCAACGCCAATAAAACCTTAATAGTTTTTTTGATTACGGTAACAAACTATAGAGATGTTGATGTTTTAACAGTTCAACATTAAGCCTTTTATGAGGACAGGATGACACCTGATATGTTCATAAAAGGAAGTTCAGCATAAATCTGGTCCTGTCTGTGCAGAATATGACCTGCCTTCAACGTCTTGATCCTCTCTTTATTGCAGCAGAACTGCTGATAATTTCCCAGCTTGCCCCAAATTAAGATACAGTACTCCATGCAGTTGTTACGTAAAGGTGTTTTCCTGCAGTTCAGGGATGTTTCCTGGAAGTTGGAAAAACAAACTAATTGAGAGGAATGACAACTGGACAGAAATTTCAAAGTACCTATTTAAATGCACAAGGTAGTCTTCCTTGTGGCTTTTAGTATGTAGCTCGTTTTTTTTTTAATTTATAAATTCTTTATTTTCCACAAGCCAGATTCGTCTAACCTAAATTTGATGTGTTGGCACAATTTTAATAATTGTAAAGATTGCTGACTAAATTTAAAGCCGCCTTTCCTGCTTGTGTCATGTACAACCACACCAGATGCCTAGCAGCACTGAAGAGAAACACCTTTTTAGTATTTCTGTTTTTTGTTTCCACGTTTGGTGTACTTCTGTTTTGCTGGAAGTTCAAGTTCAGCGCTTTAGCAGATCCTGTGCCTCTCTCATGTTTATGGACTATGCCGTGTGTAGTTCATGCAAGCGAGCATCCCTTCAGTGAGGATGTTCTCCTTATGGATGTTTGTATTGATTTGAGTGGGAAAAAACTATCCACGCAGTTACTTCCAGCTGTGGGTGTCTGCAGTCTGAATGAGTGAAAATGCATTTGTGTCACATCCTTGGAAAGTGTTCCAGGAGTTGCAGTTCATTTAAGAAGCGAAGGGCACAGCTGTAACCCAGGTTCATTAGTGCTGGGTTCACTGGAGTCGCTGCCAGAACCCAGTATTCTGTGCTGGGAGCCACCCAGCAGACTCAGGCGAACCAGGGTGAAGTCCAGTATGCTTCTGGGAAGGAAATCCTGTGGTGTCACACAAATGCACGCTGGGAGTGTTCGTCCCAGGGGAGAGTCCCACGGGGTGCCTGTCACAGCTCACTGAAAGGGATCTGCCTTCTCTTCAAAGGAGGAATTGCAGCAGGAAGCAGCGGGAAAGGCAGAGGAGCCAAGCGCAAACAGCAGGACGGCAGCACCGCGGGGACCACCAAGAAGGCCCGGAGGTGAACATCCCCCCCACCACGTCAGAGGGCTGCAGAGCCCCTCAGTGAGGCAAGAGATCAGCGTCTGCGGGCACAAGCCTGCCCCTTGTTCTCAAATCTAAACAGATTGAGGGGTCAGGTAGCCCCAGACTAGGTGCCCTGTTCGGGGAACTTGTCTCTAAATGAAACAGCCCCAGGGAAGCACCCTGTGGTGATTGACCTGGGAGTGAAGTTCCGCTAAGGCATCTTGAGAAAGGATAGATGGACCACAGGCAGTGAAAGAAACCAGTATTGAAGGTCAGCTCTTACACAGTAAACTTCCTGCCTGTCCCCCTGATAGCTCTTCCCTTCACTTTGTTCAGTACTGGGGTGACGAAATCCAGGTCATTTCTTATTCAGACTGGAAACAGGTTGTGGGTGTTCATATCACTGAGTTTCTGTTCTTTAGTCGTAGTAATAAACATGCTGCAGGAAACCGCCCTTGTTCCTCTGCGCCCTGTCTCCCCTGGCTTAGATGCATATTCAGATAAAGTAGTTCTCATTTCCCCATCTTGCCTGCAGAGGGCAGAATGATCTATTTGAATAATGAAAAACACTTGAAGTTGCTGGTGTTCCAGTTGAAACCGAATACAGCAGAGGCCTGTCTGACAGAATTGAAGGCACGTGAGCTAGAGGAGGGGGTTGTAGTTTCTTGATTTTATTTTTTCCTTTCTGCAGTGACCCTTTGTTTTCTGCTCAGCGTCTTCCCCCTCATGGCTACCCCTTGGAACACCCGTTTAACAAAGATGGCTATCGCTATATTCTAGCTGAGCCCGATCCCCACGCCCCTGACCCTGAGAAGCTCGAACTCGACTGCTGGGCAGGAAAACCGATTCCGGGAGATCTCTACAGAGCCTGCTTATATGAACGGGTTTTGTTAGCCCTCCATGATCGAGGTGGGTAAGCTGTTAATGTTTGTGCTGGGCCCTGTGTTGCTCAGAACTACTATCGTCAGCTCTGTCCTGTCTAGAATTAGATGGACTTGCCAATCTAATCCTCACCCCGTCTCTAACTAGGCTCAGCCGGAATGCAGGAAGTCATTTCCTTCTTTGTCTGTCCTTATAAGCTCTAGCCATTTATATACAGATACTTTTTTGTTTTTAATTTTCTATTTTGAACTAATTTTAACTTACAGTAAAGTTGCAAAAATAATAGAATTTCCATATTGAAAGTGAAAGTGTTAGTCGCTCAGTCATGTCCAACACTTTGTGACCCCATGGACCATATAGCCTGCCAGGCTCCTCTGTCAATGAAATTTTCCAGTCAGGAATACTGGAGTAGGTTGCCTTTTCCTTCTCCAGGGGGTCTTCCTGACCCAGGGATCGAACCTGCTTCTCCCGCATAGCAGGCAGATTCATTACCGTCTGAGCCACCAGGCTGCAAAACACAAAATTCTAGAACTTTCATATATCTGTCATCAAACTTCTCCTAAGGAGTTTCTCCTTAAACAGCCACAGTACAGTTATCGAAACCAGGAGATGGGACTTCCTTGGAGGTCCAGTGGTTACGAATCTGAGTTTCCACTGCAGGGGGCGAAGCTTCAATCCTTGGCTGCTCAGCGTAGCCAGAAAAACAACAAACCCAGGAGATTAACATTAGTAAATACCATGAATGAAGCTAAAGACTTTATAAATTTCACCAGTGTTCCACTAATGCCTCTTTTCTAGGATTTCACATTGCGTTCAATTATTTCTTCATAGTCCCTTGCAGTGTTAATCAACTACTTTTTGAGTGTTCCTCAGTGAGGGTCTGACTGACTTTTTTTTCACATTTAGACTGTGGTTGTACACTCCTGTAAGAGCAGTGCGCACATGGATCCTTCCTACTGCATCATCTCTATAGGCTTGTGATGTCCGTGTGTCTTGTTTTCGATCGTGTGGGCACAGTCATTTGGCTAAGGTGGTTTCTGCTGGCTCTCTCTACTCTCTTTCCCTTTGTAGTTAATACATATCTTAGGGAAAGATCCTTCAAGGTTATACAAATATCCTGTTTCTCTAAAGTTTTGCCCACTAATTTTAGCATCCATTCATGGATCTTGTTGTTAATGTGGTGTTTGCCTAATCGTTTGCTATTTCTTCTTTTCTCTATTTAATTATTTAATTGATTATTTGTATCACTGTGGACTTAACACATATTTATGTATTTTGTAGGCTATATTTTATTTTGTCATTCAAATTACTCCAGCTTTGGTCATTAGGAGCTTCTTCAGGTTGGTTCCTGTGGGGTTTTGTTTTTTGGAAGTATAATTGACTTAGGATATTAGTTTCAGGTTTATAACATAGTGGTTGGGTATTCTTAGAGATGATACTCAAAGTTATTACAAAGCAATGGCTGTGTTGTCTAATGCCGTACGGTGTATTCTCATAGCCCGTTGGGTTACACATGGTGGGTTTGTGCCCCTTGGTCCTCTGCCTGTATCTTGCCCGTCCCCGCTTCCTGCACGCACCTCTGGTAAGCACTAGTATGTTCTCTCTATCTGTGAATCTCTTTCTTGTTTCACACATTCATTAGGTGTTTTAGATTCCACGTAAAAATGATAACAGAATACTTGTCTTTCTCTGACTTATTTCACTGAGCATAATACCCTCCGGGTCCATTTAACATTGTTGCCAGTGGAATCTCTTGTGTCCTGTTGATAAGCCCCCATCGTTTATTTTCCCTTACTTGCGTCACAAGTTGTTTGTTTCTGGTTCATCTCACGTTTTCTATGCTGCAGGCCAAGTATCAGCTTCTTCTCCAGGGAACCCAGATTCCTTTGATTGGGGAAGCAGCCTCAGAAGTGAAGATGTGAGCGTTCTGTATGCTCGCCGTTGCGGGGTGGTACTCCGGGCTCCCTCGGTGGATCCAGGTGGAAAATACGTGTCTGCGTCGTAACGGACACACGTACATGGCCTGTACCGAGTTTACTCTGCCACCTTGGATTTTAATCAAACACTGTAGGGTCTGCAGCCATAAAATTAAAAGACGCTTGCTCCTTGGAAGGAAAGCTGTGACAAACCTAAACAGTGTATTAAAAATCAGAGGCATCCCTTTGCCAACAAAGGTCCGTATAGTCAGAACTATGGTTTTTCTAGTAGTCATGTATGGATCTGAGCATTAGACTATAAAGAAAGCTGAGCACTGAAGAATTGATGGTTTTGAACTGTGGTACTGGCAGAGACTTTGTGAGTTCCTTGGACTGCAAGGAGATCAAAACCAGTCAATCCTAAAGGAAATCAGTCCTGAGTATTCATTGGAAACACATATGCTAAAGCTGAAGCTCCAATACTTTACCCACGTGATGTGAAGAGCTAACTCATTGGAAAAGATCTGATGCTGGGAAAGATTGAGGAGAAGGGGACGAGAGAAGACCAGATGGTTGGATGGCATCATTGACTCAGTGGA
The DNA here is from genome assembly GCF_003369695.1 of Bos indicus x Bos taurus. Classification (NCBI taxonomy): domain Eukaryota; kingdom Metazoa; phylum Chordata; class Mammalia; order Artiodactyla; family Bovidae; genus Bos; species Bos indicus x Bos taurus. Next base: position 32,813,880 of record NC_040102.1, read on the forward strand.
AATGAGTGAGCAAACTCCTGGAGATAGTGAAGGACAGGGAAGCCTGGTGTGCTGCAGTCTCTGGGGTCACAGAGAGTCAGACATGACTGAGAGATTGGAAAACCACCATAGAGTCATCCAACCTCCCACCTTTCTGTTTGTAACTTCTTTCTGGAGCAGTGAGAAACCTGACTCTAATTATCTACAGCACATTTTCTTACTTATTCATGTCGAATGTGCACACAGGGTGGTTTGAGAATTGCAGACCACTGTAGGAAGCATTCACTAACGAGATTACAGCATGTGTGTACAGCTCTTTCGGTCTTGGCCTTGCACTGTCCCGTGTGGATACTGTTGGCTTAGTTCTTTTCCTCCCACCTCCTTCAGCGTGGTCACAACTTTCATTTGTGATACAGGTAGGCTTACTTGTTAGTGTTGGTATGCCATTGGGGTTCTCCTGCACACTGGGGGCGTGTGTGTGTGTGTGAAGGGTACATGTGACATTACCGGGGTTCTGAGAATTACTGCTGTTCACTGAGGTTTGCTCAGTGTCACTGCCTCCTCAGCCCTGCTGCCCGCCCTCATTTCTTCCTTTTCCCCTGCTGCTTTCCCACCCACCTCTGCACTTAGCCAGGCTCTTTAGTTTCTAGTTCATCCTGGCTGTGTTTTTTCTGCACAGACGAGCACACACATGTATTTCCTTTGCTCCTTGTTTTTTTGTACAGAAAGGCAGCATACTGTAGGGAGTCTTGCATTTTGCTTCATGCAGTTACTCCAAACTATTTCAAAGAGCTCGTCCACTTTTTTTTTTTTAGCTTTATGATATGCCATTATGTGGACGTACATGGTGTATTCAGCCGCTCTGAATATAGGCATTTAGGTTGTTGCTAGGATTTTGGATTGACAGAGAAGCAGTGGATAGCTTTGGTGTGTGTGTGTGTGTATTATTGGTGGTGTATTTTCCAAGGTAGAATTCTAGAAGTGGAATTGCTGAACCAAAATAAGTATATATGTAGTTTTGTTCAATATTGCCAAGTTTCCCTTCAAAAGGTTGTGCTGGTTTGCATTTCCACCAGCAATGTAGAGAATGTTTGTTTCCGTATAACCTCACAAACAGAAGATTTCCTAGGTATTAATTTTGTCCCATCTGAGAGGTGAGAAGTGGAGTCTCAGGATTTTGTGTTTCTTTGAATGTTATTTTCTTGTTTGAGTTGTTACCTTGTGCATTAGGTTTGTGTTTTTTTATTTCCCCTGTTTCTGTTGGGAGTTTGATATTTTGTCTCTTCATATGTTAGGGATGTTAGTTAGCCCTTTGTCTGTGGTGTATTTTCTCCCAGTTTGTCAGTTGTCTTTTGACTTTGTATATGACTTTTTTGAAATGTGAAACTATTTTTTTAATGTATAATAGTTCTTTTAATGGCATAATTTATTCAGTTACTAGAATAGCATTCATTATCCTGTAGAATGGGAAAGTGAATTTAAAGAAACTACTGTTAGATAGGTGTACTTCATGAATTTTTTTTGCTGTTTTTCTGGAGTATTAATGCAAATTCCAGATAGCATATTATTTCACCCATAAATATCTCAGTATTTATCTCCAACAAGGATTTTTAAAAACATAACCACTATGCCATTGTGTTACCTAATGAAGGTGAATAATAGTTTCTTAATTATTCCATACTCAGTTCACATTTCCATGGTTGTTTAAAATATGCCTCTTTCACTTGTTTCTTTTAATTAAATCTGAACACATCCATATAGTTATTTCATTAGGAAGCCCTTCATTCTTTCTTTCTGTTTTTTTTAACTTTCTAATTTTTTCAAAATTTATTTATTTGTTGGCCATGCTGGGTCTTTGTTGTCGTGCGAAGGCTCCTCATTGCAGTGGCCTCTCGTCCTGAAGCCTGGGCTGCAGAGCACGCGGGCTTCGGCCGTTGTGGTGCTCGGGCTTAGCTGCTCCGAGCATGTGAGATCCACCTGGACCAGGGATCGAATCCCTGTCCCCGTCATTTGCAGGCAGATTCTTAACCCCTGGACCACAAGGGAAGTCCCCTTCATTATTTCTTGAATTGATGCTAAAAGCTGTAACTCTTGTACTGATGCTTGTCAATCAAAAGTGAAGGAGACAGTGAAGTCACTGGGACGTAACCCCTTGGGGTGATGAACCGTTTAGGATTGACTCCTGCTAGTGACAAGCATGCTTTGAGAGTAGGGAAGGGCCAGATAAGCGACGTCCAGGTTTAAGCAGTGATCCTTGTCTTGTTTCACTATTGGCTGTAATTCTGGAGGGGAGAAAAAGAGAGACCATGGGCCCTTAGCAGTGACTTGTTAGAACTTAGTGCAGGGACAGTAGTGGCTCCTGCTGCCTGTGCTGAGCCTTTTAAAACTTAACCGTCTATATAGTATCTTCTAAACTTTATTTTGAAGTTATCTCAGATTTGTTTATTATTTTTTAAAGAAAGTGAAAGTGTTAGTTGCTCAGTCATGTCCACCTCTTTGCGACCCCATGGACTGTAGCCCACCAGGCTCCTCTGTCCATGGAATTCTCCAGGCAAGAATGCTGGAGTCGGTTGCCGCTCCCTTCTCCAGGGGATCTTCCCAACCCAGGGGTCAAACCTGGATCTTTTGCATTGCAGGCAGATTCTTTACGATCTGCTCCACCAAGAGAGCCAAATTATTACTATTTAAAAAAAATATTTCTGTATTTATTTGGCTGTGTCAGGTCTTAGTTGTTGCGTGCTGGGTCTTCACTGCAGTGCCTGTGGGCTTAGTTGCTTCATGGCGAGTGGGATCTTAGTTCCCTGACCAGGGATGGCACCTGCATCCCCTGCATTGCCAGGCAGATCCCCAACCCCTGGACCACCAGGCAAGTCCCCTCAGATTTATTTCTTAAGAAAGTTGTAAGAACTGTAGGAAACTTGTTGGTTTTTTTTCCCTGAACCGCTAGAGAGTAAGTTGCCATGATGCCCTTTCAACCACTGAGAGGTTTATTTTGTGTTTCTTACAGACAGGACGTTCTCTCTGTGTCATCTAGTGCTGCACAGTGATCACTGTAACAGTTAGCAGTCTAAAGCGACCAGTGTTCATCAGCCCACGGTTTCTGAGGGTCAGGAATCTGGGGGCAGCTTAGCTGTGTGGCCTGGCTCAGGAAAACTCAGGAGGTTGTCATCAAGCGCCTAGCTGGGGCCGACAGGTCTCTTTCCAAGACGGCTCAGTCACGCAGCTTTGACAAGACGCCCTCAGATCCTCACTTGTGGTCCATAGACTGCTAATTTGTCCTCATCCCTGGAAGCTGTATAGTCCGTGGGGTCACAAAGAGTTGGACACAACTGAGCGACTTTCACTTTCACTGGAAGCTAACTTCTCCCAGAGCAGGTGATCAGGGAGCCATAATGCGTTTGACCCATCTTAAAGTCGGACAGTCAACTCTAACTTCGTTTTATTTGGAAATTGTCACTAAATTCATTTCACACTCAAGTGGAGAGAAATTAGACTGCATCCCTTGACAGGAAGAATATCAAATAACTAGTAGTTATTTTTACACTTACATTCCTGTGGAACCAGTACACAACCGCCGAAGGCAGAAAGTCAGCGTCTGATTACTTCCATCCCATCCTCAGATGCAGTGCAGGTTTCTCCAGATGATCTGGTGTGTCCATTATAGCAGAAGCATCCAGTTGAAAGTAATTTGCTGCATTTAGTTGTGATTCTGAATTCTGCTTCAGCCTGGAACAGTTTCTTCACCTTTCCTAGACTTTGACCTTGACACTTCTGAAAATGAAGAGACCAGTTATTTTACAGAGTATCCCTCAGTTTAGTTTCATCTGGTTCCTCGTGATCCAGGTTCTGCATTCTCGACAGGAGAATCACAGAAATGGTCGCACGTACTGCGTCCTGTCAGTATGGTCCTCATATGTGGTCATAGATGGTGTTCACACTTGGGGAGCTGAGTGCAGGACATAGGACGATTCTACTATTTTTGAAAGTTTGAAATTGTTTCAAATAAAATGTCTTCTAAATCCTGATGATTTAGTCACACATCAGGTTCCAAACACAGTTGTATTTTAGGGAATAGTATAATTTAACCTGCCATCTTAAATAATCATATATAATAACAAGTGGCTGCTTGACAGCTTTTTTCCTTTTTCTTTCTTTCTCTGCCTTCATCTGTATCTTGAAGTTTTTAATTCCTAAACTAATATTTCAAATTCCTGGCTTGATATTTCTGGTTTTTAATTTTGCTTAACTGGAGGGTAAGAGACTTTGTGTTTTTGTGGCTATTGTCTCCAAAGTATTTCAAATAAGTTGCAGGCTTTTCTTTTCATCTCTATCACTGTAGCTCCCCAGTTAAAGATCTCCGATGACCGGCTGACTGTGGTCGGCGAGAAGGGCTACTCTATGGTTCGGGCTTCCCATGGGGTTCGGAAAGGTGCCTGGTACTTTGAAATCACAGTGGATGAGATGCCGCCAGACACTGCCGCCAGACTGGGCTGGTCCCAGCCGTTAGGTAAGCCAGGGCTGTGATACAGACATGGCGACAGGTGGAGAGGTGTCCACCATCTGGTTGACCGTCATGACTTTGGGGCTTATTGGATTTTGTGGGCATAATGTTCAATTCCTAAAGGTTTAGGTAGGTTGAAGTTCCTAGGAATATTTTTATAATTCATTGCTTGTGAGAAATAGTTTGTTAGCAGTTTGACAAAATTCGTAAAAAATTAAAAAGGAGTAGAATCTTTTCTTTCAGCAGGCCAGAGTAGACTTGCAGTCCTGACTTGCTGTGTATGTTCTTACTGGAACAGGTAACCTTCAGGCTCCCTTAGGTTACGATAAATTTAGTTATTCTTGGCGGAGCAAAAAGGGAACCAAATTCCACCAGTCCATTGGCAAACACTACTCTTCTGGCTACGGACAGGGAGACGTCCTGGGATTTTATATCAACCTTCCCGAAGATACAGAGACAGCCAAGTCACTGCCCGATACCTACAAAGATAAGGTGAGTCTGTCCTCCTGAGAGATCCCTGGGTTTGAAGACCAGTGGCAGCCGATACCTGCAGCTGCATGTTCTCTTGATGCTTATCTTTCCCAATATTTCATTTTGGAAATTTTAAGACATAACACAGTTCAAAGAATTTAAAAGTAGGTGTCCAAATGCCCAATACCTAGATTCTGCCATTATCATATATTATCCAAGGACTTCCCTGGTGGTCCCATGGGTAAGAATCCACTTTGAAGTACAGGGAACAGGGTTTGATCCCTGGTTGGGGAGCTGGGATCCCACATGCCACAGAGCAACCAAGCCCGTGCTCCACAACGAAGATCCTGTGTGCCACAACTAAGAACTGATGCAGCCAAATCAATATGCAAAAACCATGTTATCCATTCATTCCTCTACCGACCTGGTCACCCGTTAATCCATGTTTTTTTAACCCCCACCAAGTAACCTCTGCCAAGTACTTCAGAGGGCTTCCCTTGTGTTTCAGCTAGTAAAGAATCCACCTGCAATGTGGGAGACCTAGGTTTGATTCGTGGGTTGGGAAGATCCCCTGGAGAAGGGAAAGGCTACCCACTCCAGTATTCTTGCCTGGAGAATCCCTTGGACAGAGGAGTCTTAGTAAGGGCCTTTTATGAAGATGTTTAATAAGTGTGTACCATCTGGTAATTCTTAAGATGCACGTGGTTCAAAGTATAACAAACCTGACTCTGCAGAGATACTAATTTTGTTCAAAACACAAAGACTCATGCTATTTATGTGAATCTGGCCGTTTTTTTTTCATGATGATGTAGCTGCTGTTTCACTGTTCCTTTTCTCTCTCTCGGTTTTCAAGGCTTTAATAAAGTTCAAGAGTTATTTGTATTTTGAAGAAAAAGACTTTGTGGATAAAGCAGAGAAGAGCCTAAAGCAGACTCCTCACAGTGAGGTGAGTCATGGTCATTAAATGTCAGAAGTAGAAGAATTTGTTCTCTGGGCCCAAGCCCCTTGTTATGAAAGTGAGGGGACTGAGGCCCACGGCGCAGTGGAGGGATTTCTGCTGATACAACAACAGCAGGGCCAACACGCTCTCCTGCCTGCTGCGCTTGGTTCTTCCTGGGGTGCCTGCTGCCGTGAGAAGGCCGACCTGGGTTCTTGGAGAAAAGGATATAAAACAGCAGCTGAATAAGCAACGTCTGCAGGCAGTCGAGGAAGCAAGTCAGAGATAGCGGTCCTTTATCAAAGCAGGGAGCAAGTGCAGAGGGGTGAACCCTGGAGTAGGACATGCTGGCCTTGCTATGTGACCCGGGGCAATAGGAGCTCTGATGCCTTATTCATTGTCTTCTAGAACTTTCCCCACCTCCCTTCTCCAGGGTTGCTGGGAATATGTTTGTCCAAGGTTACAGCACAATCAAAGAAGGGCTGGTGCATCTGGACCAACCACAAGGGCCAAAAATAGAAGGTGGGAGAAAAGTCCTGAGCTGGGGACACTCCTCCATAAAAATGCTGTGAAGCCACCTGTGATTGACAGTAATAGAAGCAAATGTGGGGAAAAAAAAAAAGAAGCAAATGTGGGAGAATACACTTAGGATTCCGCTTGTTTTAGGGAAAAGTAGTGAAGGCAAGCAGTTAATTGAGCCAGAAAATACAGCCAGGTGCAACATAGCTGTTCCTGGGAAGAAGAGATAGAGAACGGTACTTCAGAAAAAGCAGCTTTTCCTGAAGTCCATCTCAGGTGGTTAAGAGAGAAAATTCAGGATAGTTTCAAGAAAGAAAGGATAAAGGAGAATTCTAGGACCTTGACAGAAGACCTGCGAGATTTTCAAAGTAGAAGTGCAGAAGGGAGGACCTGAGTGAGGCAAGGGAAGGGGACAAATAAATAAGCTTAAAAGGGTGTTGCTCCAAGGGGCCAGTGGAAGACCAGCTACTTTTTATAAATATAATGAATAACAGTGGAACTATTTGGTGTAAGTAGCATAGGAATTCAGAAACAGATAAATGTAAGCACTTGCTACAACAGTGCATGTAGATATGCAGTGAGAAAACCTAAGATACTGCATAATAAGTGTCAGCTATTGCTGTTAAATGAGCTATGCTATTCTTTGAATTCTGTAGTCGTGCTGCCCACAAACCGCTAGTAAAGTGTCCTCCAGCAGAGTTCATTTTAGTGTGTTCTTTTTTGAAATTCTGAAGTGAAACCATGGTTTTTGTTTCAGATAATTTTTTATAAAAATGGTGTCAATCAAGGTGTGGCTTACAAAGACATTTTTGAAGGAGTTTACTTTCCAGCCATCTCCCTGTATAAGAGCTGCACGGTACGTACCCTCTGTTCATCCTGCGAACATGGCTCGAGAGAGATCGGTGAGCCGTTGTGGTCAGAGAGCCATGAGCTGGGTTCTAGAAGGACGTGTGAAAGGCCTAGGAGTGAGCAGGCAGCGTAGCCCTCCTGTTGGTTCCAGAAATAGTTGGGCACTTCAGGAAGTGTCTGCTTGGGTAGATAAAGATCGCTTGGTTACTGTGCTCCACACCTTTCCTCTGGATGTTGCTGCGTGGCCTGTGCTGTTCAGTGTAAAGGATATAAGGTGTGTATATGCATAAATTAATTTGCTGTTACGTGTCATGATAACCTACCATCATTAGTGACTATTGCTTATATTGATTTTTTTTTTTAATATGATCAGCATGAAGGAGACTGTCATTAGAGCCAGTTTAAAAAAATTTTGTAAAGGCAGTGCCTGGAAGTTTCCATGTCCTTTTACTTGTCAGTAACCACTGCTGAAGTCATACAAGGAAATCTTTAGGTTATAAACAGAAGTCAGCAAAGTCTGTTTACCTAATTCATGATGCCTTGACCACTTTGAGCAATTATTAATGTATACTCTCTGTTCCAGTTGTACCCTGAATATCACAGCTACATTTAAAAGCCTCCCTTGTCATGCTCAGGTTTTCACTACTTTCTTCCCTTTCTTCACGTCTGCCTGGATTGAATTTGTCCCAGGTCTCCATAAACTTTGGACCATGCTTCAAGTACCCTCCAAAGGATCTCACGTACCGCCCTGTGAGTACCACTGAACCCGCCTGCGGGCATCATCGTCTCTGTTACTTCCTGCCGCCGCTGCTCTCGTCTCACCTCACTCTCTGTCCCTTATTCCCCCACAGATGAGTGACATGGGCTGGGGCGCCGTGGTGGAGCACACTCTGGCCGATGTCTTGTATCACGTGGAGACGGAAGTGGATGGAAGGCGGAGCCCCCCGTGGGAGCCCTGACCAAGTCCCTTTCTCTTTGCAGATACAGACTTTCTGGGAAATTGTATTGGGGGGCGGGGGGGGTTGTTTTTGTTTTTTAACTGTTGCAAGTTTTCCCGAAGACCCCACAGAACAGGGCCTCTGCTGTAGTAAGTTGAAGGCCGAGTGGGACTGGGAGAGATCCCTGCCCTTCGTTACTCGCCCTTCCGGGACGGCTTTCCCTGTGCACACCACACCGCAACAGCTGCCGCCCTGGGATCCCATAAGCGCCCCGTGCAAAGGGCTGTACCACATAGCCCACCAGCTGAGACATGCTGCTTCCTGTGTTTTCGGAGGACGGGGTCGTCTCGTCCAGTAGCTAACTTATTTAGAGACATTTCCTTCTGTGGGCACTGCCTGCCTCCCACCTGGTTCCCAGGAAGTAGTGGGCCCGTTTCTGAGAAGAGCTGGAATCCACGACTACATTCCAAAGCAGTCTAAAAATGTTTTCCTTTTGGTGTGGGTGTGCTTTTAATTTTGAGATGAACTTTTGAACACTGGGATCTCTGAAACTACTAGGTTCGTAGGACTGTCATTGTGAAAGGCACTTGCTTGCAGCTTTAACAGTGAGAAGCTCTTCCCAAATAAAACTTGTCTTCGAGTGTATGTGGCACTTTGCTTCCCTTTCAGGTTGGGGTCCACGTGCTGACTGTTGGAAAAGTGGGCGCCCTAAGGAGCCAGTATTGGTGAAGAGAAGCAGGTTTCTGTCTCCACCCGCCAGCTCAGCCACCCAGTCTGCCCTGTGAAACCAGACTCTTGAAGGCAGATGGAACTTCACAGGGCTCATGGTCTCCCTCCATCTCTTCCCTTTGAACTTGGCTGTTGATCTGTGTGGATTGTCTTCTTGCCTTGCTTCCCTTCCTTTGTATTAGCTGATGATTAAAGGGCAGGTTTCAAGGACTCCACTGGTGGCTAAGACTCCAAGCTCCCAAGGGAGGGGGCCCAGGTTCGGTCCTTGGTTAGGGAACTAGAGCTCACCTACCCCAACTATAAGATTCTCTGCCATAACTTAAGATCCTATGTGCTACACTGAAGACCTGGCACAGCCAAGTAAATATTTAAAAGAGAAGGGGGCGCAGTTTTCAGAAGACTAAAAATTGAAATGTAAGAATGAACCTTTCCCCTGGGGCTGTGTGTGTTTCCCTATCTTCACTGCACCCGCCCCACAACGTTTTTGCTGGGAGCCACACCACAGCTTGCAGAACTTCCCTGACCAAGGATTGGACCCGTGCCCCCTGCAGTGGCAGCCTGGAGTCCTAACCACTGGAGCACCAGGGACATCCCCCTCCCTCTTTTAATCAGTGGCAGAGCAGTCCTCCCAGGATTGCTGCAGACTCCCTGCTTGTAACTTCCTACCTAGGTTAGTAGGTAGGGTGGTTCACCAAAAGGCCAGTAATACGTTGCCAAGGATCACCATATATTATGGCTGTTTAAGAAATTTCCCAAATTTCAAGTGACTTTGTATCAACGCAGAAGCTTTGATTATTTGTCTCTTAATGAATCACTGAGGTTCTTTGTTTTGGTCATTCTACCTCCTAACAGGAAACCCAACAGAATCAGGCTGAAGTCTATTCATCGGTGGTGGGTCTTACAGAGCAGAAGTGGTTTTAAAGCTTCTGGAGCAACAGAGTGTGAAGAACTCTGAGTAAATGAGGGTGGTGGTATTTAAGAGGAAGCTGGGGGTAAATTTTTTGTAATATAAGTGACCACTTAAATGACATATAAAAAGAAGTTGTGCACCTACTCCTGTTTAAATGATGAAATCAGGGTTTTGTACATTTCGCTTTCATAAATCAGAGGTTATGGAAATAATGGTTTTACCTGTTTATGCATCATATTGTGTGCATGTGGGACAGGGTTCATTTGAAGGGCTCTAGGAATACCCACTTTTCATACAGTTCTGTATAAAATGGTCTCTGTAAGCAGGTCATCACTGACAACTCATTTTATTCCAATGAAAAACAAGTGAGAAAAGATCTCCCCAGGCCCCTCAAAGACACAGTAGCATAGTTTGGAAAAGGCAAACATGGTGTGTGTTGAAAGCCCATTTCTCACTGTCAGCCTGTTCTCAAAACCAGAGCATGTGTTGCTCTACACACCTTTCAACAAGCAACCCTTTCTCTTAGCTGGGAGTGGAGAATTCTGTTCTTGAAATACTTCCACAGTTACTCCTTCTCACTCTGAAGCTTCCAGGCTGGAAAAACATAATTTCATCTATGCCAAAAATAGACTAATAAGAAACAATAAATATTAATATATACCTGTGTCAGTTGTACAGTCTCAATGCCTCAATAAATACCAGCATTTCTGCTACTGCTAATTTGTTTAATTAGCTAGCCTGACATTCCACATGGTGTAAATCATCAATGCTGTTAGCACTGGAATGGAAACACTTCAAGTGATAATGGTTGGGTTTTCATCCTGCATATGTATTTTAGCCAGATAACCCCATCTCAACTTAGATGTTTAGAGCACCAATTCTCAGACCTTGGAAAGGGATTTTGCTCTCATGCTATCACACCTTCTTCCAGCCATCTCCTCCAAGATAGTAAGACGTTGACCTGTTAAAGCAGAGAAATTGCAGCCCCGAGTCAAGCTAAGAGGACAGAATAGACTCCAGACTAAAGATTCAGTTCCTATTTCAGATCTAAAGCAACTAATGGGAAAGTAGTAAAATTTGCTTTTTGATTTTCTCAGTAATACCATTCAGTCCCTCGCTTTTGATTCTATCCTTTTAGGTAAATAAAAATCTTCAGTCAAAATCTTCATCTTCCAATGCCCATTAATCAGCTACCAGCTATAGAGTTCTTGTAAGAACTGATTTAGTCTTGTGCGTATTTTCCAAATTAAATTTTTATGAAAGATTCCAGTAACATCCTACATAATTGAAATTCTTAAGTCCCCTGGAGTTTTTCCTTTGAATGAAGTAAGAAATTTAGTTTAATTAAAATCTTTATCCACGGCTCCTTTAGTATGAGCTTGCCATTTATTAGCATGGATTTTTAAAAAGTAGAATTTTAAATCGGGTACAGACTTAACTGAAAGTTTTTATGTTAGTTACAATTCTTTATTCTGACTCCTGTCATGGAAGAAGTACGGGAATCAGTATAACAGTTCTGTATTTTTTCCGTAAGGTCACTTGAACTAGAGTTCTAGAAGCCGTCTGCTGTGGGAGTTGCTTACTCTTTGGTGCAGCTGTCCACCCACTTGGTAGAGGAGCAGAGGGTTGTGGGAGGCCCTGTGCAAGACCTCGGTCTGCACATATTGCCCACAGACCTCTTGACCTCCTCAAGCTTGACAACCTGATCCTTGGGTTCTGCACCCTCTGCACCCTGCATTCCTTAACTGGTAGCATTTTCAAGATATTTTTAGGTAGACGCTGTCAGGACCCAGGAAAAAAAAGTTTCACAAATGTTTTGAGACCCTTATGCTTCATTTTACAGCTCATCAGTGAATGAAGTTAGAAGAGCCTTGTCCGCATTCTCTTGGTACTAAAATGCTGCTGTAGTAGCTGAGCTGTAGTATCTTATTGAAAACGTGCCACCACCTTGTCCCACTGTCCTCAGATGAGATCTTTAACAGACTTGGAGTCTTCTAGCAGGGGCCTCCTCGTGAGCCCTCAAACCCATTCAGCCGGGAGCTGGTGGAGCCGCAAGTTGGCCTTCAACACCTAGCTTCAAGAGCAGGGCAGGACTCCAGGCGCTTGCGCAGGTGATTGGCAAAATCCACCTGGGTCTGCGAGAGGACCTGGTTGATGATGGTCTTCGGCAGCCATCCCTAGAGTCAAAGAAGAATTTGGCCGTCTTGTGGCTGGCGTCCCTTCCTAGACACCGCCGATCCCTGTCACACACCTGGTGGGTTGCCTGGGCTCGGTCTTGCAGCCCTGTTGGGAGGTGCACCCTCCCAGTTGTTCAGGGTCAGGGGCTGGAAGACTGCATTACTGCCCTGCTGTCAGGACCATGTCAGAAGCAAGGGATTTGTCCAGACAGGTTTCAGCCCTGTCTTCCCTACGGTGTGACCCTGAGCTAGCTACCATACCTTTGGGGGCCTAAGTTTCCTTCTTTCTAAAATAACTACCGAGTTGAAATTGGATATGAAATGTAAGAGGGAGCCATTGCAGGCTTCTGAGATGATGGGATAGCAGGCCATCACTCAAGTTTGTTCCCACTGCAGCGGTCCACTTCTCTCAAAATGGAGGAGGGTCCTTCATGTTATTGTGGGCTGATATGGGAGGGCTGTGTTAGTTGCACAGTGGTGTCCTACTCTTCGCAAACTCATGGACTGGAGCCCACCAGACTCTGTCCATGGGATTCTCCAGGAAAGAATACTGGAGTGGGTTGACCTTCCCTTCTCCAGGGGATCTTCCCCACCCAGGCACTGAATCCCGGTCTCCCACATTGCAGGCGGATTCTGTAACATCTGAGCCACCAGGGAAGCCGGTGGGAGGGGTAAGAGCCTACTTTTTTCACCACCCCCGTGGGCCCCTCCCATCCGCCTTACCTTGAGGTCAATGCTGAGCAGCCAGGTGAGTTTGGTCCTTGAGGGACTTCCAGCCAAGGGGCGGAGCACCATGCAGGTGGGGCCGTGCTCCGCTCTGCCGGGTAAAGACACATCAGGTCAAGAGGACAAGCCCGAGTTCTTGAATGCTGGCTAGTTACATTACCCACATTCCTCCCGGACCTCATCTTTTTTTAAGTCTCATCGGAGAATTGCTATTTGCCAAGGGTGAGATTTAACAGTTGGCAGGGTCACCAGCTCGTCAGAACAAATGCCAGTTGGAGCCTGGAGGCCTGCAGAGCCTCTCAGTTGGGATAACGGGGAGGCTGGAAAAGGGTCCAGGGTGGTGTTGGGGGCCCTGGGGAACTCCGATAGCAACTGTGTTCTAAGTGGTATGGACTCTGTTTTCATCAACATTACAGTTGGACTTGAGCATACCCGCTAAACCTAGCCCTACCTCTAGTTTTAGAAAATTACTAAGTTTCTTAAACTTGCTGGGAGGGTCAGCGCAACCTGGCCCTAGAAGTGTGGCCCATCTTGTCTTCCTCCCCTGCTATGGAAAATAAGACGGAGGGTAGGAACCAAGGGTTGGATCCTTGAAGCTGGAGATTCATCACACACTTGGCAAGCATGTGTCCCCAGGCTGTGTTAGAAAAGAGAGATTTGGGGCTTCCCTGATGGTCCAGTGGCTAAGACTCCATGTTCCCAGTGCAGGCGGCCTGGGTTCATCCCTGGTCAGGGAATTAGATCCCTCGTGCTGCAACTAAGACCCAGCCCAGCCAAATAAATGAATGGGAGCTTTGGAGGCTGCTGCCAGTATTACCTGATGACACCCTTCTGCTGGGGCATCTCCTCATAGAGTGTGGCCATGCCAGCCAGCACACACATGGAGCCCCGGCGCTTGGTACAGCGTACGCTCACAAAGTCTCGGGGCCCCACGAGGTTTCCTGCCGCCTCTGCAGCCAACTCGTGAGTGATGACCGTGTCTTTTCCAATCTTCTGCAGGACCTGCCAGGCCACAGGGAACCAGAGACACTCAGCCAGGTAGGGGGAGAGGCACCACCTCCAGCTCGCCGCCGCCCCCTTGTGACTGCTGCAGCCACCCTTCCTACCAGCTCTCCCCACCTTGATCTCCTTGACATTGGGATTCCACTCGCCCATGGCCTCCATGCGCTCCACAAGCTCTTCATAAAGCCTCTCCATGGGCTGGTCCACCACCACCTCCAACCGGAACACCTTGCCCACGTCAGGGATCACTTTACTCAGCACCTCGTCCCCATTGGCCTGTTGGTGAGGAGAGAGGAGCCCCGGGGAAATGCTAAGAGGAAAAATATTCCCAGTGTAGGACACAGACAGTGCCTGGCAAGGCAGGAAGGGAACAGCCAGGGGAACTCTAGGCTGAACCCGAGGAAGCCTGGAACTGTCTTTGATAAAGGCAGAGGAGGTCCTGTTTCCTGCCACCAGCCTTGTACATGTGCTGAGGACTGGAGAGGTAACCTGCCTGTCCCCTGGGCCCTTTTTTCTTGAGGATCAATGTATTTTCTTAAACATTGACATGTATTTATTCGTCCAGATAAAAATCAGAATTATTTTGTAAAATTTTCAACAAACCTGCATTGGGTTTTTGATTGAGATTAACTTGGAGAAAATGAACATGTTTCATTACAGAGTCTTCCCACATCCTGGGGGTAAATGTTGGCAGGGGTGGGTAGGTCCACCTGAGAAGGCCCTTACTTGACTTCAGAAGCTCAAAGATCCAGAGAGAGAGATTCATTTGGGAGTGAAGAAAGTGGTCTGCAACCAGCTAATTTCACACAGGTTTTTTTTTTTGCAGTCCAATCCCTCATTTTACACCAGAAGGATGTATGGCCAGAGAAGGTCTGCGAGATGCCCCAGGACCCTTAGCAAGAGCAGTGCTGGGCCCAGGTCCCAGATTTCCTGACTCCCAAACTCGTAGTCTGTTAACTCAGAGAACCCGGAGAAGGAAAGACCTCGCCTGAACTTTGGCCAGTGGGCGGCTTGTGAACTGGCCACGGAAATAGAGCCAATTCTCAGCAGAGCCCTCCAAGGACTCAGAAGTCCTTGTTCCCAGTGTCCAGTGAAAGGGCAGTGCTCAGGAGCGGGGCACACCAGAGGGCCTTGCTGCTGCTAAGTCACTTCAGTTGTGTCCGACTCTGTGTGACCCCACAGACCGCAGCCCACCAGGCTCCCCCGTCCCTGGAATTCTCCAGCCAAGAACACTGGAGTGGGTTGCCATTTCCTTCTCCAATGCATGAAAGTGAAAAGTGAAAGTGAAGTCGCTCAGTCATGTCTGACTCTTAGCGACCCCATGGACTGCGGCCTACCAGGCTCCTCCGTCCATGGGATTTTCCAGGCAAGAGTACTGGAGTGGGGTGCCATTGCCTTCTTCCCAGAGGGCCTTGGCCCCCTGTATTCCAGACCAGCCCTGTCACAGGTGAACCCAGGTCACTCCTGCAAGGTCAGCCAGGAGGTGGGCTAAGGGTGCTTCAGCCCTGGCACTTCTGACCAGAGGATGAGGCCTCTCCTGACCCTAGAATCCCCACTGCATGATCTGAATGGGTGTACAGCACATCCTGGAGGGGAGCTAAAGACACGGGGATAGCTTTTTTCAAACTCAAGTCTCCAGAACATCTTTGATGGGGGACAAGAGTATCTGGGGGTATATTCTTGGGAAAGAAGAATTCACACTGCTTACTGGGGCTTCCCTGGTGACTCAGCGGTAAAGAATCTACCTGCCAGTGCAGGAGACATGGGTTCAATCCCTGGTTTGGGAAGATCCCACATGCCGGAGCAACCAAGCCCATGCACCACAACTATTGAGCCTGTGGCTTTACAGCGCAGTAGCTCCAACTACTGAAGCTCGCTCACCCTAGAGCCTGTGCTCTGCAATGAGAGACACCATGGCAATGAGAAGCCCTTGTACCGCAACTAGAGAGCAACCCCTGCTCGCTTTAACTAGAGAAAGCGAGGAGATGCTCCCAGCAATGAAGACTGAGGGCAGCCAAATTAAAAACAAAAACAAAAACAAAAAACTGCTTGCTGTCCAGTGACTACTGCTCAAGGCTGGACTTCTGAGAGGAGCAGAGTCTGCAGCTGGCCTTGAGAATGGTACCGTAACATCGAGGAGCTGTGGGTTCCTCCGTGGCCCCCTTACCTGCCGGCTCTCCTTCTTCCAGCCCTCCTGGTCTTTGAGGATGCCCAGGGCCCTCTGCATGGCCTCCTCTCCCTGCTGGATATAGGCCAGCTCTTGGTCGCTGTAGAGAGGGTCTTCCAGCTGAGAACCTGGATGCAAAGCCAAGGAGACACTGAGCTTCTAGCCTCCCACCAGTTTCACCCTTTGGATCCCGGAAGAGCCCAGACCAAAGTCACAGGGTCCCAGCCGGCAGGTTGAGTTAGACACAGAGGTCTGGCTGTGAACAACGCCATTCCCATAGAGGGAGTGAGGAAGGTGGAGGGGTGGGGGGACGGGGTCTGGGGGATCACAGCCACACACACAGCGCTTGCACCCGGGAGCCCCCTGCTACTGGCAGAAGCCCAGAAACCTCAGCTCTTACCTAGGAGAGAGCCGCGACGCCGAACCTGGTTAATCCACGCAGCTGGGGCCGGGCCCCCTAGGGCCCTCCGGTTCAGCTCCTGGCCGATGGCCAGCACAGCCTGCTGCTGCAGCCCTGCCAAAAACGGAGGGAAATCATTGCTTAGGAGCAGGAAAGCTCCTCTTAGAGATGGACCCTTCCACCCTTCCTCTCATCACAGAGGAGGAAGCCGGCCTGGAGGGAAAGTGACTTGATCGGGAAGGATTCCCAGAGGGATGACTCCAGGGCCCAGAAACCTGCTTTCTGTCTCACTGGCCCCACCTGAAGGTGGGGGCCACACCCAGGCTGGCTGAAGTTGCCCAACCAAAACATCCC
Source organism: Bos indicus x Bos taurus (assembly GCF_003369695.1). Classification (NCBI taxonomy): domain Eukaryota; kingdom Metazoa; phylum Chordata; class Mammalia; order Artiodactyla; family Bovidae; genus Bos; species Bos indicus x Bos taurus. The sequence goes on from NC_040102.1 coordinate 32,830,539, forward strand.
AGTGTTGCAGACACCCTGTCCCCTGAGGTCTGTGAGAATAACTGCTCCGTGTGCCTGGGGGGGTCTTGCTGAGAGAACAGTCCCATGCTGGTGCAGTTCTCCCAGTGCAGCTTCTATCTAAACAGTAGCCAGCCGAGCCCAATGTAATTGGAAAGGACTCATTTAGATTGCTCTGTGGCCCCTTGAGGGGATTGACTCAAATGACCCTGGGTCCTGCAGGCACTGATTTCCACCTCCAGCTGGAGGTATTTAAGGCGCATACTCCCAACTGTATGATGCTGATAAAGAGGCCCCCCCACGCCCCCCACGTGCTCTTGTCCTACTCCCCTTTCTTCTCTCCCTCTCCCCCACCCATCAGCTCTCAGGCTTGCCAACATGGGGGCTTGGAGTCGGGGCTCCCCCCACTGCCACTGTAGCCAGGATTTCCCTGGCACCCTTGGTACCCATCCTAGAGGAAGGCAAAGTCAGGTAGAAGCCAAGACGGCTTGGAGCCCTGCAGAGGATGCCAGGGATGACCGAGCCTGGAAGGCACCTTCGTGTCCAGCTCAATTCTTCAGTGAGGGGGTAGTTGGGGGCCGTTGAGGTGCAGAAGGTGAGAGGCTTGCCCAGGCTGCCTCAATGAGAGGCACAGCTGGGGCCAGACCCTGAGAGGCCTGCCCCCGAGGTGTGCCCTTTCCCCACTAGACACTGCAGAGCCCCTGGCCGCCCAGACAGGGTCCCGGGAGCTCACCCTTCATGCTGCGCACATGTCTGTAGGAGCTTCCGGCACACAGCTTAAACGTCGCGAGAAGCATCTTTCCTGGCAGTAGGGGCAGGTGTGGAGTCTGGCGGGGATGCTGAGGGCTCCTGCTGTGGCCTCTGGTCCCGGAGGATGGCTGCTCCTGTGCTTCCTCAGCCTGACAGGGTTGTGGCCTCGGGCCCTGCAGCTGCGGCCAGATGATGTGTTTCTGAGCCTTAAATACCTCCAGCTGAAGGCTGTGTTTCATCATCGGGAGATAAAAAAGCCATCACTCAGCGTGGAAAAGAAGGCACCAAGGATAGAGAGATTGCCTCACCAGGAGTCTTTGGCCATTTGCGGGGAGCTGGGGTGGAGAGGGAGGGTGCAGAAAGGGGAAGGGAGGTTGATCCTGACCGGGATGGATGGAGGGGAGAGAAAAGGGAGAAGCAGTGGTCAAGGCAATTTAGAAAAAAAGTGCGCACATGTGACATCGGTTGGCCAGCAGCCTGCTGTTTAGAGTGTGGCTCTGCAGCTGCACCGCGCCCCACCCCTGCCCCCCCCCACCGCCCACCACTCAGAAACTCCAGGTTCAGTAGGTCCAGAATTGAGACTGTGAAAGCTGCATTTTAAAAAACAATTCCAAAGTGATTGCCATGAAGGTATTCTATGAACTGTACTCTAGGCTTTGAGAAACTCTGCCCAGGTAGAGTGCTCAGGGCATCTGCTGGGAGCTGGCAGAGGCCACCCCACCCCAGTTCTACACGAATCAAGTCATTGCCCCTGTGGTCACTGACCTATAGTAATCATGAAAAGAAATTAGGAATAAGATAAGGATGAGGCAATTTGTGCTCTAGGGAAAACTAGTCCTTCGATAGTTATCAATATTATCATGTTTTGTTTTTTTGGCTGCACTGTGCAAAAAACAGGCGAAATGAGTCCTTAGAGAGTTAACAATATTATCATTTTTTTTGGCTGCACCATGAGTCGTGTGGAATCTTAGTTCCCCATCCAGGGATCGAACCCCTGCCCTCTTCATTGGGAGCACAGCGTCTTAACCCCCAGACCACCAGGGAAGCCTCAATATTATAACATTATCAAGAGAAATTTTTTATGAGTTTGGGTTCTTACATCTTCTCATACTAAAATCATGAACAGAGAAACCCATTGCTGGTGACCAGGAGCAAACTTCTACCAAAATGTGCGCTTGAGTGTCGGTACCCCCCTCACCTAAATCCCACATACACCGACCTCCCCAGGCCCTCGGCCACTTCAGAGCAGTTCCTCAGCGATTTCTGAGAGGCCGTCTCCCAGGGTCAGGTCTTCAGGAAGCCCCCAGATAAAGCGGAAACTCACAGCTCTCTGGTTGTGCTTCTTTTGTTTTTCAGTCAGCAGCCTTGGTGACCGTGAAGGAGCACAGAGATGGCTTCTCTCCTTGGCCTGAACTCGGTGAGGATCTGGAGCCTTGAAAGTACATGCCCGTCCTCAGCCAGTCCAGACAAATTGGGGTAAGTTTCTCCTGGTTCTTAAATCTTCTGGGTTTTGGTTGATACTGGTGAGTTTTATCTGGTGGTGTGTAACGGGTATCTGGTCCCCAGTTGAGAGATACTGGGAGAGTTCCTCTGCCCAAGCTCTGCCTCCCAGAAAGACCCTGGGATCTGCTTAGTTGAAAGACACTATATCCAGCAGTTGAAAGAATGGTCTGGAGTGAGTGAGGTTGGCCTAGTGTCTTTTCTCAGTTAGGTTAAAGAAAGGGTGCCAGAAAGCCAACCTCTAACACCCCAGCCAGATTCATGTAAAATACATAAGGAACTTACTCTTTTAAGTCCTTATTTAATTGGGAACTGAAGGAAATGTCACCCTGAAAATCGTCAAAACGGAACTCTTCCTTTTTTTTTTATTATTCATTCGTTTTATTATTTAGATTCTACATATAAGCCTTTGTCTTTCTCTGTCTGAATTATTTCACTTAGCTCAATACTTCCAGGTCCATCCATGTGGTTGTGAAAGTTTATTCCTTTTTACGTTTGAGTAGTAGTCCACGTCTTTATTCATTCATTTGTTGACGGACATTTAAGTTGCGTCCATATCTTAACTGTTGTACATAATGCTGCTTAGGAACATGCAGGCACATGTTGTTTTTTGAGTTAGTGTTTTTGTTTTTTGTTTGTTAAATGTTTTATTTTATATTGAAGTATAGCCAATTAACAATGTTGTGATAATTTCAGGTAGACAGCAAAGGGACTCAGTCATACATATACATGTATCCATTCTCCCCCAAACTCCCTTCCCATCCAGGCTGTCCTGTAATATTGAACAGAGCTCCCTGTGTTATACAGTGGGTCCTTGTTGGTTATCCTTTTTATTTATTTATCACAAATAATAATTTATTTTAGGAGAGGAATCATTTCACTTGCTTCAGGCAAAGCTGTTCAGCTCTGTTTCACACTGCAGGCACCTAGCAAAGAAAACAAACATCTCCAAGTCTCCTTGCCACTTGTTTAGTTGCTCGCTCATGTCCGACTCTTTTGTGACCCCATAGACAGTAGACTGCCAGCCTCCTCTGTCCATAGGATTTCCCAGGCAAGCATACTGCAGTGGGTTGTCATTTTCTCCTCCAGGGGATCTTCCTGACCCAGGGATCGAACCCATGCCTCCTGCATTGCAGGCGGGTTCTTTGCCACTGAGCCACCGTGACAGCCCCTTCCCTGCTGCTTGCTGTTGCTCTTGTTGTTTAGCTGCTAAGTACCACTTAGCACAACCCAAAGAGGAGGCCAGGGGAAGCAACAAGAGCACTCCACCCAAGCCTGTTCCAGTTACACACAGAAGAAATTTTGCCCTGGGTCCAGGGCAGCCGGCTCAGCACGGTTGCTAGTGTCCCAGGTTAGTGTCTTCTGGAGCATCCTTTTCAGCCTCAAACCGAGGCTGAGACTGTACCAGGTATAGACGCTTCATCACAAAGATCCTTACTCTCAGCATCTTTAGATGATGGCTTTCGTGTGACTTCTTAGACGACATCTTTTATTCGTTTCAGGTCTCCACTCATGACTTTTAAGCTTCAACCTGCTGGTCTGCCTCTCACTGTCTCTGCACACTCCAAAGAAAGGCTACGGCCAAAGGCCCGAATTTGCTGGCTTCGCTGGGACCAGACTGGTTATCCATTTTAAATAAAGTAGTATGTGTATGTCTATCTCAAACTTCCCAACTATCCCTTCCCCTAACCTTCCCCTCTGGTATCCATAAGAGTGTTTTTGTTTTGTTTGGAAAAACACCCAGGAGTGGAATTGCTGGAAGTGATGTGTTAGTCACTCAGTCATATCAGACCCATGAACTGTAGCCCTCCAAGGCTCCTCTGTCCATAGGATTCTCCAGGGAAGAATACTGGAGTGGGTTGCCCTTTCCCTCCTCCAGGGGATCTTCCCAACCTAGGGACTGAACCCTGATCTCCCGCATTGCAAGCAGATTCTTTACCATTTGAACCACCAGGGAAGCCCATGGAATTGCTGGGTTGTATGGTAAGAAGTTCTATTTTCAGTTTTTTGATGAAATTCCATACAGTTTCTGCACCAAGTTACATTCCCATTGTCAGTGTGCAAGGGTTCCCTTTTCTCCACATCCTCACTCATATTTGTTATTTACAGTTTTTTTTGATGATACCCATCTAGGTGTCAGGTGGTATCTTGTGGTTTTGACTTGCTTTTCTCTGAAAATTAGTAATGTTGAGCATCTGTTTCTGTGTCTGTTGGCCATCTGTATGTCTTCTTTGGAAAAAGTGTTTATTTAGGTCTTCTATCCATTTTTAAATTGAGTCCTTTTTTTTGATACTGAGTTGGATGAGCATATATATTGGATGAATATATATATATATATATATATAGGATGTTAACCCTTCATGAGTCATATCATATCTATTTTCTCCCATTCAGTAAGTTGTATTTTAGTTTTGTTGATGGTTTCCTTTGTTGTGTAAAACCTTCTTTAATTAATTGATTTTTTAATTGAAGAATAATTGCTTTACAGAATTGTGTCGGTTTCTGCCAAACATCAACATGAATCAGCCGTAAGTATACATATGTCCCCTTGCTATATGCAAAAACTTTTGAATCTAACTAGATGTCATGAATCTTTGCTTTTGTTTCCTTTGCTTTAGGAGACAGATCCAAAAATAAATACCACTTCAATTTTATGTCACAAAGCATTCTACTTAGCTTTTCTTGTATGAGTTTTATTGTTTCCAGTCTTACACTTCGGTCTTTAGTCCATTTGGAGTTTATTTTTGTATTTGGTGTAAGAAAATGTTCTAATTTCATTCTTTTCCATGTAGCTGCCCAGTTGTCTCAGTACCACTTACTGAGGAGACTCTCTTCTCCACTGTATATTCTTAAAAATCTTTGCCGTAGATTAACCGACCATAACTATGTGGGTTTATTGCTGGGCTCTCTAGGCTGTTCCCTTGATCTGTGTGTCTGTTCTCGTGCCAGTGCCATATTGGTTACTGCAGCTTTGTAGTACAGTTTAAAGTCAGGGATGACCATACCTCCAGCTTTTTTTTAAAAAACATTTTACTTTGTACTGGGGTATAGCCGATTAACAATGTTGTAATAGTTTTAGATGAACAGCAAAGGAATTCAGCCATACATATACACATATCCATCCTCCCCCAGACTCCCCTCCCACCCCTCTAACTTTATTCTTCATTCTTAAGATTGCTTTAGCAAGATGGGGGCTCTTTTTGACATTCCAAAACTCTTTTGTGCATACAATTATAGAAAGTTGGCTTCATAAACCATCTTCAGAATGCTGACCTTAAAGGAACAAGTTCTAGGAAGAATTTGCTTTACCTTCTCTGTGCCTTTGAGCTGTAAATATTCTACCAGACCTAATTCCTGAGACTGAGAGGAAAAAAGTGAGAGAGAGACAGAAAAGAAGTCTCTTTTAAAAACTCAAGCTGGGAAACTTAACTTATTCAAACTGTCATTTGCAAGCTATTGAGTTTCATGTTGTAAAATCTGATTTATGACTAAATTTTACAGTGAAGCTATGAGATCTGATTGTGCCTTTCTATATGTTTGTCCTTTATAGCTATGATATAGATATGTCTCTACTTGTTATATATGGACTTCCCTGGTGGCTCAGACGGTAAAGCATCTGCTGACAATGCAGGAGACCCGGGTTCAATCCTTGGGTTGGGAAGATCTCCTGGAGAAGGAAATGGCAATCCACTCCAGTATTCTTGCTTGGAATGGAAATCCCATGAACAGAGGTGCCTGGTAGGCTACAGTCCATGGGGTCGCAAAGAGTCGGACACGACTGAGCGACTTCACTTTCACTATTTGTTATATATAGATATCATTTTAAATATGATATGTCTCTACCTTTGGGTGGTATCACAGAAATTAATTTGGAAATGAGCTCTATTTAATTGGCTTACACAGGAAATTAATGCTTATATAAATTCTTAGAAACTAACCCAAATTAATTTCAGGTTCACATATTCTGGGAATTATTCAGTATTAAATTAATATTTGTTATTAAAGTTAGCTTGAGTTTGTTGGCTTAATGAATACAGATATGTCTTTAGAGTCAGCAACATTAAATATAATGCTTTTATTGTACTTAGGTTTACCAGAAGTCAAATAAGATCTTATTATTTCTGTTACAAAAATTTATCAGAAAGAAAAATAACTTGGTATGATAAATTTTTATAAGTGAGTTAAATGTAAATAAGAGTTTTTAGTTTAAAATCTTTAGAAATAATTATACTTTAGGAATGGCCACTTAAAAATAGTTTCCCCAGATATTTGGTAACTTCACATTGTCCAGTTTTGCTAAATTAAATTAAATGATGGAGGTTTATTGAAGATCTGTGTTTAAGTTACTAAAACGTTAATTACTGAACATAGGCTTCCTTTTACAGATGAACTAAAGATATTTAGGACTATTAGTAACTATGCTTGGTGTCAAATTGAGACATTTTCTATAAGAAAGCACATGTTTTTAGATATTATAAATAGTATATATTAGTTTGCCAATCTACAGAATACTAATATAAAAGACAATTTATAATTGCTTACTTCTTATTTTCACTAGAAAGTAAGGATTTTTTAAGAGTTGAAAATGCTAATTAAAATATATAATTAAAACCACTAGAAGTTAAATAGGAAAACATTTTTGTATGCAAGGGAAAAAAAGCCTAAGGACTGGAAATGCGTGTAGTTAAGGAGTTCCTTGGACTGCAAGGAGATCCAACCAGTCCATTCTGAAGGAGATCAGCCCTGGGATTTCTTTGGAAGGAATGATGCTAAAGCTGAAACTCCAGTACTTTGGCCACCTCATGTGAGGAGTTGACTCATTGGAAAAGACTCTGATGCTGGGAGGGATTGGGGGCAGGAGGAGAAGGGGATGACAGAGGATGAGATGGCTGGATGGCATCACTGACTCGATGGACGTGAGTCTGAGTGAACTCCGGGAGTTGGTGATGGACAGGGAGGCCTGGTGTGCTGTGATTCATGGGGTCGCAAAGAGTCAGACACGACAGAGCGACTGAACTGAACTGAACTATATAGCACAGGGAACTAAGTATCTTTTAATAACCTATAATGGAAAAGAATCTGAAGAAGAGCATATATAGAGAGTTGAAAAAATATATGTGTTCAATTAAAAAGAAAGAATTTATATTTAAAAATCCAAGATTCAAAACAAAGATTTAAAAAATCATACATCCTGTCATTTACTAGTTAGAGGAGTAACTAACATTGGCATTAAATTTTATACCTCATTAAGTGATTCTGTTGCATTATCTGGCTTGCTGCTGCTGCTCAGTCACTTCAGTCGTGTCCAACTCTGTGCGACCCCATAGAGGGCAGCCTACCAGGCTCCCTGGTCCCTGGGATTCTCCAAGCAAGAACACTGGAGTGGGTTGCCATTTCCTTCTCCAATGCATGAAAGTGAAAAGTGAAAGTAAGTTGCTCAGTTGTGTCCGACTCTCTGCGACCCCATGGACTGCAGCCCACCAGGCTCCTCCGTCCATGGGATTTTCCAGACACGAATAGTGGAGTGGGGTGCCATTGCCTTGGCTTACTCCTAACCAAACCACAAGGGAATCAGTATGACTCAGTTGTATAGAAAAGAAGACTGAGGCTCAAAGAGGTTGATTTTCTCCATGTGACCGTGATCATACTTAATTCGGGCAGGTTCAAACACAAGTTTCATCCTGGCATGTGGGCTGCTCAAGCAGCAGGGACTCCGTTTACTACTCTGTGCCTAGACCCAGAAGAGCACCTACATAGAGTAGGCTCTCAATGAACATTAATGCAATGAAAAAAAAGCAAAGGTAAGGTGATGTATAGAGAAGGAAATGGCAACCCATTCCAGTGTTCTTGCGTGGAGAATCCCAGGGACGGGGGAGTCTGGTGGGTTGCCGTCTATGGGGTCGCATAGAGTTGGACACGACTGAAGCGACTTAGCAGCAGCAAGGTGATGTAAAGCCAGAATTTGGTTTTCTATCCCTTTAAGAGGACAAAGTTTTCTTAGAATATTGATCTGCTTTCCATAATAGACTGTAATGTTTCTTTACCTTTTAAGCAATCTGTTGTAAAGATCTGTATTTGCCTTTGAAATTTTTTATTGTCACTTTGGTTAAATAAGTGCAGTTTTACAGTGACCTGTGATCCTATTTGACCAAGTGCTTTTAAACCTTTTTTGATATTTTTGATGGACTTCCCCAAATTCTAAGTGAAATTCTTTGACCTCTGTCCAACTTTGAGGTTTCCCGGTTCTACTGATACAAGGATGAAGTCATAACTCCTACAGTCACTGTCCTACAGTAACCCCTAAGAGGGCTCCAGGGTGGAGTTGACAGTGAGGCAGCACAGGCCCTCAGATACTGAGATATTTTCAGGAGAAATTTCTGATGAGCCTGGACTCTTGCATCTTTCCTTATTTGGAAAGCACTATAATTGTTAAAGGAGATATGGGCTCCTTGTGACCGGCAGCAACCTTCTATCAAGATGTGTGGTTGTTTGCATGTACCCATTCACCTCATTCACCTACAGACCCACTGATGAGTCTTCAGAGCAGCTCCTCAGGGTGGAGGGGCCAGGTTCCTGGTGTATAGTCCTTGGAAAATCTCCAGATAAAGCTGAAAGTCACAGCTATCATGTTGCCTGTTCTAACTGGCAGTGGAAATGACCCACTCAAGGTCCCACAGCTGGTTGGCAGCAGGTCTGGGACAACTCTAGCCCGCTGACGTTTAGTCCATCCTTACAGGGTTCCTCATGCAGCCCCCTGACACTCTGTGTGTTCAGCTGTTCAATTTTTTTTTTTTTTTTTTAATGGTCTTTGTTCGTTTCTGTCATTCATTCTTGAAAGTTAAAGTGAAGTCGCTCAGTCGTGTCTGACTCTTTGGGACCCGATGGGCTGTAGCCGTCCATCCATGGGATTTTCCAGGCAAGAATACTGGAGTGGGTTGCCATTTCCTTCTCCAGAGGATCTTCCCGACCCAGGAATCGAACCCGGGTCTCTCACACTGCAGGCAGACTCTGTACCATCTGAGCCACCAGGGAAGCTATTCTTACACCTCTCATTAGCTGTTGTTCAGTCGCTAAGTCGTGTCTGACTCTTTTCGACCTCTTGGACTATAGCCCACCAGGCTCCTCTGTCCATGAGATTTCCTAGGCAAGAATACTGGAGTGGGTTGCCATTTCCTTCTCCAGGGTATTTTTTTTTTAATTTATTTAATTTTTGGCTGTTCTGGGTCTTCAGTCTTTATCTAGTTTCGGTGAGTGAGGGCTGCTCTCTAGCTGCAGTGTGCAGGCTTCTCATTCCGGTGGTTTCCCTTGTTGCAGAACACAGGCTCTAGGTACGTGGGCTTCAGTAGTTGGGCTCAAGGGCTTAGTTGCTCCATGGCATGTGGAACTTTCCTGGACCAGGGATCAAACCTGTGTCCTCTATATTGGCAGGCCAATTCTTAACCCCTGGACCACCAGGGAAGCCCTTAGCTGTTCAATTATTGATTCATCCATTTACACCAACAACCTTTACCAAAGCCCTGTGCAGAGTCAGTTCCCTTCTCAGGGGTTAGTTCTGAAGCAGGACTGAGTCCTGAAGCTCACAGTGGGGAGAGCCGGCCAGAGACACTAAGAGAGGGGGCCTGGGCTGGGCCCCCTTCCTTTCTCACACTTTCCTGAATAACCTAGGCTAACCAGGTTTTTCCATAGGGCCTGACATGAGCTGAAAGTTTAAAAAGACAGAGTGACAGGGTATTGGGGTGCTCAGCCCCAGTCTTTGCAGTTTGGGGGCCCTGAGCTCTGAACCAGGGACTCATGAGACAGCCCAGCTTCTCCTCTGTAGTCCCTATGACCCAGGCCCAGTGAGGGAGATCTCATCTCAGCCTGCTTGCTGGCCTCTCAGGATATCTTTTCCCTTTAAGGTTGACCTTGAGGTTGCTTTTCAGCCAAATTCATTTGGCAAGAATGTTGGGGGTTGAGAGAATCACATTAGCATTGGCCTTCAAAATTACTGTGGATGATAACTACAGCCATGAAATTAAAAGATGCTTACTCCTTGGAAAGAAATCTATGAGAAACCTAGACAGCTTATTAAAAAGCAGAGATATCACTTTGCAGACAAAGATCCATATAGTCAAAGCTATGGTTTTTCCAGTAGTCATGTATGGTGGTGGGAGTTGGACCATAAAAAAAGTTAAGCACCGAAGAATTGATGCTTTTGAACTGTGGTGTTGGAGAAGACTCTTGAGAGTCCCTTGGACTGCAAGGAGATCAAACCAGTCAGTGCTAACGGAAATCAGTCCTGAATATATATTCATTGGAAGGACTGATGCTGAAGCTGAAACTCCAGTATTTTGGCCACCTGATGCGAAGAGCGGACTCATTAGAAAAGACCCTGATGCTGGGAAAGATTGAAGGAGGGAGGAGAAGGAGATGACAGAGGATGAGATGGTTGGATGGCATCGCTGACTCAATGGACTTGAGTTTGAGCAAACTGGGAGGTAGTGGAGGACAGGGGAGCCAGGCATGCTGCAGTCCATGGGGTTACAAAGAGTCAGACAGGACTGAGCGACGGAACAACACGGAACAACATGGGCCTGCCCTCTTGGTGAGAGGGTTCTGTGTCACCACTGCCTGGAGGTGGAGGGAAGGCTTGAAAAACAGGGAAGCAGTGGGAGGCTGCTAACAGCTCTTGTGTCCGCTCGCTCCAGAAAGGATGAAAGCAACAGGGCCTGCCCAGAGCCCGGCCAGGTGCCTGCTGCCCATGCAGCGCAGGCAAGTCTCACACCCTCCTTCAAGTCCTGCTGATGCAGTGGGGCATCCCTGAGAAGCCCCTTTTGTGGGCTCCGCTCTGAGCAGTGGCTGCCGGCTGCCCAGAGCCCCTGGGCCCACCCTCCAGGGGCCCCCGGAGCCAGTCTGTGAGACCACCCAACCTCCTGGAACTGGCTTGTTCCCTACTGTCCGTCCCACTTAGAGGGGCCGTGTGGGTCCTGATGTGTGTGACTGCAAGTACATGTCTGCTCTCTCTCTGGTGGGCCTGGCCCCCCGCCCTCCCAGCGCAGAGGCTGCTTCCCCTTGTCTGTGGACGAGAAGCTGCTGGCCCCAGGGACGCCTTGACTTAGGAAACCCACCTGAGGGCCTTGTTTCCCGCCCACACGGAGTCACAGGCACCTGAGGGAGCCTCTTGTTTGTCTCCAGCCTGAGCTGGGTCTGAGAGAGGTCACGGGGAAAGGGAGCGGGCCAGCCGCTCCAGGCGGCCTCTGTTTCCTCGCTCACGTGCACCCTCGAGCACATGTGCCTCTGGGAGGGGGGTGGGGAGGGGTTATTATAGGACAGATGGGGCAGTTAATGCCCAAGGTCTCCTCGTGGCTGTCTCGGGGAGAATTATGGCCGCTGTGACGGGGAAGCAGTGGTGGGGGGAGACTGTAGGGTGGGGGCCCTAGCTGCTGCTGATGTCAGAGGCTGCCGTTGACTCTGGGGTGCGGTGGGGGGTGGGGGCGGTGTGCTGGTGACCTCCCCCAGGGCCAAGGCTCTCTTCCTCAGCCTTGCCTGGTTAACTCTCACGGTCCCTCCAAGTGGTAGAATGGGGAGAGAGGTCTGGGAATTCTCTGTGGTTCTGGAAGCCATTTCTGGCTTTGCTTGCGGATGAGGGCAGAGCCCCCCACCCCGCCACCCCACTGGAGGAGACCGGTGGGGGTCGGGGGGTGCCACAGGCCAGGAAGGAAGAGACAAGGCCCAGGCTGGATGGGGAGGCCCCGAGTGGGGAGGGTGGGCCCCGTGGGCTCGCTCACTCCCTCAAGAGTCCTCTACTGAGTGTCCAGTGGACTTCCCTGGTGGCTCAGATGATAAAGCATCTGCCTACAATGTGGGAGACCAGGTTTAATTCCCGGGTCGGGAAGATCTCCTGGAGAATGAAATGGCAGCCCACTCCAGTACTCTTGCCTGGGAAACCCCATGGATGGAGGAACCCGGTGGTAGGCCACAGTCCATGGGATCGCAAAGAGTCGGAGACGACTAAGTGACGTCACTTTATTTCTTTCTTTCACTGAGTGTCCACCATGAAGTTCTACAGTTTTAGGGGAAAGTGAACGGTGTGGCCCCATATGGGGAGCGGTAGGGCAGAGGAGGAGGGGTGCTCCTGGGGGGAGTCCCATTTGAACTGAGTGTGGAGAGTCAGGTCAGGAAGGAGTCAGCCAGGTGTGAGAGGGGCTGGGGTGGGGGGCAGGTATTCCAGGTAGAGCATCAGGGTCAGGGGGCAGGAAATCTGAGGGTGCTCAGCTGGGCCGTGTTTGTAGAGCACGGCGGGAAATGAAAGCTGAGACACAGGCGGGGTTCAGAGCAAGCTGGTGGGCCTGGGATGATTCCTCTGCAGGTTCCCAGGAGACAGAAGCCAAGCATTGAAGAGGGGGACCTTGGGCTAGTCTGGGCCCAGCCCTGAGGAGGTGAGTGCTGAGCATCACCTTGGGTATGTGGGAAAGCTATGTGCTGGAGGACAGACAGACAGACTTCCCAACCCCCTCCCACTACTTATTTTATGCCTGGGAGCCCTTGCTTCTTCAATCTGAATTTCCTTATCTGTATAATCAGGGTATATTTTCTTTTTCTTTGTATAATCCTCTCGTGGCAGTAATGAGGCTTAAATCAGGTAACGATACATCTTAGCCAGTGTCTAGGCACTCTGGACTCCCACCCCCGCCCCCAGCTTCTCTTCCAGCCCCGGGCCAGCGCCCTCCTGAGGTGCCCCCACGTTCGGGCCAGCTCCCAGCTCTGGACATCCCCTCACTCTACTCTTTAATTAGAATCCAATACCTTTGGGCCCCCTTGACAAACATTTATCACAGTGTCAATAAGGCTATTACCCATTCTCCCCACCCATGTTTTTTTAAAGACTTTCTTAAGCGAAAGAAAAACAGAGAAACTGAGAGGGAGAGACAGACTTCCCAGTGTTCCTCTACCCCACACCTGTGGGTCCTCCCTTCTATCCATGTCTGTAAACTCCATTAGGACCTGGAAATTTCATAAGGGCTTGGATCCTTTTCAAGTTTTGGACTCCCCAGCACTTAGCACAGTGCTAGGTAATTGTGTTGTGGCTTCGACTCAGTGGACTGTAGCCTGTCAGGCTCTCTGTCCATGGAATTCTCCAGGCAAGAATACAGGAGTGGGTTGCCATTCCCTTCACCAGGGGATCTTCCTGATCCAGGGATCGAACCCGTGTCTCCTGCATTGCAGACAGATTCTCTACTGTCTGATCCACTAGGAAAGTGATAGATAATTAAAAGTTCGGAGCCTGCCACTCTGGAGATTCTCAATAAGCACTGACTTTCTTCCAGCTCTTCCATACTGTTTATAGGATACAAGCTTATTTACAGTTGAAAGAAGGGCATGTTTTCCTCCAATGGGGCCAATTGTGAGAGGGCAGCAGAAAGTTAAGGCAAGTTTAACTCGTGGGGTTGAGGTCATTTTGGTTCACCTCCCTACAGAGAACACTTGATGTAATTCAGCACTTCCTTCCTCAGTCTGAGTTGCTTGCCATTGTGTAATTCTTACTTGTACAAAGGAGACTAAGCCTAAATTCGCCAAGGATGTGGAGTCCCTCCCATGAGTCTGGCTCAGTGCTGGGGACTCAGTAGATTATAATGGTTGATGTGGAAGTCCTGGGCCAGGGTTTGTTCTAAGCCAGTGGTCCCCAGCATTTCTGACACCAGGGACCCATTTCATGGAAGACAGTTTTCCCACAAACCAGGCCTGGGGGTGTGGTTTCGGGATGATCCAAGCATATTACATTTATCATGCTGCTGCTGATCTGATAGGCGGCTGAGCTCAGGTGGTAATGCAAGCGATGGGGAATGGCAGTGGCCTTAAATACAGATGAAGTTTCGCTGGCTTGGCCACCACTCCCCTCCTGCTGTGTGGTCTGGTTCCTCACAGGCCGAGGATGGGTCCTTGACCATGACCCCGGGGTTGGGGACCTCTGTCCTAAGCTCTTCACATATAGTCACTCAGTCCTTACGACCAGCCAAACTAGTTGGCACTATTGAGATCCTTGTTTGATTTATTTATTTACCATGTGCGTGCACGGCTTACGGGATGTTAGTTCCCTGACCAGGGGTCAAACCCTTGGCAGTGAAAGCACCAAGTTCTCACTGCTGGACTACCAGGGATGCCTGGGATCCCTGTTTAATAGACAGGAAACGGGAGGTCCTGAGAGGTGCCGCTGGAAAGTTCAAGAGTGTTCCGAAGTAAAGATACCGGGACGCACAATCTGCTCTCCACCTTTTTTTCAGAAGTGAAGATTTACAATGTTAGTTTCTGCTGTCCAGCAAAGTGAATCACTTATACATATGTTGCTGTTGCTCAGTTGCCCAGTCGTGCCAGACTCTGCGACCACATTCTTTTCCATTATGGTTTATTGCAGGGTAGTGGACATGGTTCCCTGGACTGTACAGCAGGACCTTGCTGTCTATCCATTCTTTATCTAATAGTTTGCGTCTGTCCATCTCCATCATCCCTCCCCTCCCTCCCCCTCTGGCTCGGGATCCGCTGTTCTGTGAGTCTGTTGTTTCTTTTGTAGATAAGTTCATTTGTGCCGTATTTTAGATTCCACGAATGAGTGACATTATGTGATATTTGTCTTTGTGACTCATTTCACTCTGATGATCGCTGGGTCCATCTGTGTAGTCATGAACTGCACTAATTCTTACGGCTGTGTGCTCTTTACAAAACTTGCAAATTCGTCTCTGAAAAGCGGGGCCCATATTTGCCGCTTACACCTGACAGATCTCAGGGTGATCAGCGGTGCACTCGGTTATCCCCTCACACTGGTTCTCTTGTTTTCGTCTTTCTGTCCCCCAGCAAGCCGGGGATGCTTGGCAGGGGCCGCAGTTAAAGCTGTCTTTGGCAATAGCCTAAACCAGAAGCGCCAACTGAAGGCAGGTGGGCTGAGTTTAACCTTCCAGATATTTGACCTACGCACCATTTTTAGAAAATTTTGAATTAGTTGCCAACACAAACTACAGGGACAGAAAAGAGACCAGTGGTTTGCCAGGGTCTGGGGAAGGCCGGGAAAAGGTAAATTCAAAGGGATAGGGGTGGTGGTTGCGTAACTACATGCAGTAGTTGAAACTCACGGAACTGTACGCTAAAGAGTGAAGTTTACTGTATGCAAACTTATTCGTCGGTAAAACTGGGTCTTCGAGATGAATTCCCAGGCAGTTGGGGTTTCTGACCTGGGATATGGGGAGCACTGGGCCCTCTCTTTTTGCTGTCCTAACTGCTGGTGGGCTGGTGCCCCGACATTACTCAATTCCTCGTATTTCCAGAGCACTTGAGGGCTTTTTGTAGCCCAGGGTCTAGCTAAGTGGCTAGAGTGGAGTTACAGAAATCTTTTTCTACTCTTTTTTTTTTTTTTTTTTAAACAAGGAGAATAGATAAAATCTAGGAAGCTGAGAAGTGGGGAAAAGAGAGGCAAAGCAGTGAAGTGAGAAGAAAAGGGCTTGATTTTATTCTCTGCTCCCACATAGGCCTGGCAGAGCCAGAGTTGACAGGGAGAGGAGCGCTAAGCAGGGTGGACTGATCCAGGCCTTTGGTACAGACAGAAATGTGCCACTTTCTTTGGTTGGTTTCCTAATTCTTTCAGGTTAGAAGATCTTGGGTCACTCAGATACAAAACTTGCTTGGTTGGGAACAGCAAGCACACTTAAAGTTGTCTCCTGCTTTCCTTATTTGGGGGACCCCAAAGGGGTAATATGGGCTTCCCTTGTGGCTCAGCTGCATAAGAATCCGCCTGCAATGTGGGAGACCTGGGTTGTATCCCTGGGTTGGGAAGATCCCCTAGAGAAGGGAAAGGCTACCCACTCCAGTATTCTGGCCTGAAGAATTCCACGGACTGTATAGTCCATGGGGTCACAGTCAGACACGACTGAGCGACTTTCACTTCATAAAGGGGTAGTATGTGAGGTGGGGGTGCAGCACTGCAGGTGGGAGGGAAACAGAAGAAAGAGCATCTGTTACTTCCAGCAACCCTGACAAGTCCTCCTCCACCCCGGCCCCATTTCCCTGGGATGCTCTACCAGGCATTTTCACATCAGTCATCTCCCAACTCTTCACTCCTGGAGGGCTGCAGTCTCCAGTGGAGGCAGTAAGAAATCATCTCCATATTCAGAGTAAGGATCTCTGCTAATTAATCCACTCCTGGTTGCTGGGTGAGTCCTGCTGTCTTCGTCCTTTGAGTTCTCTGACTGGTCTCTAAAGTATCTTAGTAACTAGCCTGAATCCACCGCATCCCCCATCCATCCATCATTTATCCATCCTTCCTTCAACTCCACAGATACGTACTGAGACTTGATATGTGCCTGACACCATTCTCCATGTGCGATCACAGGAGTGAATTTGACAAAAATCCTGCTTTAAGGATTTACACTGTTGGGGGAGTGAAATTTATGTTGGATTGCAGTAATTGCTCTGGTGAAAGACGAAGCTGCAAAGGATATAGTTGGGGATGGTGTTGCTATTTAAAATGGGTCTTCTGGGAAGGATTTTCTTGTAGCTGTCTGAGGCAAGTATGTCATAAACAAGACAACAGGAGATTCTGGCCCCACCCAGGCTTGCTCCACCTGCTCTACTGTCTCTCACTCAGCCTGTCACTCGCACTCCTGTGAGCAGAACTGAGGCCACTCTGCAGCCATCACACCCGGGTACCTCTGTGGTTCATGCTGACGTGGCGTCCATGCCGGATGGTATGAGGGTATCTGGCTCTGCTGAGTACCCAGGGCCTTCTGGGACTTTAGCTGAGTAGGCGAGAACAGATAATTGAGGTTTAAATTTAGCTGACAATGCAATGAAAGGTCAAGAGCCAAGGAAAGGGGAAAAGAACAGCGGGGAGAGTGAGAGAGGCTGCTGCACCCAGTTACGTCAGAATGAAGATGGATAATTTCAGTATCTGCGAAAAGCCTGGACTGGGCAGAACTGAGGGCGATCCCTGCACTGAGGGGCAGGGAGATGAAGGGGAGGGAGCAGGGAGCCTCATCTTGTTCCATCCTTCAGCTCTAGCCTGTGCGACAATGGTCTGAAGGGCAGTACCTTATCGTACCTGATGACTGAAACCCAGCCATGGCTTGAAAATTCCTGACCTACTATGGGAATTGTCTTCTTCTGAACAGAAGAATAAATCATAAATCTTATGATTGCATGTGGAATTGTCCGAGTGAGGTCAAAAAGATTACAATATTATAATCTTTTGTATAATTATACAATTATAATCAAAAGATTACAGTGAACTTGAATCTCTTGAAGGTGTTGGATATTCTGAAACAGTGGTGCTCAAAAACAACACATTCTGCTCTCAAAATTTTCTTGTAGTGAAAGTTAACCACATCTTCCACAGTTGGTGATGGGCTTTTCCCCTTCATGTGGGAACAAGAAATTAAGGCTATTCAGCGGTAAGGTTAGAGGTGAAACACACAAGATAAATCATAAAGTGCAACTTTTCTCATATTACCTCCTTTGAAACCAAGCCAGTGATGAATAGCTGAGGTCAAATGGTTTATCTGCAAAACACTGAATTCAAACCATTGCAAACCCCTGAGCTCATAAAATGTGAAGTATATTGAATACTATGCTGCTGCTAAGTCACTTCAGTCGTGTCCGACTGTGCGATCCCATAGACGGCAGCCCACCAGGCTCCCCTGTCCCTGGGATTCTCCACGCAAGAACACTGGAATGGGTTGCCATTTCCTTCTCCAATGCATGAAAGTGAAAAGTGAAAGTGAAGTCGCTCAGCCGTGTCTGACTCTTAGCGACCCCATGGACTGCAGCCTACTAGGCTCCTCCATCCACGGGATTTTCCAGGCAAGAGTACTGGAGTGGGGTGCCATTGCCTTCTCCAATTGAATACTATAAAGTAACTCAAAGATAGGAATTGGATTTAAGTATCTTCTCTGCAAAAGATGTCTGTGCTCAACAGACTCTAAGTATCTGGAATAATTTTACAGTTAAAACAGAGTCAAGGAGGAAGACTGACTTGCTTGAACCCAAGTGCCAGAGAGAACAGTCTGGGTTTTAACCCGTTTTGTCTCCCAATTCCAAGTTCACATTGTCCAATACCCAACACTGAACTCCTGGGAAGTACAGCCTCTTACGAGATCACATCACACCAGAAAGGTGGCATCACCGGGGGCTGGCAGCCAAGACATGTGGGCAGAGAAGAACCTAGATCTATGTCACTGAAACACCATTTTATCTGTGCTTCTTTTTGATGACAGCGTAAGACGCTCAAGACTCAGCCAAATGACCAGAAAAACCTCATGAAATTAACAGAGCATTTAGAGAAGTTGTCATGTGGATATCATGGGAACACAGCTGGTGATGCAGCTGCCACCACTCCTGCTTCTCAAACACCAGCTTCTGTTGTAACCAAGAGCTGCAAAACCTCACTGAAAGAGCCCTCCTCAAGCCTGAACATTTTTTATTAGGGGAAAAAAAAAAAGATGAGGGGACAAGGGAGGACCTGTAGGATATTCAGTATGAAAATACTCCTTCGTAAGTGACTTCCCTCATGGTCCAGTGGCTGAGACTCCACTCACAATGCAGGGGCCCCAGTTCCACACGTGCCACAACTAAGAGTTCACATGCCACAGCTAGAGGTCCCACGTGCAGCAACGAAGACCTGGCACAGCCAAATAAACGAACTAAAACTATAGTAGGTTGGAATTGTGACAGAAGGGAAATTCCACGTGTGTGTGTGTGTGGACTGCTTATACCTCTGAGAGGAGAAATTAAATGATGCCCAGTCACTGAAGGCAACACAAACTTGGGAAATAACACTGCAATTTTGAGATTCGAGTTTTATTTACAAGTAAATGAAGACTGTCCCCTGTAGCCGCTCATTTGGGGTGAGAAGAGCAATGTAAAGAAGTAGCTGTTGGCTCCACAGTGATGAGTGAGAGGAGTCCATGCCACTATTTCTTTAGACGATGATTTTGTAATTAAAATGAAAAACAAAAACAAAAACAAAAATAGAACACATGATTTCTTCATGTTGCATCTGTGAAAGAATTAAAAATAAAAATGACTTTTCAAAACTCTATTATAGAGTCTCTCATCACATGTGTGAGGTGACCAGGCTGTCACTTCGTTTAGTGACAGCCCTGCTCCCCAAGAGCGACAGTCTCTGTGCAGAAGACTTAATACTCCTCAAGAGTATCTGCCCGAGGGATGGACAGGCCTCGATCCTTCAGGGCCTGGACTTTCAGCTTCTCGGCTTCCAGCTTGGTCTGCTGTTCCACCCTCTGTTCTTCTAAGATTTCTTCAATAGACACTTGCTGGAGAGGTGTGTCACTCTCCTTTTCTAAGTCCTACAAAACAAGCAGGTTTGGAAAACTTTACCTTGTGACCAAGAATAGAAAACATTACAGATACAAAGGCAAATGGATTCCTATATCAGGCTTGAGTTATTTTACTTGTGCCAGGGCACAAACACCCTATGGACAGATAACACTTTACAAAGGAATGGCTGGCAACACTCCTATAGAACACACGGGTGTGGTTTAACAGGAATCAGTATCAGTGTGCATAACAAAGCTTTAGTCTGTGCAAAGTCCTACATGAGTTAAGAACTACTTTTCTTACAGCTATTTGCCCAACCCCAGGAAATCCAAGAGAGAAGTCACTGAGGTCAAGGTAGCTTAAAATAAATTTTGTATTTATACATAGTCAAAGTCAGCGTAATTTCTGGAGCTTTTTTTTTTTTTTTGCTAAAAAGTATAAAACACTGATTCAAAGTAGAACCCCTGACCCCCAGCCCCCAAGCCAAAGGCAATCAACTGGCCCTCTGTTAACACAGGACTACTTTCTCCCCCATGGCAACTAGTCTTCTGGAGAAAACCTCAGCAAACCAGCTGGGTTAGTAAACCATTTTGGCCCCAACATTCTTCACAAATATTGGCTACATTTCCCATTTAATATGGTAAAATATGCTAATATTTTCATTTTTGAACATCCTAAACATCTGATGACCAACTTGATAATGCAGAACTTTGCTATAAAATTATCTATCTACTGACTGTTTCTTCTCCTTAAGAAGTTTATCTAGGTATCACTTGGTGTTTCTGTAACATGGAAAGCCTCCACGGACAGGGTACTCACATTTCTCATCCTCCGACTTTTACTTAAAAATCTGGGAAGGCATCAACGCAAACGCCACCTCTCCAAACGTTCCAGCCTACTGCTAGATGCTAATTTGCAGAGGCGGCCAAGGCCTCGGAAGCCACAGCGGTGACACCACGGATGGAGGACTCTCCCAGAGAGGTTAGAGCGAAAGCCACATAAATTCCATAAGCAAGCCCTGCCCTCAAAAGTTAGCTGCATCCAGCAAAATATACATTATCAAGTGTGATCTTCCCTCACAGCCCATGGGCGGCAGAAGGGAAGACAATGTTCTTGGCTCAGTGTCCTACCTCCTGGACTTCCCAATGTTATGCGCTGAGCTATTTGTGTGGTTATGACAATGCTGTTTCCCAACAATCAGCTTATTACTTAAGGCCGTGTGTCTCATTATCCTTGAGGTAGAAGCCAGGGACTTCACAAACAACTGCGTGTCTACAGAATGCAAGTGGCTTCTAGTTTCGCGTTTTCCTAGAATTGGTACACGTCTTCAAACAGACCATCGATTCATAGAACTGTGGAAGCAGGCCCGAACCGTATTTCTTTAGTAATACCACTATAAAAAATTCTGCAGAATCTGAACCGTTAACATACCAAAAAAAGAGTACTCTTCTCCACGAAAGGGCTCCCAGGAAACAATGACACTTCAAGAATAAACACAAATTTTTCTCTTCACATACATCTACACAGGGCCGTGTCTGTGCCAATGTAACTGGCACAGAAAGTATATCTGTGCTGTTTTCTATTCTTCAATTAAAGCAGTGTGTGTGTGTGGTCTTGTGACTTAAATCTTTCCCCTGATAGCAAAGTAATACATTTCCTCTCTAAAAGTTAAATTCAGAAAAGTAAAAAAAGGAGGAAAAAATAATCACCCACCATCCTACCATCCAGAGATTGGCCAGTTCCTCTGAATATTCAGTCAGACGACAATCCCGACCCCTACATCCCAGGATACCATGGTGCTTTACATCAACCACAAAAATATTTTTAAAACTTGAAAGTTACTTCATATATTTCATAGCAATTCTTGGACAGCATTGATTAGTTCTTTCTGTTTCCAACATGAACAAACACGACCCTGGCAGAATTACCTCCTTACTTTCGCGAATGGTGTATAGTTAAAAACTGCTATGAAAACAAACAAACAAACAAACAAAAAACAGCTACAGACCAAGCCACTTCTCTCCAAAGACTTCTGTAAACCTGACTTAACATGTGGCTAGGGATTGTGAAATGCTACTGAAAACTTTAAAGATAAAATCAAGGTTTGATTTTCCTGGAAAACGCAATAATCAGAAGCACCAGGATCAAGTCAAAGATATTAAATAAAGCACTTTTAAAGTAACTGTTTAATGTAAACTGTGAAATCATTTTATCTTCTTTAAAAATGTCAGAGTAGTTCTAATATATATTTTGGAGAAGTAGTTTTCTAATGGTTCACATACATACACACTCACACCTACAGAAACACCACTTGAGAGGATTTAACTTTTTACTTGCCAGCTGGCTTTCCTGACAGATAATATGAACCTCCTCCTTGACTGGGAGCTAAGAAGCCAAGTGAGGTCGAGGCCATTCTCAGAAAATGAAGAAAGGCTTCTGCTGCCGGCACTCTTGCCCCCTGCTCCCTTTAAGACACAGATACCACACTGTACATGCCATATGCCTTTCCCCCAACCCAACTGTCTGTACGCCTTGGAAGACCGTTTGCAAACAGCTGTTTAAATGACTACAAAATATTCCAGTGTTGGGAAGCCATATTTCATTGGACTATTCTTCTCTCGCTAGGTATCGGGCTTCAATTTTCTGCTACTAAAGATACAAGAGTAATCTTCTAATGAACACATTTGTGTGGGACAGTGTTTTATATATATAATGGCTGCACCACTCAGCTCCTCGGACTTAGTTCCAGGGACTGAACCCTGGCCTCTGCGGTGAGAGTGTGGAGTCCTAACCATTGGACTGCTAAAAAACTCCCATGTAGGACAGTATTTTTTGATATCAGGTAAAAATCCATGATATTTTACTGCTAATGGGATCAAAATCTTTAATATGCCAGTAGGCACTGAAACAAAGCTGACTGTTCTCTGAAGCTCTCCTTTTACAATATCCCTTTCTTAAGCTAATTTGGTGGTTTCCCGTGAGAAGCTGGGTGAAGGTGGAAACATTTTTTCCTTCTTGAGAAGACAAAAAGAAACCTAACCGGTGTGATTGTCAAGAGCCATAGCAGCTTAACAGTTTTCACTTACTATTTCTCCTAGCAGGACCACATTTTCTCCTCTGACCACAAAAATCCCTCGAGGAATATCACCGTATTTTTTGCCCACATGAATACGCTCCACAGTCTGATGTAGCACTAAGTTAGCTATAAGTGTACAGGGAAGAAACAAAGACATTTAGTTCAAATTACTTTACAGGTAAAGGTCCATAACTCAATCAGTTATCTTGAGTAGAAACGATTAGCTGAACATGATTTTCAAACTTTCTAATTCTGGAAAATGCTAAAATTTCAAACAATCTCATCCTGTTTCATTCAGACACACCACTTGGAGATTTTTAAACAACTGCAAATAGAGTACTTGGGATTATGTTGCACTAATACAAGAAGAATGGTGGAAATAAATGAAGAAAATTAAATTCCTTATGAGTTAATTGCTGATAGCAACATGACTATAAGAAAATATGATAAGGTACTTGGAAAACTCTGAAGTCCAAACAACTGCAGAAGTTATCTTTTTTTTCTTTTAGAAGGAAACATTTTTTCTACTTTGTGCAGGTATGTGTGTGTGATGATTTATCAAAGATTTAACTTTGTTTCAGTACAGATGATTCATTTAATCCAATATAGGTATTCATGGATTATGATACAACAGTAATCTGTTTTTTTCCCCTTGTGTTAGATGACTGTAATTTGGTAATCTGAGAGTAACATTAGTATTCACTACTTTCCCCTCATGTAGTCTGATGAATTTGACTTAAGGTTTAGGACCACAATCTGTGCAGAATAATTACTTTTCTTCCTTTAGTTGGTACTGCTGTCATCTTTGAAGAAACAACAGTACTATCATCTGTGATTCTTATAAGTATTTCAATTATGTTGTTCTTCCTTAGGCCCAAAGCCACTGACCTAGCTGATGTCCAACAAATGTTGACATGAACTGAAGTTTCTCAAGACAGGAGCAAATATAAGGTCTCTTTAGAAAAACGCAAGAGACAGAATCAAGATTAAGACCTTGAGTCTGATGTATCCCAAAGTATAAAATCCTGAGCTTAATGTTGGGGGTCCCTAAAAAGCTTCAGGAAAGGCCTCTGACCCACTTTTCATTGGACAGGGAGGGATTACCTTCAGGGCAGGAACTGCTTTGAAGAGTAGTCGCACCCAAGCCAATGTACAAATGAGCAGCCTTTTCAGTAGACTGAGTGTATTTCTATCATCTGGCTCCCTCTAATGGGGAAAATAAAAAATAGTCCAAAACACTGTAACCACATGTTCTAATAGTGAAAACCAGTTTTAGAAATAAAATATAAGCTTGTAAACACAAGCTTTCAAACCACCTAATTGTAATTTAGAAAACAATGATGTAGTGACTTAAAACACTATTTCATCATGCCAGGTACATGAAAAAAGTTGCAGATAAACTTCAATACGAAACAACATAAAAATACAGTGGGCAGCTCTTATCATCCAGAGGATGGGATGATAAAAGCCACCATGGCTCTTATCATCATGGACTCATGATAAGTCCATGAGTAATACATACCAAATTGATCAATGCTTCTCAAAAAGCCTATAAGTGTCCTTCCATCTCGAAGCAGGACCAAGTGCTTTTCTGGGGAGAGGAAAAGAGATCTTTAAAAAATGAACTGTTAGCTTCAGCGAGTTTACAGGGAAACAAAAACAGAGTTAGTAGCAGATTAAGCTTTACCATTTCCTATTACAGAGCATTTAACGCAGAATTCATTGAGAAACTAGAGGGATGACCAAGGCAGCCGGGGATTAGTTTAGATGAGAAGATGCGTGGTGAAAAGAATCTAAGAGGGGCAGCAGAGTGGGGAAGGACTGGGCACGCAGTCAGGGGGCCCAACGGACCGGCTCCAGATGCCAGTGCTTGACAGTTAAACCCTGTCAGCATCATGTCAGTTTCTATACCTGCCAATTTGGACATTTGATCTAGATGGTCTTTATGATCTTAATTTTCCAAAATTATTTTCCCCTCATCTTAGAGAGTTTCTATTTCACACTTTGGAATCAGAGACGGTTTTAAATAAAAACAGTACCAAAGACGTGTAAAATGAGGATGCTGATAATAAAACCAGAGCAAAAATTCAACAGAATATATTGAGGGCTATGTGCTGTTCTGGGGCCTAGATATATAGTAGAGAATAAGACTCAGAGTCACCAACCTCATGAACTTATAAGCCTGGTGGAGAAAAACAAACACATTTAAAAAAATGACCTATGGTGATTAGTCTAGCAGAATAAAAACAAGACAGCAGGATAATATGAGAAAGGGAGGGAAAGAAGCTATAGAAGAGAGGGTGGTGAGGACTTCCAGGGTAGTCCAGGGGCTAAGACTCCACACTCCCAATGTAGGGGGCCCAGGAACAAGATCTCATATGCTACAACTAAGAGTGTGCATGCTGCGACTAAAGATACCATGTGCTGCAACTAAGACCCGGTATAGCCAAGTAAATAAACAAACATGGGGGGGTCGGGGAGAGAAGGTGGCTAGGGAAAACCCCTCTGAAGAGGTGACTCTGCGCGACACTGAAGAATGACAGTAAGCCAGTCACTAGAATAGCTAGCAGACTGAGCTACAAGGGAAGCCCAGAATAGCTAGCAAAAATCACTTATTTGTCTTTAATGCCATGCATAAAGTACTTTCTAAGTCTTCCCTGGTGGCTCAGAGGTTTAAGCGTCTGCCTGGAATGTGGGAGACCCAGGTTCGATCCCTGGGTCGGGAAGATCCCTTGGAGAAGGAAATGGCAATCCACTCCAGTAACCCACTCCAGAATCCCATGGAGGGAGGAGCCTGGTGGGCTACAGTCCATGGGGTCACAAAGAGTCGGACACGACTGAGCAACTTCACTTCACTTTCTACATGCAGAACGTGGACCATAAAGAAGGCTGAGCACCAAAGAACTGATGCAAGACTCTTAAGAGTCCCTTAGGCAGCAAGGAGATCAACCCAGTCAATCCTGAAGGAAATCAACCCTGAATATTGGAAGGACTGATGCTGAAGCTGAAGCTCTGATACTTTGGCCACTTGATGCAAAGAGCCGACTCAATGGAAAAGACCCTGATACTGGGAAAGACTGAGGGCAAGAGGAGAAGGGGGCAAGAGAGGATGAGATGGTTGGATGGCATCATCAACACAATGGACATGAGTTTGAGCAAACTCTGGGAGACAGTGAAAGACAGGGAAGCCTGGTGTGTTATAGTCCAGGGGGTTGTAAAGAGTCGGACACCACTGAGCGACCGAACAACAACAAGATGCAGAACAGTGCAACAAGACAGTGATTCTTTCCTGAAGGAATTTATAGGCTTTTTTGTTGCTATAATTAAGTACCACAAGAGGGCAAATCTTAATTACATGAGACTGAGAGAAACTGTATCTAGCTGGAGGTATCTGAGTTGGACTTTAAAGTCAAAGTGAAGTTGCTCAGTCGTGTCCGACTCTTGGCAACTCCATGGACTGTAGCCTACCAGGCTCCTCTGTCCATGGGATTTTCCAGGCAAGCGTACTGGAGTGGGTTGCCATTGCCTCCTCCAATGGACCTTAAAAGGTAGATAATTTTTGGCCATGGGAAGAGTGACAGGGACTGGGAAGAGGAGGGAAATCTGTAATTTAGGCAGAAGAAAAGGGAGCTGTGTATCCAGACGTGTGGCTAAAAGTTGAGGGTGTGAAGGGAATAGGAGATGAAGTCAGAAAAGTACTGGGAGCAGGCTGAGTTTGGATGTGACTTCATGGGGAACAAGACAACTCTGAAGATTCAACTGGTAGAAAAAGAATGGTTTTGAGGATATTACCAGAGTCTGAGACATGAAGAAGAGACCTGAAGCAGGGCAGAGATGGGAAGGGAGAGGATGAGAGGATCAAGACACTGCAGTTATAAGGGATGGAATTGGTCAACCAAGAGTGTTTGTATATGTGGATATGTGCGTGAGAGAGTGGGAAGCTAAGAGATGGGTTAAAGATGATGCAGGAATTTTGAGTCATCTTGTCAGGAAGGACCATGTACCAAAAGTCAGGAGTCAAAGAAGCAAGATCCCGTGGAAGGTGTTTTGCTGTTGTGATTCTCCAGTGGTATCAAGACACCTGTGCAGAAACGTCAGCTGGCAACTGGAGATTTAAGACTGAAAGGCCAAAGAAGTTTGGATCAGAGCAATTTCCGATATGCCCACAAAGAGGTGATACCATTATTAAAGTCCAGGAACTCTCCTAGAGATTTAAAGAAAGCGGCAGCCAAAGATGGAACGTAGGAGTCCATTTATTTTAGGGAACAATAACTGTTGCAGAGATAAGAAAATCAAGTACCAGTGTTGGAAAAATCAAGAAAATGAAGAATCCTATGATAATGGCATCACAGTGCACAAAAGGGGAAGGAATGCATTAGACAGATGTCTTTTAAGATTGCAGTTTCAGAAGCGTGTTGAGCAAAAAATCTGACTGCAGGGTGACAGAGGTGGTCTACACCAGGTAGCCAGGAAACAGCTAAAATGGGAGATATTTAAGAGGTTTAGGGGTACAGATGTGAAAAAAGGAATGGGAATTTGATGGTGAAATATAACTGAAAAAAAAATATGACAGACAAGAACATACATGAGGGGGAGCAAAAGATATGAGCGAAAAAGGGTATTAATGGATTCCAGAAGCAGCTGGAAGGAAAAATAAATAAGACACAGACTGAAAGGGAGGAATACTTCCAAATGAGATGAGAAGATGTGTGAAAATACAGAAAGACTGAGGAGAGAGGAGGAAAGTGTGTGTGTGTTGCAGTGAAGGCTGCATATGAAGTGATTTGAAACCATTCAGTAGAGGAGGAGCTTGGAATCTGCAAAAGGCGTTAGAGACTTGAGAAAAACAATTACTTTTGTTAGAACGGCAGGATGTGCTAGGGATCTCAAATAACTCAGATACATAACAAGAGAGGTGAGGGCACCATCCTCAGACAATTAGAATTAAAGATTTCATTACACGTTACAGACAGGCGTGTACAGTGGTTACTCACACATGAATTTGATCCAAGCTACACTACATCCCCTTCAGTAGCAAAATCACTAATTTGGATCTAAAAAATGATTTCAGAGGATAGGGAGAGGATTTCATCACAAATTCATTATTTACATGCACAGTAACTGCAGAAGATTGCTGAACTTGTTTGGAACTGCGTGGTAACTGTTTCGCAGCAATTACAAGTTAATGAGACAGATCACACAATTGTGCACAACTTTAAAAAGTGTTGTTTTAGGAGTAACTCACAGATGAGAGTTTGGAAAAACAAAAGACAACTGATACAACCGAGCTCTTCTTCAGGATAGTGACTAGGAATAAGGGAGGTCTTAACAGCAAGAGAAAACTAACAGAGAAAAAAAGAAAATTTGAAGTGACTCAGTCTTTCTGGAAAAGTCAAAACCTAGCCTGAAAAGCTGCTGCTGCTAAGTCACTTCAGTCGTGTCCGACTCTGTGCGACCCCCTAGACGGCAGCCCACCAGGCTCCACCGTCCCTGGGATTCTCCAGGCAAGAATACTGGAGTGGGTTGCCATTTCCTTCTCCAATGCATGAAAGTGAAAAGTGAAAGTGAAGTCGCTCAGTCGTGTCCGACTCTAGCGACCCCATGGACTACAGCCAGGCTCCTCCGTCCATGGGATTTTCCAGGCCAAAGTACTGGAGTGGGGTGCCATTGCCTTCTCCATACTGCTGCTGCTGCTAAGTCGCTTCAGTCGTGTCCGACTCTGTGCGACCCCACAGACGGCAGCCCACCAGGCTCCCCCGTCCCTGGGACTCTCCAGGCAAGAACACTGGAGTGGGTGGCCATTTCCTTCTGCAGTCTAAAAAGCTAAATACTCTCAAACGGTAAAAGACTGCAAACGGCCACAAAGTATAAACCCTACGTTTAGTGCTAATTAAGTCCAACTGCTGTTGTATTACTATTTTCGTTTCTGCAAGAACCCTTTCTCTGAGAATTCTCATTCATCCACCCAGTAACCACCTGGTACTTCGAAATACCACAGGTGGGAGACGATGGACCGGGGAAACGGTAACTTTCACATGTGAGCTTCAGCAGCCGCATCCCTGAAAAGCAGAAATGAATTCAACAGCTTGCCCGGGAGATCCGGTGGAAGCTGCGAGAGGCGGGATACAGGCAGAAGTCGACAAAGTGGCAAACGGCGTGTCCCGTGACTCCGGCATCCTGCTAGGATGCCAACGCCGGACGTCCAGAACTGGACTAAATACACACCGCCCCCGGCCCGGACTCATTCTATCAGCTTCCTCCTTAAGAGGCACCCTCCTGGGAGGAAGGGTTTCACCCTAGACTTCACTCTGAGGAGATGAACTACTCACTGTCGATGTCCTCGATGAGGCTGGCGGTGCCAGGCATATAGTTCATTTTGAGTCGAGATGGAGCTGCAGCGTATGGCGGCGGTGGGCCAGCGCGTCCCACACCTCCTTCCTCCCACCGCGGTCGCCGCTTCTGCGGGACCGGGACAGGAACCCGGACCCGGACCAACGCCGCCGCCGCGGCTTTCAGCAGCCGGGGCCTGCCGGAAACGCCGCCATGTACACCACCCACTTCCGGGGCCACGTGCCCGCCCTCAGGAAGAGGCGGGACCGTTCATGTGGTTACCCCCGCCCCCGGATACCCTTTCCATATCCCTGACGAGAAGGGGAAGAGGAGTCTAGACTGCACGGACAGTGCGGAGGTGTGTTCTCCCTTTTAAGGAACGCTCGTTCTCCTGCTTCCTAGACCCCAGAGACACAGACAGCCGCCCTCGGCCTCTCAGGACGCGGAAGCGGAGGGGGGGGGGGTGGGGGGGCGGGATCCAGCCAGGATTGGCTGTTGCAGGCCGACCCCCTTTCCCTGCG
The DNA here is from genome assembly GCF_003369695.1 of Bos indicus x Bos taurus. Taxonomy (NCBI): domain Eukaryota; kingdom Metazoa; phylum Chordata; class Mammalia; order Artiodactyla; family Bovidae; genus Bos; species Bos indicus x Bos taurus. The sequence continues at coordinate 32,860,011 of NC_040102.1, forward strand.
GTCCATTCGCGCTTCCCCGCCGGCGCCTGCGCGGTGGGCCGGCAGTGAGGGGCAGGGGGGCGGGAAGTGCCTGGGGGCGGCAGAGCCCATGTCGGCCTTGAGGCGCTCGGGCTACGGCCCCAGTGACGGCCCGTCTTATGGCCGCTACTACGGGCCTGGGGGTGGGGATGTTCCGGTGCACCCGCCTCCGCCCATCTATCCCCCACGCCCCGAGCCTCCCCAGCCTCCCATTTCCTGGCGGGGGCGCGGGGGCGGCCCGGCGGAGACCACCTGGCCCGGGGAAGGCGGAGGAGGCGATGGCTACTACGCGTCTGGAGGCGCCTGGTCAGAGCCAGGTCGTGCTGGCGGAGGCCACCAGGTGAGCTTTGCGCCACCGGTCCCCAGGGTGGGGTGGGGGAGTCCGATAAGGGAGTCTTTGGGGGTGAGGGCTATTGGGATTGATACAGCTGCCAAGAGTTCGTAATGAATTGGGTTTCGTGCGTTTTCCTAATACGGCTTTGGAGAGACAAGAGACTAGGATCGTGGGTGGGGGTATATGCTTGTGTTTTCTCTGCCCCTTCTCTTGCGCTTCAGCCGTAATAAATGTCTTCTTACCAGGAAAAAAACAAAAAGATCCTGCGCTGAACCTGCTAAGCTGAGTAGCAGGCTGCGAATCTCTCGTCTGGGGGATGAGGTTGGGCTGGAGTGACCTGGCTTTGCTTTTCCAATCCTCACAATTTATCCTGCGTGGTTCGTGGGGGCCGCCTCTCTCCAAGGACGGATGTGGCTGCAGCCCCCTCCCACTGGGAAGGAACGCGAAGGAAAGGGAGGGATCTGGGCATTTAGCCCTTTGCCCCTAAAGCATAGCCGGGTATTGAATCATCGATCATCATCAGTGTTGGAAAGCACCTATCCGTGGGTTGTGTGTAATCTTAACGGTGACTGCAACGTAGATGTCATTACAGCGTCCCTGTTTTACGATGGAAGAACTGCTGACCGTGAAAGGTTAACTCAGTTGCTCAATATATTAAGACCTCTGACATTTTATTCTGTGTCGTCGTGCCGGAAATATACTTCTGTTTTGTTAATGCAATATTCTTCGTAGAGGATTACGGTTCTATGGTGAGGGCACACCTCTCCTTGTCTTCAGGAATTATAACATTCTCATTGGTTGAAATGTAATAATGAAATTCCCAGACATTGCCGGTGGAAATGTAAAATGGTTCAGTGTTTTGGAAAACGGTTTGGCAGTTCCTAAAAACGTTAAGTGTACTGTTAGCAAGCCTGCTGCTAGATATATACCCAAGAGAACTGAAAACATGTCCACATAAGAACCTGTACACACATGTTCATAGCAACTTTATTTATGATAACCAAAAAAGGGAAATACCCCAAATGCTCATCAACTGAAGAATTGATAAAATATAGTATACTCATACCCCTGGAGGGAATGGCAACTCACTCCAGTATTCTTTCTTGGAGAATCCCTATGGACAGAGGAGCCTGGTGGGCTACAGCCCATAGGATCGCAGAGTCAGACAGGACTGAAGGACTAAGCACAGCGCAGCACAGTGTATTTATACAATGCAATTATTTAGCCATAGAAAGTCATGAGGTACTGAAACATTCTTCAAATGGATGAATGTTGAAAATGTGCTACATGGATGAAGACAAAAAGACCAAATATTGTATGATTCCATTTTTTGGAAAATTCCAGGATATAGAAATCTGTAGAAAAATTTGTTGTTTCCAGGAGCTGTGGACCTGGGGACACTGAGAAAGATAGATAAAGGGTATGGGGTTTCCTTTGGGGATGATGAAAATACTCTGAATTTAATGATGATAACTGCACAAGTCTGAGTATATTAAAACCATGAATTGTACACTTTAAAAGGGTGAGGTTTATGGTATATCTTGAAAAAATGGTATGAGAAAAAACATGTAGTGAGAGGTTAATTGTTAAGAAAGGTCCATAATTTTTCTGTCTAAATCTGGAATAAGGAGCTGTGGGATTTTGGTCCCATGACGGAGTAGCGTGATGAAATACTTGGCCTGTAAGTAGGCAAACTAGACTGAGGCTCACTTGAAGGGATAGAGGGGAGGCCCGCTGAGCTGAAGACTCTGCCTGGACTTGCTGTGATATCAAAACAAAAGTATGTTTTGTTTTTGGTTAGGGTTAGAGAGGACTTCCTAGGTGGCTCAGCAGTAAAGAATCGGCCAGTTTCGATCCCTGGGTCGGGAAAATCCCCTGGAGAAGGAAATGGCAACCCATTCCAGTGTTCTTGCTTATGAAATCCCATGGACAGAAGAGCCTAGCTGGCTACAGTCCGGGTCACAAAAGAGTTGGACATGACTTTGTGACTTTTTTTTTTTTTTTTAAGGTTAGAGAAGTCAAGATCTCAGTGTCATGCAGGAAGTTGTTAGGTATGGTGGAGTACAGGTGTGCACACAGGTGGGTGATGGTGCTGGAGGGGTGGAGGATAAAGCTGGAATGTGTAATGGGCATTTGTAAATCATTTCAAGAGTTTTTCAGGCAGATATTTTTGAAACTCAAAAAGTATCGGATGATAATTTCTTAGGCAGCAGTAGGAAACTAATAAAAAAGATAAAGGTGATGCCCTACATACTACAAATGTCTTTTCTAAATTTGTGGCTTGTCTTTTGACTTTTTTGTGGTTTTTGACATATTTTTTGCAGTTTTACATAGTCAAACATGTCAGACTTAAAAAAGGTATCAGTTCAGTTCAGTCGTTCAGACGTGTCTGACTCTTTGCAACCCCATGAATCACAGCACGCCAGGCCTCCCTGTCCATCACCACCTCCTGGAGTTCACTCAGACTCAACGTCCATCGAGTCAGTGAGGCCATCCAGCCCTCTCATCCTCTGTCGTCCCCTTCTCCTCCTGCCCCCAATCCCTCCCAGCATCAGAGTCTTTTCCAGTGAGTCAACTCTTCGCGTGAGGTGGCCAAAGTACTGGAGTTTCAGCTTTAGCATCATTCCTTCCAAAGAAATCCCAGGGCTGATCTCCTTCAGAATGGACTGGTTGGATCTCCTTGCAGTCCAAGGGACTCGCAAGAGTCTTCTCCAACACTACAGTTCAAAAGCATCAATTCTTCGGCGCTCAGCCTTCTTCACAGTCCAACTCTCACATCCATACATGACCACAGGAAAAACCATAGTCTTGACTAGACGAACCTTTGTTGGCAAAGTAATGTCTCTGCTTTTGAATATGCTATCTAGGTTGGTCATAACTTTACTTCCAAGGAGTAAGCGTCTTTTAACTTCATGGCTGCAATCACTATCTGCAGTGATTTTGGAGACCCAAAAAATAAAGTCTGACACTGTTTCCACTGTTTCCCCATTTATTTCCCATGAAGTGATGGGACCAGATGCCATGATCTTCGTTTTCTGAATGTTGAGCTTTAAGCCAACATTTTCACTCTCCTCTTTCACTTTCATCAAGAGGCTTTTGAGTTCCTCTTCACTTTCTGCCATAAGGGTGGTGTCATCTGCATATCTGAGATGCAGAAATATTGATATTTCTCCCGGCAATCTTGATTCCAGCTTGTGCTTCTTCCAGCCCAGCGTTTCTCATGATGTACTCTGCATATAAGTTAAATAAGCAGAGTGACAATATACAGCCTTGACGTACTCCTTTTCCTATTTGGAACCAGTCTGTTGTTCCATGTCCAGTTTTAACTGTTGCTTCCTGACCTGCATACACATTTCTCAAGAGGCAGGTCAGGTGGTCTGGTATTCCCATCTCTTTCAGAATTTTCCAGTTTATTGTGATCCACACAGTCAAATGCTTTGGCATAATCAATAAAGCAGAAATAGATGTTTTTCTGGAACTCTCTTGCTTTTTCCACGATCCACCAGATGTTGGCAATTTGATTTCTGGTTCCTGTGCCTTTTCTAAAACCAGCTTGAACATCAGGAAGTTCACAGTTCACATATTGCTGAAGCCTGGCTTGGAAAATTTTGAGCATTACTTTACTAGCGTGTGAGATGACTGCAATTGTGCGGTAGTTTGAGCATTCTTTGGCATTGCCTTTCTTTGGAATTGGAATGAAAACTGACCTTTTCCAGTCCTGTGGCCACTGCTGAGTTTTCCAAATTTGCTGGCATATTGAGTGCAGCACTTTGACAGCATCATCTTTGAGGTTTTGAAATAGCTCAACTGGAATTCCATCACCTCCACTAGCTTTGTTCGTAGTGATGCTTTCTAAGGCCCACTTGACTTCACATTCCAGGATGTCTGGCTCTAGGTGAGTGATTACACCATCATGATTATCTGGGTCGTGAAGATCTTTTTTGTACAGTTCTTCTGTGTATTCTTGCCACCTCTTCTTAATATCTTCTGCTTCTGTTAGGTCCATACCATTTCTGTCCTTTATCGAGCCCCTCTTTGCATGAAATGTTCCCTTGGTATCTCTAATTTTCTTGAAGAGATCTCTAGTCTTTCCCATTCTGTTGTTTTCCTCTATTTCTTTGCACTGGTCACTGAGGAAGGCTTTCTTATCTCTTCTTGCTATTCTTTGGAACTCTGCATTCAGATGCTTATATCTTTCCTTTTCTCCTTTGCTTTTCGCTTCTCTTCTTTTCACAGCTATTTGAGACAGCCATTTTGCTTTTTTGCATTTCTTTTCCATGGGGATGGTCTTGATCCCTGTCTCCTGTACAATGTCATGAACCTCAGTCCATAGTTCATCAGGCACTGTATCTGTCAGATCTAGTCCCTTAAATCTATTTCTCACTTCCACTGTATAATCATAAGGGTATAGGAACCCTTTAAAACCTTACTCTAAAGCTGTGGGCCATGGACCAGAAGCTTCAGCTTCGATAGGGGGCTGTTAGAAGTGCAGACTCTTTCCTCCTCCATACTTACTGCTGCTGCAGATTAATAAGATCCTCACGTGATTCATATGCATATCATGTTTGAGAAGCGTTGCGCAATGGAATTGAACATATCGAGATGAGGTTGCTCTGAACCACTACAAAGGCTTGACTCTATATTAATGTGTTTGAATACGGCAGGGAAAATGGAGAACCTCTTACTGTTGCCTTTCTTTTTTACCTTGTTAGCTACACTTGCAGTGCTGTCGTTTGCTTCCTAAGCTTGCAGCACATACATCACCTAGGAGCTTGTTGGAAATGCTGTATCTCAGGCCCTGCCCAAAGCTTTTAACAAAATATCACTTTGCCAATAGAGGTTTGTCTAGACAAAGCTGTGGTTTTTCAGGTAGTCACGTACAGAAGTGAGGGCTGAACCATAAAGAAGGCTGAGCACCGAAGAATTGATGCTTTCAAACTGAGGTGCTGGAAAAGACTCTTGAGAGTCCCTTGGACAGCAAGGAGATCAAACCAGTCAATCAATCCTAAAGGAAATCAACCCTGAATATTCATTGGAAGGACTGATGCTGAAGGTGATACTCCAGTGCTTTGGCCACCTGATGTGAAGAGCCAACTCATTGGAAAAGACCCTGATGCTGGGAAAATTTGAGGGCAAGAGAGAAGGGGGTGACAGAGGATGAGATGGTTGGATGGTATCATCAACACAATGGACATGAGTTTGAGCAAGCTCCAGGAGATAGTGAAGGACAGAGAAGCCTGGTGTGCTGCAGTCGTGGGGTTGTGAAGAGTTGGACATGGCTGAGTGACTGAACAACAACAACGGGGTGATTCACATGCTCCCCAAGAACAAGTCATCTGAGAGAGTGCTGAGATGGACGGGAGCGGGAAGCCGCAGCCTCTTACAGCCTCATCCTGGAAGTGCTACACCTTCACACATGCTGTATATTACTAGTCATAGAGACTGACCCCGGTACGGTGTGGGAGGCATCTTCACTCAGATGTGCATACAGAAGGCAGGGTCACTGGGGGTCATCTTGCAGGATGGTTACAACGGGAGGGTTTGGGGAGACAGCTCAGGTTAGGCTCCCAAATTAGGTCAGAAAAGAAAACGGCATGTGTTTGAACAATGTCTGAATGAATGTAGATAGGTTTTTTTCCTCAACATTTTATTATAAACATTTCAAACATAGAAAAGTTGAAATTGTATGTGAAGACCCACATACCCACTACCTAGATTTTATTAGCTTTTATTATATTTACCATGTCTACTTATTTTTTGGACGTGTTTCAGAATGAGTTACATAGATTCGAAAGGCATTTTCAAAGGTGGTATATCAACTGGAAGTGAGGATTGCAGGAGAAACAGAAGGATTCTGAATTTTTAGTATTTCCTAGGATTAACAAGGAGAAGGCAATGGCACCCCACTCCAGTACTCTCGCCTGGAAAATCCCATGGACGGAGGAGCCTGATAGGCTATAGTCCATGGGGTCGCTAAGAGCCGGACATGACTGAGCGACTCCACTTTCACTTTTCACTTTCATGCATTGGAGAAGGAAATGGCAACCCACTCCAGTGTTCTTGCCTGGAGAATCCCAGGGACGGGGGAACCTGGTGGGCTGCCATCTATGGGGTCGCACAGAGCTGGACACGACTGAAGTGACTTAGCAGCAGCAGGATTAACAAGGAAAAGGAACAGGTTTTTATGGGAAGATGTGGTTTAGTTTTGTACCAAAAACTAGGGATCATTTCTTTTTAAAAAACAATGTTGATTTGTTTGGCTGCATCAGGTCTTAGTTGGGGCATGTGAGATCTTTGTTGCGTTGTGTGGCATCATTCGTTGCGGTGTAGATGTGAGATCTTAATTCCACAGCTGGGGATGGAACCCCCTTCCCCTGCATTACAAGGTGGATTCTTAACCACTGGACCACCAGGGAAGTCCCACCTTTATTTCATTTCTGCTGGAAGCCAGTTTGTGATGGTGGTTACCAAGCTCTGGATGCAGTGTATGCGACTGATTAATGAGATGTCTGAGATTTTCTGTTTTTGTTTCCCGATGTCCAGTTTTACAGTCTGTGGCATTGAGGAGTTGTTGTCTGTGGGAACAATGCAATAGATGTAGGGCTTAGCAGGGAGTCAGGGGATGGAGACAGTGATTGGAGAGTCACCACATGGAAACGTGGGTGAATGACCTGATTGGGTTATGCTGCCAGGGGAGAGCTTTGAGATCTAGGAGGGTGACAGAGAGAACCCAGAAGACAATGAGTGAGAATACTTGGATAGGAGGAAGAGCAGGATGTCATGTGATATAGACCACTGCTACTTTGCAGGTTAGTGATATGAGAACTGAAGAGAAGCATTTGGATTGGCAGTTAAAGTATTGTTGATTTTAATGGTGAGACTTTAAAATAGTGTAAAAGTAATCACTGGGGGATTTGGGAAGACAACTAGTGTAAACTGTTAGTGAATGAGGAAGTGGCCACTTGACTGGGAACCAGGGTTGAAGGAAGCCTTTTTAGGACTCAGTGGCTTGAGAATGTTTGTCAGCAGAGGAGAGAGAAAGCTAGTAGATTGTGAAAAAAGATACTAACAGAAGGATGGAATGTGGCTTGGGAAGAGGTGGAGTAAGAACTGAGGAAGACCTGAGAAACCCCCTTAAGAGCTAGAGAAGGGGAAATGAAGCTGTTGGGAGGGGAGGGTATTGCAGGAGTTCCAGCTCTTGGTTGATGAAGCAGGAGGCTTTCTGAGGGTAAAAGAAGTGGGATGGGATAGCTGGGAACTCAATATGGTGAATGTTTGAAGCAGGTGCGAGGGAAAAGGAGGCTGTGTAGGAAGCACAGCAGAGACCCATGTGAGAATAAAGCTGAGATTTGTGATGATGGGCCAATACAGGAGCAGAAAGTGCTTTTTAGTGATATTTGGAATAGATTGCTATAAAAATAATTTATAATGTATTTTTCTAACATGTGTGTGTGTGCTCAGTCATATCCAACTCTTTGCAATCCCATGGACTGCAGCCCATCAGGCTTCTCTGTCCATGGGATTATCCCAGCAGGAATACTGGAGTGAGTTGCCATTTCCTTCTCCAGGGGATCTTCCCAACCCAAGGATTGAACCCATGATTTCTGTAGCTCCTGCATTGTCAAGTGGATTCTTTACCACTGAGCCGCCTGGGAAGCCACCTGGGAGTTTTCTAATAATTTTTGTCTAATTCTTGTGGGGGGAAAAAAAAAATTGTAAAGGGATCTTAGATAGAACCAGGACTACTCAGATTCCTCTGCTGTTTGATTTGTCTGGGCTGGAGATATTTTTGGAGGCGTGGTGGCAAATCACTTTGTAAAGTTAACCATATATCCACTTCTTATGGGACTAGATAGTTCTATGATAAATATGAAGGGAGTTGACTTCAGCCTTCACCTGAGATTTAGGTATTTCTTTTCAAAAGAGAAGAAAGTAAACTTGCATTATTTTAATAAAATTTCCTTTGTCACAAGAATTTTAATTCATAATAGTCTCACTTGTAAAAACCTTTTATCATATTTGTCTATATCATCTTTTAGCATCACCTTTGGCTAGTTTCAGACAGCACATAAAAGGTTTGGAAAGACTTGGGCACATGATAAAATTGGCAACTTGGTTTTAGAACAGCTTCAGCCAGCTTCCTGTGAAACCAAATGCTATTTCACAGAATTAGTGTCATGTTAGGAAGGCGTTGAGCTGCAGACTTTCATTGTTATTGGGAATATTTTTAGATTTGTTCCATTTTGTCCAAAAGGGGGAAAAAAAGCAAAGGCAATCTTTTAAATTAAGACTTAATACAAATAATAATTTTTACTGCTTCACTGAGTTCACTCTTTGTCACCATTTTTAAGGGATAGCTCTGTGAATTTTGACAAATGCATATGATTATGTAAGCACTATCACAATCAAGGTATAAAAATTTAATCCACCTTTTAAAAAAAAAGGACTCTGAGGGTAAAATGGAAAAGTATTTTTTCATCTCTAAACCGCATTAAAATTACAGAAAAAGAACTGTGTTATTTTATTTTATTTTTTTTTGAACTGTGTTATTTTAAAAAATATTTTTATGAGCTCATTTGTATAACATATAGTTATGTCTATACGTATACATTCAATATTTCAAGTGTGTTTCAGTCAGTTGCAGTCATTCTTTTTATTGCTTAAATGATCTTATATTAAGCCAATGGGAGACCCTACCCCTCTTCTTGGGTTCAGAGTTCTTTTGACATGACCCATTGATATTTGACTGTTTCTTTGATTTCTGGTACAAGATTTGCCAGGCTTGTTATATAGCCTGTCCCAGATGTTATACTCAGCCATTCCATTAAGACATCTTGATTTTGTTTTGTTTTGTTTTAATTAGAGAATTTTATTTAGAAGCTATATGTGTCAGGATCCAGGTAGGAAAATAGAACCTATACTAGTTCGTTAGAATTTGATTTAGGAAAGTAGTTAAATGGGTGTTGGAGATCTGAAGAGGTAAAAAGAGAATATGGAAGTAACTCAGAAGATATGGCAGGGAACAACCTCAGTTCCTGGGGCTGGGGAATAAAGAGGGAGAGATTGTGGAATTAATAGAACCTGGAAACTTGGAAGAATGACCTGTGTCACTGGAACCAAGGAGGCACTGGCATTGGTACTTCCGTGGGAGTTCTTAGGAAACCAGAGGAGTCTGGAGACGGCTGCTGGCCGACACTGCCTGCAGGTTGCCGGGCTTTGCTGGCCTGGCAGTCGCAGAAACTGGAGGCAAGCAAGCACACAGGAAGGATCAAGTCCATTCTCCCCTCCTCTAAGCTGGTGCCCCCTATTGGCAGAATCAAACAGTAAACAAGTGATAAAGAGGAGTGTTTACAGACCTGATCCTGCATCTCAGAGCCAGCTACAGAATGCTGGGTTTGGAGTTGAGGGCCAGATGTTCAGTCAGTCGTATCCACCTCATTGTGACCCCACTGACTGTTGCACGCCAGGCTTCCCTGTCCTTCAGTGTCTTCCGGAGTTTGCTCAGATTCATGTTCATTGAGTTGGTGATGCTGTCCAACCATCTAATCCTCTGCCGCCCCCTTCTCCTTTTGTTTCGGTCTTTCCCAGCATCAGGGTCTCTTCCAATGAGTCGGCTCCTTGTGTTCAGTGGCCAAAGTATTGGAGCTTCAGCTTCAATATCAATCCTTCCAATGAAAATTCAGGGTTGATTTCCTTTAAGATTGACTGGTTTGATCTCCTTGCTGAAGGCTAATAGTTTTTAAGATCACTAGTACAGAAGTTACATTTGGTGTGAGGTGTACTGATTGCTATTGTGTTGTTATTGCTTCTAGACCTTTTAAATGAACAGAGTTATACAAAATGAGCATTTAAGATTTTTTTATTGACGTATAGTTGATTTTCAATGTTGTGACTAAGTATTTTAAAACAAAAATAAATGAGTTCATATTTGTGTTAATTTAAATTTAATGTCATTATTTTTCTTCTTAGATTGTATTTATTACTTTTAAAATTTTTTTCAGCTTTATTGAGGTACAGTTAACAAATGAAATTGTAATATATTGAAAGCATACAACATGATAATTTGCTATATGTGTATGTTGTGAAAGGATTCTCACCATCAAGAATTAACACATTCATTGCACCTCACATATTTATCTTTTTTTTTTTAATGAGAATACTTAAGTTCTATTCTCTTAGCTAATTAGCTAGTTTTAATCACTTACGATACAGTGTTATCAAAAAATATGGAAAGTTTCACAAATTTGCGTGTCATCCTTGTGCAGGGGGCATAATAATCTCTGTTATCATTCCAATTTTAGTATATGTGCTGCTGAAGTGAGCACTGTATTTATTACTTTTATATGAAATCTTGGTTTCTTAACAATATTAAGGTAATTACAAATACTCATATTAATTCAGTCTTGCAATAACATATAAAATAACTTTAAAATAATGCCAGGTTCCAACTCGGGCATGACAGCGTGAGGAGCTCTTGTGGGCCCAGTCCTCCATGAAACTGGTGAAAAATATTTTTAAAACAACCATATTAAAGTCTCTGGAAATCGTCTCAGGGAATTTAATTTAGCAAACGAAGAAACATTTATGATAGAAAATGTACTCAAACTCAGTAAGAGTAGTGAGATTCTGTGGGATCCTCCACCTCTCCCACCCCGGCTCAGTGATACAGAAACTCCATTCCAGACTGGATGGCAAATAAAACAAAGCTGCTGGCTCCCCAGGTCCCAGCCATCCTGGGAGAACAGCACGTCAGCATTGCTCATCTCGCCCCCAGCTACTGTTGCAGAGGCCACAGACCGGGCTAGCGCGGTTAGTAGCTGTGTTTCTACCCCAACCCTGACCCTCCCTGTGGAATGGGGGCTTTACCTTGAGCAGGACACCGGGGCTCTGATCACCCTTTCCCTGGCTTGGAGGCGAGCTGGGAAGGCCTGAGGTTCCTGTCTTCCCTCTTCCAGGTGCTCAGCTCTTAAAGCATGGGTGACTCACAGAAGCACACCCTTGTCCCCAACCCAACTGCAGAATGTGGCTCAGACATTTTTCTCTGGAGGCGGAAGCTGTAAAACCAGTAGGTCCTGATGTTTTCCCAAAGGAACTGACTTTATTTGCATCAGAATATGGCTAACCTGAAGCCTGGGGATGTTCTCAGAAATTTAGAGGTAGTTGTGAAAGGCAGTTGGGAGGAGATTGGTAGATTCATTGCAAATAAAGACTAAAACTGTAGGCTAGCCAGTTAGCTGGAGAGAACTGGGGGAAAAGATAGCTGGGAGGAGCCGATTGGAGTCAGAACACATTTCAGACACAGACTTTGGGAGGTGTCCCTTCCAAGGACCCCAAATGTGATTGGATTGGTTTGTGGAACAATTCACATCCCAGGGTCTTGTTGAAATAGTAGAGAAATTAGCTGGAAATTTGTGGAGTTTAACAGCTCCACAAATATTTATATATATTCAGTAAAGAAATTAAAAAGCTGCATTAGAAAATACTCACTGGCTGCAAAAGCAGTAAAGGAAGAATAGAGGCACAAAACCAAATATGAGATATAGAAAACAAAAAGTAAAATGGCAGATGTAAATCCAACTATATCAATAATAGCATCAACTGTGAATAGGTTAAACAGTCCAGTCAAAGACAGGGATTGTCAGACTGGATTAAAAAAAAAAGATTCAACTCTGTGCTCTGTGAGAGAATAGAAAAAAATATATATGTATTGATCTCTACCCCAGGTTTTTGGCATAGGTCTCTTGGAAACCCTTGTAATTTCCTAAGTCATAAGTGGAAGAAGCCAGTCACAATTTATACCACAAATCACATATTGTATGATATATGCTACCACTTCTATGAAGTGCCCAGAGTAGCCTATCTATAGAGATAGAGTAGTGGTGGTGCAGGGCTGTGGAATGGCAGACAGGAGGGTGTAGCTGATGGAAACAGTTTCCTTTTGAGGTTTGAAATGTTCTGCAATTGATTGTGGTGATGATCACATATATTGCTTTCGTATATTGGATATACTAAAAACCATTGACTTGCACAGTTTAAATGAGCAGATTGTATGGTAGTAAATGATGTCTCAATGAAGCAAGTAATAATACCTGTATTTTGACCAAGAGTTAACTCATGGGTGGAGTTTAGGTTTCTTTACAGTTTACCTGGTCCTTGGAATATATTCCACTGAGAATGTACAAAGTAATACGATTTAAAAGTCATTAGGAATAATTCTTTTTTATGTATGGTTATGTTTCCAACTGGATGTTTAGTTATCTCATCAGTTGATTTTTCCTGTAGTAAAAAACAACTCCGAGTTGTAGCTTAACAGCAGTGAATGTTTCCTGCTCACGTTCTGTGTGGTCGCTGCAGGGGCTCATCTTCAGGTCCTGGGCTGGGTTCAAATGACAGCTCCTATGTGGAATATGCTGGTCTCAAGGTGGAGGGCAGGGGTGCAAAAGAGTTATTAGAATTTGTGTTGACTTCTAAGTCCTTTATTTAACACCTGCATGCTGTCACTTACCCGTATTTCTCTGTTTTGCATACAAGGTTAAATTACATTTTTAAAATATGTGAATTTATACCTGTTCCTCCAGTTTACATCCACCATGCACAATTCATCTTCATCTTTTTCTAGTCAATATATTATCCTTTTCCATGTGAAAATACTGGTTCTCAGTAATACTGTTTTATTTATTGATTTCCTTTATTCTATAATACACACAAAATAGTTGAAAACTTAAAACACTAATATTACTGATAGCATGTTATTAATTTAATATTTCTTTGCATTTCTTTACCTTTAGAAGGTATACCGTTAAGGATATCCTTCAGAAGATTGTTGAAGAGTTACTTGAATTAATTTTTTTGTATATGTGTGGTTATCAATTTGTCAGAGTTTTTTTTTTTTTTTTTTTTTAAGATACAGTTTGAATTCAAACTAAAATTTTCACATAAGTTTAAGGACTATACGGTCTTTTGTTTAGCCGTGCTGGGCGGCTTGCAGGATCTTTGTTCCCCAGCCAGGGATGGAACTCGTGCACCCTGCAGTGGAAGTGAGGAATTCCCGGGCTGTGGGGGTTTTAAGTCATTATTCTTTCTGCTGTTGTTGATTATTTGCTTACGGTTTATCTACCTCCTCTGTGGCATGTAAACTCCGTGGGGCCTCCCCTGTTTGTCCACACACTGCAGTGCTTGGTTAATCGTGGGTCCTTGAACACATTTGTTGAAATAAATGAGTGAAACGTGTGTGTGCGCTGACGCTCAATCGTGTCCAGTTCTTTGCGACCCCATGGACTGTAGCCCACCAGGCTTCTCTGTCCATAGGAGTTTTCAGAAAAGAATACTGGAGTGGGTTGCCGCGCCGTCCTCCAGGAGATCTTTCCAAACCGAGGGATTGAACCCACGTCTCCTGCGTCTCATGCATTGCAAGCGGATGTTTTATCACGGAGCCGCCTGGGAAACCTCTTATTCCATTATTCTTGTATCCCTCATCTCCCATTATGAAAATACTAATTTCCAATCACACCAGTGTAATCATTCATTAGCAGTACCAACAATGTTGATAATTATTAATATGGTTACTGAAAAATTCATTTGGGGGAGTCTACAGACTATTTACCTCAGTTGTAATGTTGGTCAGATTACTGTGCTTTATACTCACTCGTAAGAATTTCCTTCTGTGAAGTTGTCTTATCAATTCAATATTTAGTGTTTATTTTATTTTGCTTCTTTTCAGGGATTTAAAAATACGTCATTATCTTTCATAATTATGTAAAATGTTCATAATTATTCTAAAGTCAAGTGTACAAAACAGGATGTATTTAGGGGAAGTCTACCTTGTGCCCCATAGCTTTGATTTTTAACTTTTTGTTATGAAACTTGTGACACATTCATTTTGTAAAAGTAGAGAAACTAGTGTAATAAAATCCTCAGATACCATCACTCATCTTCAGCAACTATCAGGTTATTGTTAGTCAAGTTATTGTTCATTAGACACCCAATCACTTGTCACACTGTTAATTATAGTAGTTTAAAAATAGGTTTTAATATTTGTTTAGGATAGTCTTGAGGGCAAGTTGGTATTTTAAGAGAGGCAATCTGCTCTACTAGGAGAAAGATAATTCGTGAAAGTTCTGTAGATGGTAAGAAGTTATGTGGTCCAGAGCTATCAGGAAGGATTTGGCCTTTTAATAGGGCCAAAGACAGTTCATTCACACATTCTGAGAAGACAGGGACAGATTGCTAACTTCAGAAAGTAGGAAGACAGTTTCTGTCTGAATGCTGCTTTGTGTGTGTGCGTGAAGGATGAGATAAAGTTACCAGTTGATGAGTGAGGGGTGTCACCATAAGAGGATGCTGGAGGTCTGAGGGGACAAGAAGGTGAAGTATTAGTAGTTGCTGTGCAGAGTGGGATGAACATACTGAGGAAGGGTGGTATGGTTGTTAGGCAGTGCTGAGTATCTGCTTGTGTGAAACCAGAGAGCTTGTGTTTCTCTCCACTGATACTTAGGTGAAGTGCAGATGGGAAGTCAGTGGGTAGTTGGTTTTTGCAGGGTGAGTACATCTGAGGGAGAGTGGTAAGGGATGAAGGTGTTGGAAAGCTGAGTAAGGAAGGAGAGAGGAGAGGGAGGGTAGAGAGGCAGTAAAAATGTGAGGGGGCTTTGGAGAATCAGTAGGAAAGGACAGAAACCAAGGACGTTCTGGGGATTTAGGTGTCGGTTCAGCATTGCTGGGGTGAGTCAGCTTCAACTCTTGTCTTTTCACTTCTTTTTAATTAAGATTCAAATTCTTTGTTAGAGAGAAACAACTGAGTCAAATGCCACTTAATTGGGGGAAGGAAGGTAGTTAATAATCAGAGGAATTTGCTTGATTGAGAAATCTGGTTGTTAGGGTGTGAAGTTTGCTCGTTTCTGTATTGCTCTAGTTGCTATATTATGTAAAGGAGATGCTACTTGCCCAGCTTGTATAATGTCATGTGGAATAACTGCATGCTTTGAAAACAAAGTGTTATGAAACTGGTAAGCAGTGCAGTTAAGCTCAGATGGTGATAATTAAATTCTCAGTGACTACAACTGCCAGTGAATTTCTTTGTGAGACCATATTTGAAGATTTGAAGATCCTATTTAAGCTTAAAATTAAACTATAAAGCTCAAAGTAAAATAGCTCAATTTATGGGATAAAAGTACATATATTAAAATAGCCTGAGAAGTTTTGAGTTGATCTTGTTTCTTATCAGACTATATTGGCTTATGCAAATGATTAGAGTGAAAGCTGTAGAAATTAATGTCATAGCTAGATTTTCTTCTTTGAGTGGTAATTATTTTACCTAATTTTCTGATACTGCTTGAGACCCTATGGACGGGCCCTGCCATCCATGGGATTCTCCAGGTAAGAGTATTGGAGTGGGTTGCCATTTCCTTCTCCAGGGGGTCTTCCCAACCCAGGGATCGAACCCGGGTCTCTCGCATTGGGCTGCCAGAAGAAAGCTTAGCCATAGCAGAAAGTAGAATGTAAAAAAACCTAGGGGTGTGGCAGGCAAAGAAGTTGAGTATTGAAGACGTTTGCATTTGAAGTCAAATTTAATAGTAAAAGACTTCCCTGGTGGCTCAGAAGGTAAAAGCATCTGCCTGCAATGCGAGAGACCCAGGTTCATCCCTGGGTTGGGAAGACTCCCTGGAGAAGGAAATGGCA
This sequence comes from Bos indicus x Bos taurus, assembly GCF_003369695.1. NCBI lineage: Eukaryota > Metazoa > Chordata > Mammalia > Artiodactyla > Bovidae > Bos > Bos indicus x Bos taurus. The sequence continues at coordinate 32,876,038 of NC_040102.1, forward strand.
ACTCACTCCAATACTCTTGCCCAGAGAATCCCATGGACAGCAGAGCCTGGTCCATGGGGTCTCAAAGAGTTGAACACGACTGAGCAACTTCACTTTTCACTTAATAGTAAAATATCAACTACAAGTTGCAAAGCTGTTGAGATAAGTAAATACTACTCTTAACAATGGCAAAGAACTAATTGCGCTGCACTCATTAAATTAGTAGTGATGGGTTAGGGATTGGAGAGGGGTAAAGGAATTGAATGTCTCCGGTTTTGCTAATTGTCTGGACATAGTAGATATTATCATTTGTTATTGAATATACTTGGCATAATACACAAGAATAGTTAATAACTGCTTTGTTCTCGGACGCACAGTTTACCGTGTATCTGCATCAGTTTTAATAACGAGTGATTTTAGAGTGGGGTCCCATTGCTTTTTGTCTCTTGACTTTTTCCATGCTTACACCTGCCTCTATATCAGCTTTTCAGAATGACGTAAGGATGTTAGTAAAAGTGAATTTACTTTCCTTTTTTCCCTTAGGAGCAGCCACCATATCCTAGTTACAATTCTAACTATTGGAATTCTGCTGCCCGACCTCGGGCTCCTTACCCAAGTACATACCCTGTAAGACCGGAAATGCAAAGCCAGGTATGATCTGAAATTGATAAACTTTCTGAATTTTCTCTTGATGATCTGATTTATTTTCAGAACCTGTGGAGATTTTATAGTAAAGATGTGTGGGGTTTTGTTATGTAATGGAGTCTATCTTAATCATTTTAACATTTTTAACGCAGAGGTAGGGAAATATCTAGGCAGATACTATGTAAGGCAGAAGTGGCTTGACTCATGATAGATTATTTCTCAGGACCTGGAAACAACAAATGCAAAATGTACCTATTTCTAAAAATTTGTTACTTTATGGAGCTATAATTGACATATAATGTTATTATTACTTTTAGGTGTATAATGTAAAGATTCAGTATTTGTTTACTTTCTAAAATGATCACCACATAAGTCTAGTTAACATCTGTTACCATACATAGTTACAAAGTTTTGTTTTCTGTGATCAAAGAAGTTTTTAATGTATTGTTTTTGGCTGCAGCCGGGTCTTCCTTGCTACGCAGGCTTTCCCTAATTGTGGAGAGCAGGGTCTGCTCTCTAGTTGTGTGTGGCACGTGGGCTTCTCATTGCAGTGGTTTCTGTTGCAATGAACAAGCTCTAGGCTGCCAGGGCTTCAGTAGTTGTAGTTTCTGGGCTCAGTAGTTGTGGTGCAGGGGCTTAGTTGCTCTGTGGCATGTGGGATCTTCCCGGATCAGGGATCGAACCCATGTCCCCTGCAGGGGCAGGCAGATTCTTTACCACTGAGCCACCAGGAAAGCCTCTGTGATGAAAACTTTTGAGAAAAACTCTCTCAGTCAGTTTTTAAATGTAAAATGCAGTATCTAACTATAGTTGCTAGAGTACATGTTGCGTTCTGTGGTTTATTTATTTTATAACTGGAAGTTTGTACCCTTTGACCACCAACCCACTGCTCTACCTCTGGAACCACCAGTCTGTTGTCTGTATCTGTGAGTTGGCTTTTTTTGTTTGTTCGTTTGTTTTTTAGATTTTACACATAAATGAGATCACATAGTATTTGTCTGTGCATCACATTTAACTTAACGCCTTCGAGGTCCATCCGTGTTGTCCCAGTGGCAAGATTTCCTTGGTTTTTTGCTTAAATAATACTCCATTGTGTGTGTATATATCTGTCTCCCTTTTTTTCATTCATTCATCCACTGCTGGACATTTAGGCTGTTTCTGTGTCTTGGCTATTTAAATAATGCTGCAGTGAACATGGGGGTACTGATAACTTTTTAAGTTGGTGTTTTTGTTCCCTTTGAACGTATTCCCAGAAATGGAATTGCTGGATCATACGGTAGTTCTGATTTTAGTTTTTGACGCATCTCCATACTGTTTTCCATAGTGGCTGTCCCAGTTTACCTTCCCATCAGCAGTACACAAGAGTTCCTTTTCTCAGCATCCTCACCCAGTACTTATTGTCTTTTTGAGCATAGCCATTCTAGAATGGGTGAGGTGGCGTGTCACTGTGGCTTTGATTTGCATTTTCCTGGTGATTAGGGATATTGAGCACCTTTTCATGTACCTGCTGGCCATCTTGTATGTCTTCTTTGGGAAAATGTCTATTCAGATCCTCTGCCCATTTAAAAAAAGTTTTTGTGTATGATGGCCCATGGCTTGCAGGATCTTGGTTCCCCAATCAGGGATTGAAGCTGAAGTTATATTTATGTATCATATGTGTTTTTATGCTTTTACTACTTGTATATGCATTTTTATAGTACAATTTAACATTTTTAAAACATTTTATTTTAAAATATTATCAAGTTTTTAAACTTGATGTAAGTGGTTTCATCCTAGCATTCTCTTGCAGCTTGCTTTTTTTAACTCAGCATTGTTTTTCCCTTTTCTATTGTATGACATACGAGACAAGCATATCCCTACTGTGTGGAATTGGTGGGTTTGGGTATGTACATCTTTATTTAATACAACCAGATTACTTTTCACAGTGATTAGAGAGCCAAGAACTTCTTTATTTTCTTTGCTGCCAACCTGCTCTTCAGAAGATTTAAAAACTCTGAAACATCTCTGAACTGTGATCATTTGATTATGCTTAGTCATGGTCTGTAAGGATTGCAAGGCTAATACATGTTCTTCTGACTCTGATTGTTGTAATCATGCATGTTGTAGCTCTGATCTATTGACCCAGAGGGTACTTAGGAAAAGTATGGTAAACACACAGGTTTTCTAGTAATGATTGTGGTGGGGGTTTTTGGTTCGTTTGCCTGACTGGGGATCAAACTCTGTGCTGAGGCTCAGAGTCTTAACCACTGGGCCAGCGAGGAAGTCCCTGTGGTAGTTTTTTTCTGTTGTTGTTTGTTTAAAACCCTCTCATTGGTCACAAATGCAACTTGTTTTTCTAAAGCTGCTTTCCCCACATATCTAAAGGAGGAAAGACAGATGTTTCACATTGATTTTCTAATAAAGAAGATAATTCTCCTGACCTCTGGAAGATTTCACCACAGAACGCTGAGTGCCTGGGAATAGAAATGCTCAGAGAAAGACAACTGAAGTCTTCTTCATTCTAAATGTTCTAAGTTGAGAAATCATGATGCAAAAGGACTTTGGTCAGAACCTGTAATAACCTGTTCATTTAATTTAAAGGAGAACTGGATTGTCAAATATAGCTTATTAAGTACCGTGGTTTGGAGCTCTTGTGAGACAAGAATTGGACCAGTTCTATAAGTAGAGATGATGCTTGAGGAAATGACCAGTGGATGATGATAAACTGGGCAGTTCCAAAAGCAAGTGTCAGGAGAAACTCAAGGTGATGTTGACTGCTGATAATTATGAAGGCTTGGAGTCCTTTTGTGGTGAAGCTTTCCATGTTTTTCGAGATAACCAAAACAGGAGGAATCGTGGTGTTGCTAATGGAAAAGTAATTTTTCCCACTTGGATTGGGTCTGTTTGCTGTTGATAGTCATATATTACCAAATGGAAAGGGAATCCATTAACAGTGTATCACTTTCTGGGTGAGAGACCTGGCTACTTTTCTCCCCTTTGGATTCTACATCTATAAGCAGTCCATCAATTGTAAAACCAACTTTTGGAAGAAGTATTTCCTCCCGGATAATCTTCAGCTTGCAGTGAGACACCATATGGTGTGACAGTATTTTGACTTTCAAATGCTGAGTCATATTTACATTTACCTCTAGAACAAAAGCAGCACTTGGAATATGTTTTGAGTTTTAAGAGCTCCAGTCTCTTGATTTTTCTGGAATCCAGAATGAGATGTCTTACAGAAATTCAATGACTGTCAGAGATTTTGTTTAATTCTCCTTATAGTGGATCAGTTTCAGATTTTATCTGTTGCCATATCAGCTGACAGGTTTCAAATCCCAGCTTGCTGTCTTTAGATACAAGTTTCCCTTTATGAAAAAATTGGACTAGATGGAAGTAGCTATGGTCTGTGCAGCCCACCAGTTTCTAGACATACTTGGGATTTTGTGACATTTTTAATAGCATAATTTTTTTTCTATAAAAATAATACAACTTTATTACTAAATACTTGGGAAATAAAAGAGAGACAAGCCACTCTGTCATCATAATATGTCCATATTCTGGTAAATTTGTTTTCAGCCTTCTCCCAGTTATATTTATCCAGTTTTAAACTTATTTTACATATACTTTTTAATATTACTTTTTGGTTATCTTATGTACTTGTTACAGGGTGAAATAACAAGAACTCTTTTTTTTTTTTTTTAATAACGGAAATTTTCAAACATAATCCAAAGTAATGGGATAGCACAGTGATCTCCCATGTACCCCTTACTCAGCTTCAGCAAGTATCATCAATACATGGCCCTCATGTTTCACCCATGTCCTTAATGTGCTTTGAAGAAAATTCCGAATATCACATTATTTCTCTTGTAAATACTTAAGTATATATCTTTAATATACAGGGTCGTTTTTAAAACATTACCACAATGCCATTATTAAAGCTTAAAGAAATAAACACTAAAAATAATTCTTTAATGTCAATAGATGTCTGGTCAATTTTACAATGAATTTTAAGACGGAATAAAATTCCTTCAATGAATAGCCTATAACTGACCTAATCATTCCATCAGTGCAGGACGTGTAGGTTGCTTTCAATACTGCGTGATGGTGAATCATACTCTGATGAACAAATCCATGCTTATAACTTTTTCTCTAATTGAATCATTTCCTTAGGAAATGATTCCCTTAGGAAAAGTCCCTTAGGAAGGACTTCTAGAAGTTGAATAACGGTACAAAGTCACATTCTTTTTTTTTTAATCGTCTTCAGCTGTGTATGTTGTATAAGGGATTTTATTTTTTTTGGTGAGGGGAGTGTGCCCTGCAGCATGGGGGGTCTTAGTTCCCCCGCCAGGGATTGAGTCCATGCCCCCTGAGATGGGAATGCGAGGCTTAACCACAGGACTGCCAGGGAAGTCCCTGTCCCTCTTTTTGATGTGGTAGACTTGGAATCAGATTTAAATTTCATTTTCTTTAATCATTAACAACTGTAGAAGGTATCAGGATTCTACTCTTTTAATTGAGGTATAGTTGACATTTAGTATTCATTTCAGATGTAGAACATAATGATTTGATATTTGTGTACATTATCAAATGATCACCACAATAAGTCTATTTTATTATCACAAGCTTCTTCTTCTTCTACCTAAAATGGGAAAGACTGTCTAGTTTTAGAAGGATGAGTCCAGGAAAAGTTGATTTCATTTTTACCATCTTACAAGGTAGAGTAGAAATTAACGGAAAACCTGAAGGTAATCATTTAAAGTTTAGCTTTAGTCTTATTTGGATTACTAAACTGAGGATTCTAGGTATCAATAATAGTCTGGATAGCTGATATAAAACTGCAGGAAGCAGTATGTGAGGAATTTGTCTCTGTCCGCTGTAATTTGGGAAGCAGTGTGAGACAGTACAAAAAACAAGGCTTGGAATCAGATCAGGTTCATTTCCTGGCCTTGCCATAATTATACTAACAACAATGGTATTATAAAAATTATCAGTTATTGAGCATACCATGTACCAGACACTGTACTGAGCACTTTATATATGTCATCTCATTTAATTTTTACAATAACCCTGCAGAATAAGTTAATGATTTCCATTTTCCTGCTTGAAAAAGTAGAGAGAGTCAACACAAAGCCTGTGGCAGGGCTCAGTCTATCTCTGTGGTCTTTTTTTCTTTCTGTTGTATCAGGGTCCTTTTCTTCTTTCTTTAGCCATTCTCCCAGGTTTCCCAGAGCCCCTTTTCCAGTGTGTGGGGACAAGCTCCCTCCCGTTAGGTGTAACTGTCAGGTGTTCTTATGAAAATGGTTGAAAAGCACCGTTCTAAGGCCATTACTTCATCTTTCATCACAATATACCTTCCCACTGTTATAACAGGGACTGTAAAGTGATAATCAGTTTAATATATGTATACAATAATAATATAAGACCACCTCTCAAGGGTTGCTTAGGTAGTTGATATTTTCATTAGTTACTCATCTCCTTTCTTCCCAAAGTTCTCAGGGTGAGGGCATTTCAGCTCTTGTACTCATTCATCTCTTTTCTTCCAACTTTGCTTTTTCCAGAGTTTGAATTCTTACACAAATGGGGGATATGGCCCACCATACCCCACTGGCCCGGGGACAAATACTGCCTCGTACCCTGGGGCCTATTACACACCTGGGTATGCTCAGACCAATTACTCCACAGAGGTTCCAAGCACTTACCGTTCACCTGGCAACAGCCCAACCCCAGTCTCCCGTTGGATGTACCCCCAGCAGGACTGCCAGACTGAAGCACCCCCTCTTAGGGGGCAGGTTCCGGGATATCCTGCTTCACAGGTAAGCGCCCTTCTGTTGTCTTTTTAGTTTTTAACTGTTAATGAATGGTACCAAGTTTATTTCTCTGTTCACTTCAAGAGGTTAGGTTTATATTTTTAAATATTTTAGGAATCTCTGTTCACTTCCCAGGGAATTCTGTGCTGTGCTTCAGCTGTTAAAATTTAGGCTCTATTCCTTCTGAGCTTGACGGTCACCAAACCTGCCCCTGATATCTTTGGAACCAAGCTTTTGTAGGTTTGGAGAAGGTATGCAACTGTTTAGAAATACCCCAGTTTAATCCTGTAGCAGCTAAAGTATACACTGTTAAGCAGAGAGGAGGCAGCTCAGGATCTGTTTACGCTAGAATATTTTCATTACTTCTTTAAGTTTTTTTTAGCAATGACCAGCATATTTCCTTCCTCTCAACCCAGAACCCTGGAATGAGCGTACCGCATTACCCTTATGGGGATGGTAATCGTAGTGTTCCACAACCAGGACCCCCTGTACGACCCCAGGAGGACTCATGGGCGCCTCCAGGTGCTTATGGAATGGGAACCCGGTACCCCTGGCCTTCAGCTGCGCCCTCAGGACCACCGGGGAGTCTCTACATGAACGAGAGCACTTCATCGTGGCCTAGCAGTGGCTCTCCTCAGTCACCTCCTTCACCGCCACCCCCGCAGCCTAAGGTAGGAGACCTGCTGAACTTTGTTCTTTTAATGTTTGGGTAATCAAGAGAGCACGATATGGGATTTCTCTGCATTGGCCTGTGTTAAATGGGGGGACTAGTTTCAAAAAGCTGGTGGCCATCACCTACAACTTTATGTGGCCCAGTTCCCCCGCCTCCTTTTTTTTCTGTTTTAAAATAGACTATATTTTAGAGCAGTTTTAGGTTCATTTCCTTTTTTTTAAAAGACAGGAAAGTGCTCATTTTCTTATTAGTTGTAATACTATCTGAAAGTTAAAACCAGAGGTTAGATTTTGTTACCTCCATCTCCAGACAGAAGACAAAACCAATGAGAAATAGCATGGTTTTATTAAACTGTACACTTGAACATCATTTGCTTGTGGCCAGGTTCCTTTTTAAGATTTGTCTTCAGGTTTTCTCTCTTAAGGGGAAAAAGACTATCTAATTCCCATTTATTAAGTCACTGGTCAGATTGTGAGGTGATAAAGATAGATTATGAGGTGTTCATGATGATGACCTACCTCAGGGTAGATTCCAGCCTGTATACTCAGGAATTCTCTGCCTTTTATCTTTTCAGAGCTGTATTTTCCTCAAATGATTTAAGAGGGCTGTCCAGTTTTATTGGTGGGGAATCTTTTCATGTACCTTCCTGGTCAGGTGGAAGATGGGGGCTAACAAATCTGATGCTGATGGATTCCCATTAAAACAGCTTTTCTCCCCTCTCTGCTCTCCCACTCCAAGGACTCCTCCTACACCTACAGCCAACCAGATCAAGGCATGAGCCAGCACAACTTTCCTTGCAATGTCCATCAGTATGAGTCCTCGGGATCAGTGAACGATGACAGTTCGGAGCTTTTGGATCCCCAGGTCCAGTATAGTGCTGAGCCTCATCTGTATGGTAACGCCTCCCACGAACATCCCAGCACTCAAGACCAGGGTAATCATCTTGCTGAAGAGTGTTTATCTTCAGATGAAGGGACTCCCCCAAGCATTAAAAAAATCATACATGTGCTGGAGAAGGTCCAGTATCTTGAGCAAGAAGTAGAAGAGTTCGTAGGAAAAAAGACAGACAAAGCCTACTGGCTTCTGGAAGAGATGCTAACCAAGGAACTTCTGGAACTGGATTCAGTTGAAACTGGGGGCCAGGACTCCGTCCGGCAGGCCAGGAAAGAGGCGGTTTGTAAAATCCAGGCCATACTGGAAAAATTGGAAAAAAAGGGATTATGAAGGGATTTAGAACAAAGGGGAAGCCTGTTACTAACTCGACCAAAGAACTCTTGATTTTGGTTAATTACCCTCTTTTTGAAATGCCTGTTGACGACAAGAAGCAATACATTCCAACTTTCCTTTGATAGAAAGCTTGAAAAACTGGTAAAGGACTTGGAAAAACAGTTGGGTTATGAGTTGTTTTCAGACCAGTGAATGTAATAGAGAGCTCTCGGGTTATCGTTATTGCCAAGTAGACTCGCCCAGTGAGAAATATATGGGTGTCGTCGGCAAGCTGCTTCTTATCAGCAGGAGGGGAATTCACCTTACGTAACAGGCTCCTCAGAAACCTACAGGATAGACTGGATGTTCTTTGGACAGGCTCTGTTTTTTAAAACATCTGGATAACTTGTCACATTTTTGTACGTCGTAACTGCTTTCACCGTACACTTTGTGTGTAAATTACAGCTTGGACTTGAGCCCCCTTGGACCTCTGTTTTGTTTTGTTATTTGCAGGTCACAAATACAGTATGATTCTCTACTTCTTGGTATATTTTGTAGTAATATGTTTAATATAATTACTCAACAGACTGTACTGACAGCCAGATAGTACGGCAGTTCTGGATAAATTTGTAACCTTTCACCACTTGAATATATTGCACAGTGTAATGAGTTTCTGAGGTAGATTGTCTCCTTTTTTGTATAGGTTATCAGGTTAGAATTTTACCACTTGTATTTTTCTTATTACTATCAGAAGGTTAATTTGGAAATGGCATGCCTATAGGAATGAAAATGTGGGCATATTCTTTTTTGCTTTCTTCATTGTATTTGGATGAAGCTCCCTTTAAAATTTCCTTCCCCCTCCTTCATTATCTTTTTACTACAGCTGCTTCCATACAGGGCACATCTGTCATGAACACAAATGAACACAAATGAAAAACGCCATGCTGAGTAGAAACACTCACTGCAAAAGTAATAAGCACAACCATTTGGGAATGCTATTCTCCATCTAAAATAGTAGCTTCACCGTCAGGGTCGCTATGAGCAGACTTCAGCTCAGCTTATCTGCTCAGTGTACAGTAGGATATGCAGAGGGTAAAAGAGGATTCACGCTCTGGGACTGAATCAGCCACAGCCAGAGTGGGAAATTATATTCTTTTAAAGGCAGATGTGATGGTTTGCTTTGTTTCCCTAGAATAAATTGTGTAGACATATTGCCTGTTTTATAAAAAAGATGTTTACCACCACTAATAACAGCCACTTTGGAGCCAGGGTTAAGAAAGGGATACTGAAAAGGTCTTAGCTGGATTTGCTTGGGTGCTGGTGGTTGAGTCCCTCAGTCATGTCCGACTCCTTTGCAACCCCACGCACTGTAGCCTGCCAGGCTTCTCTGTCCATGGGATTCTCCAGGCAAAAATACTGGAGTGGTTGCCGTTTCCTTCTCCAGGGAATCTTCTCGACCCAGGGATCAAATCCATGTCTCCTGCATTGGCAGGAGGATTCTTTACTCCTGAGCCACCAGGAAAGCCCTTTGCTTGGGTAGCTAGCTCTAAGCTATTGTGTAGAAGAGACTTAGGTAGATAACTTACTTTTTATATCTGAAGTGAGTTCCAGTATATAATATGTTATTGGAAAAACTACTGTTTCTTAATAAGATACCTAAGTGATAATGTGTTTTCTTCCCCTCTTGACTGCCAGGCCTATTAATAAGAAAACAAATCTTTCAGCCATTTTCTCTCCTTATTAAAAAAAAAAAAATACAAACGTATGATGAGAACAATTAGAGTAAAAATAGTGATTGGTCTTAGGTTGATATGAGTGATTTTATGAGATAATATGGTGCCAATTTTATTCAAGGATTTTTATTTTTGGCCTAATATAGGAATGTTAAAAAAAGGCTTTTTTATGAAAATTTAAAAGTTGAAACAAATGTTAGAAGAGGGAGAACTTTAAAGCTCATAAACCAGTGAGACAATGACTGATACAGGCAAGAACACTATTTTTTAACTGAATGCCCATGATACCAGTTTCCCTGAAGTCTTGATTTATTTATATACACATACATATGTGTGTGTGTTTTTAACAGTTATTTAAAAAAATTTTTTAGATAATTTTAGACCTCCTGAAGAGTTGTAAAAACAGCAGTTTCTGTATACTCTTCACTAATGATCCCTTTACATTAACATCTTACATAACTGTACAACATTTGTCAAGTTAAGAAATTAGCCTTGATACAATACTATTAACTAAAGTAGAATTTTGGAAAGTAGAGATTGTCTTGGTCTTTTCACTAATGCCGTTTCTCTGTTTCAGGATCCAATCCAGGATCCTGCCTCGAATTTAGTTGTCATGTCATCATAGTGTCCTCTGATCTCTGACAGTGTATCCATGACCCCTGACGCGGTAATGTATTTCTGGTGTTACTAACCTTAGCCACTACCTAAGGTGGTGTCTAGAAATCGCTACTGTAAACTTCCTGTGTTTTCCTTTGTAGTGACTGAATGTTTGCTGGAGATAACGTGAGCTATGCAAATGTCCCGTTTCTGCTTAAACTTCAGCCCACTCATTTTTTAATCCATTGGCAGATCTTTCTTGTGTCAGTTACTACTGTGAGGTTCCAGTGTGACTTTGTTTCTCGAAGTCCTTCTGTATTTATTAATTGGATTCCTTCTTAAGGGAGGGCTATTGCTTCTGGATTTATAGTTTTAATTATAATAAGATATTCAGGATAAGTGGAGAAGGAAATGGCAACCCACTCCAGTGTTCATGCCTGGAGAATCCCAGGGACGGAGAAGCCTGGTAGGCTGCAGTCCATGGGGTCGCACAGAGTCGGACACGACTGAAGCGACTTGGCAGCAGCATTCAGGATAAGTACAGACTTAGAACTTAAAGATGTAAACCATGTTAAAATGATTCTAAATGCCAGTGTCAAGGAAAGGAAAACTAAATTGGCAGCCTCTTCCAGAAAATATAGTGAACGTAAGGAAAATTGGTGTTCATTTATTTGTGTGTGGATTTGATTCAGTTCTTGACTTAGTATTCACTCCAGACTGAATTCAAAATGTTTTTGATATTTCAAATCTGGACTTTTAAAAAGTGTCTAATATTACTTTGGGGATAATTTTTGTGAAAATCTTGAATAAAGTTACCCAGATCTGGCATGTTAAACACAACTATCTCTTTTTTATAATAACCACTATTGTTCCAAATACAAACGCCAGTATAAACATTTACACAAGTAAGTCCCGATGAAGTATCAGTGGCATGGGCTAGTCTCTACATTCTTGGTGGGGAATTCTTCCAAATGCTTTGAAAAATAGGGCTTTTAAAACTGATTTTTAGCTGGTTAAAAATCTTCCTACTGTTAGAGGTAGGAAGATTTTTAAGTTGAAGAATATAGATTAAATTGGCATTAAAGTTTTTTGGGGACGGATACTTGATGACTGGAGTTTTTCATCTTTTTTTTCTTTTTAAAAAAGTTATGAGTTTAAAGACTCAAATAATTCTATAGAAGCTAGCAATTTAAAGTTTATGAAAAGGAGCTCTCTGTCACACTCTCATTTTTCCTTCTACAAAAGTAACCACTTTCAACTGAGTTTTTTTAAGAAAATTCTCTTGATTTTTTTTAACCTTTTAAAAAAATTTGGCTGCACTGTGCAGCTTGTGGGATGTTAGTTACCTGACCAGGGAATGATGATTCTGTGGCCCCCAGCGGTGGAAAGCGTGGTCCTAACCACTGGACCACCAGGGAAATCCCAGTATTTTTAATAACACAGTTGTATTTCTCCCTCTTCATTTGTCAATTTTAGGCTGTTTCTACTTGTTTTCTATTGTAGAAGATGATGGTCTGGTCTCTCTGCTTCTGCCATATACACATTGCAGCCCTCCTCCCTCCAGTTTCTCCATCCACTTACCTGGTAGTTCTGTTGTTCGTTACTATACTATGTAATGCTGACCAGAGTTTATTCGTGTAGTAAACTGGTTACTTTGCCTGAACAACTCCTGGAATTGTGAATGAATGAATTTCCCTGGAATGAATCCTTTGTCTTACTTGGTTTGTCGATGATTTATGACTAATTTGACCTCAAACCCTCCATCATTTGTCTCATCTTCTCTTAAGATGCTCAGATATACGTGGTCAGTTTCAGGCTCCTGGACAAGCTGTGCTCTGGGGCCCTCTGACGGGAGAACGGCTGTGTTCCTGGTGCATACTTATTCTGGTGTCTTCTGTTCATCCTGGGGATTCTCTCCGCCTCTTCTGTTGGATTCTTTTTTTCCTGCAGTCTGTGTCTTTCTCTTTCTTAGTGTTTTCCCTCATTTTGGTCGAGCCTGTTCTCCAGTAGTTTTCTGAAAAAAAGGTGTATAGGAAATAAGTTTTTAAATATCTTCCATATTTGAAAAGGTGTTTTCATGATCCTTTGTTTAAAACTTGGTTTTTCTTCTTGGTAGCTTGTAGGCTATTTTTGTCCCCTCTGTTCTGAGTATTTCCTAACAGTATAACATTGGTGTGGGTCTGTTTTTGTCCATTTTCCTGGGCATAATTCATTCTGGAGACACCTGCCCTTAAGTCCTATAATATTTTCTTGGGTTTTTTGTTTCTCTTCCCCCTCCGCTACCCTCATTTCTATTACCTCTTTTTAGAATTCTTGCTGTTTCTGTTACGGATTTCTTAGCCTGGTTCTTTGACTTTTCACTTCAGTTTTCTGCCTTTTTGCTGTCTTTGTGGGAGATTTACTCCCCTTTATCTTCCAACTCACCACTGAATTTTACATTTCCACCTACCATATTTTTAGTTTCTAGAATTTTTTGTTCTCTATGTGATTCCGCTCTTATTTGTGGGGATCTTACAACTCTAAGAACATTAATGGTAATTTCTTGATATTTGTTTCATCTTGAATAATGAATTTCCTACAAATTGTTGTTCCCTTTCTTTTTAGATTGCCATCTTTTTCATGTTAGAGTTTTTTTTGAGATGTCTGTTAGTTCTTAGTTGTGTTTTTATACTGGACACCATTGTTGTTCACTACTGGAGACTCAAAATTGCCTCTAGAAAATGCTTCATGACTATTCTGTTTAATTATTTTTTCATACTCTTTCTTGGAAAGAATATCTGTTTTAAATGGAAATTGAGAAGGGAAGACTATCTGGATAATTTTTACTTCTCTGTGTGGCTCTTCTCATCACAAGTGGTGGACGGTTAGCACACAGTACAAAATGTGAGCAGAGGAGACGCCAGCTACTGAGAAGGGAGGATTTAGGGGTTTCTGAGATCAGAGCACATTTGCTCTAGCCAACTCTTTTATTTCACAATATACACCTTACCCTGGTAGAATGCCAAGAGTAGTGTTGCCAGATAAAATATAGGACTCTCAGTTACATTTGAATTTCAGATAAACAACAACTCATCTTCTAGTATCAGTGTGTTCCTCATATTGCATGGGACATAATGATACTAAAAATAATTGTTTTTCTGAAATCCAGATTAACTAGGGATATAGTCTCATCCCTCAGTATGGGTGGGGGATTGGTTCCAGTACAAAAACCATGGATGCTCAAGTCTCTTATATAAAAATGGTGTAGTAATTGCATAAAACCTAGGTTTATCCTCCCATATACTTCAAATCACCTCTAGATTAGTTATAATACTTAATACAATGTAAATGCTATGTAAATAGTTGTAAATACAATGTAAATGCTATGTAAATAGTTGCTGAATGTGTAGCAAATTCAAGTGTTTGCTTTTTGGAACTTGACTGAACTTTTTTTCTTCTTTCCAAATATTGTCAACCCATGGTTGGCTGAATCCGTGAATGTGGAACTCATGGATAGGAGTGCCAGTTGTATTGTATTCTTTCTTTCTTTATTTTTTGGCCGTGCTGAGCAGCTTGTGGGAATCTTAGTTCCCACCAGGGATTGAAGCCCAGCCCTCAGCAATGCAAGAGTGGAGTCCTAACCACTGGACTGCCAGGGGATGTCCTGTATGGTATCTTTTTAATTAAAGTTTTTGTTCTGAGGTAATTTGTTAGTTCACAGACGAACTAACTCTGCAATAATGCAGAGCTTTCCTGTGCCCCTTACACAGTTTCTTCCAATGGCAACATCTCACAGAACTTCACCGCCACGTCACCACCAGGATGTGGACATTGATACGGAACAAGATGCAGAACAGTCCCGTCGCCACCGCCGTTCCTCCTGTTGACCTTTCACAGCCACCCCTGCTTCTCCTTTCCCTCCACACTAAATCCGTGGCAATCACAAATCTGTTCTCCATTTCTGAATTTTGTCATTTTGAGAACGTTACAGAAATAGAATTGTATGGTATGTGATCATTAGAGGTTGGGTTTTTTGCCCACTCAGCAAAATTCTCTTGACATTCATCCAAGTTGTTTCCTGTATCTGTAGTTCTTTTTTATTGCTAATTAGTAGTTTGTGATATGGATGTACCTTTGTTCAACCTTCACCTGTGGAAGGATATCTGGGTGGTTTCAGTTTAGGGCTATTATGAATAAAGCTGCTATGTACATTCATGCACAGGTTTTTGTGTGGACATGGTTTTCATTTCTTTGGGATAAATGCCCAGGAGTGCCATTCTGGGTCATACGATATGTGCATGTTTAATTTTTTAGGGGACTACCAGACTTTCCTAAAAGTGAGGTTGTACCATTTGCATTCCCACCAGCAGTGTGGGAGTTTCTCTGTATGCTTGCCAGCATTTGGTGGTGTCAGTTTTTTATTTTGACCATTCTGATCAGTGTGTAATGATATCTCATTGTGCTTTTAACTTTCATTTCCTTAATGGTTAACAATGTTGAACCTCTTCTCATGCTTATTTGCCAGTTGTATATGCTCTTCTGTAAAAATGTCCCTGTGTGTCTTTTGCTCATTTTCTAACTATTTATTTTAATAAATTTCTTATTTTAGAATAGTTTAGATTTATAGAGGGATTATGATATACAGAGATCCAACATATACTACACCATCAACATGTTAAATTAGTGGTGTGTATTTGTCACAACTAACGGATCAGTACTGATACATTCTTATTGACTAAAGTCTATACTTTATCCAGATTTCCTTTGTTTTTACCTAACACCGTTTTCCTTTTCCTGGATCCCACCTAGGATACTGTATTACATTGAGTCATCATATCTCCTTAGGAGCCTCTTGGCCATGACAGTTTCTCAGAATTTCCTTGTTTTGTTTTGGCCTCACTGTGAGGCTTGTGGAATCTCAATTCCTTGACCAGGGATTGAATCTGGGTTTGGGTGGATAGCATAGAGTCCTGACCACCAGCCCACCGGAGAACCCCCATGACTTTCCTTGTTTTTGATAACCTGTATGGTTTTGAGGAGTGCAGTTCAGATGTTTCATAGAATGCCCCTCAACTGGGATTTATTTCGTCTGATGTTTTTCTCCTGATCACACTGGGGCTTGTGTTTTGGGGAGGAAGACCACAGAGGTGAATGCCCTTTCTCATCAGACATTGAATGGCTATACTGTCGACGCAGCTTATCCTGTCGATGCTAACCTGTCATCACCTGGCTCAGGTGGAGCCTGTCAGGTTTCTCCACTACAGTCTTTTTTGCGCCACTCCCCCACCCCCCACCCCCACTTCCAAACTGTATTCTTTGGAAGAAAGTCCCTGTCCTCCAACTCATTCAGAGTATTTATTGGTTAACTCTTAAGACTCTCCCTGCAAGGTATATTTGTTGATTGTCTCCCATTTATGTATTTCTTTATATCTGAGTGGACCCATATTTATTTATTTTATACTTTATGTTATGATCTGCTGCTGCTGCTGCTAAGTCACTTCAGTCGTGTCCGACTCTGTGAGACCCCATAGATGGCAGCCTACCAGGCTCCCCCGTCCCTGGGATTCTCCAGGCAAGAACACTGGAGTGGATTGCCATTTCCTTCTCCAATGCATGAAAGTGAAAAGTGAAAGTGAAGTCGCTTAGTCGTGTCCGACTCTGAGCGACCCATGGACTGCAGCCTACCAGGCTCTTCTGTACATGGGATTTTCTAGGCAAGAGTACTGGAGGGAGTGCCACTTCCTTCTCCATGTTATGATCTAGTGCTACCTTATTTACTTTTGGCCATTGGGAGCTCTTTCAGTTGTGTCCTTTTGACATATATACCCCCATGGTTGTGTGGGGCTTTTTTCTGGGAGCCCAGCACTACATGGGTCTCCAGGCTCATCTTGTATATTCCTGTTTAGTCCTAGAAGCAATTATTCTTCCTGCTCCTTGTTCCTGAAGAATGGCATTGAAACCAAATTTGGCTTCCATTGATTGTCTTTTCACTGTTGACTTTTGAGACTTGTTTGTGTTTTCTAGATACTGGTCTTTTGTCAGATTGGTGGGTTGCAAATATTTTATCCTAGTCTGTGGCTTGTCTTTTCATCCTGCTAACAGTTTTTCACAGAGCAAAAGTTTTTAATTTTGATGAAATCCTATTTATCAGTTTTTCCTTTTAAGGACTTTTGGTATCAAGTCTCTGAGAACTCATTATTCTTCCTGAAGATTTTCTCTGATTGTTTCTTGAAGTGTTTTATTTTACTTTTGCACTTGCTACATTTGCATATGCTCACTCTGACAACCCTAGCTAAGAGGAAACCTTGGTCTGATGGAAGCCTCCAGGGGCCTGAGGAGAGATGCCTTGCTGTACAGTTTCAATCGAAGTTATCAGCTCAAAACAACCTTCACTGAAATAAGAGACAACACAAGGAAAAGTACAAGTCACTTTCCTCAAAGCGAAAAAACTAAAAGCTAAGATTACTTAAGTTGGGGGCAAAAGTATTCAGTTGTGGCTATAAAGTAATAAAATGCATTCTTAGGAATGGTTTATGAACTTATAAAAATCGCCAACTTTGGGCTGGAAAAGAACATCACTCTGATGTCTTTGTGGTTCCTCTTGTTCTAACTTCTTTTATAAAACAAAGTCAGTTCATGGTACTTGCCTCACAGTAGCAGTCTGTATGTTCTTGATTACAATGTAGAGTCATGACCCCTCGGGCATGGATCTGAAATGTAAAGAATCTACTTAGCACACTCTTCTGATCATCAGAGTTTGAGAATCACTGTCACAGCCCAAGGCCCCAGCCTTGTTATCTTAGAGTCAGTGCATCAGAGACATCTGTGGAGTCGTCTCAACTTTTGATGCCTAGGTGTCCACCAGGGATTGAGAACCTCTCCAAACACAGCCTGTCCTCAGAACACTTAATGCCTTGATAGGCACTCCACGCAATACCTTTTTAATATTGAAATACGACTTATTCTCGAAAGAAGTGGGAAACTTGCAATTTATACTTCTTAAGGCAGTGTTTCTCAAAGTGTGGATCTCATGCTGCTGCTAAGTCGCTTCAGTCGTGTCCAACTCTTAGCGACCCCATGGACTGCAGCCCACCAGGCTCCCCCGTCCCTGGGATTCTCCAGGCAAGAACACTGGAGTGGGTTGCCATTTCCTTCTCCAATGCATGAAAGTGAAAAGTGAAAGTGAAGTCGCTCAGTCGTGTCCAACTCTTAGCGACCCCATGGACTGAAGCCTACCAGGCTCCTCCGTCCATGGGATTTTCCAGGCAAGAGTACTGGAGTGGGGTGCCATTGCCTTCTCCTATGCTTCCAAATCACCTAGAGGGCTTGTTTAAAATGCAGATTCCTGAATCCCACTGAAGACCTACTGAATGATAACTTTTAGAGGTATGCCTGGACATTTGATTACTCCCTCTTTTGTAACTACTGGTGTATCTGGTCTCTGTTACAGCACTGGATAAGATGTATTTGTTTACCTGCTTGTCTCTCCTATTGAGACTGTGAACTCCTTCAGGGTAGGTATTGTTATTCCAAGCCCCAGATTAGGCACACTTAATTGTTGTATAGTTCTCAAAGGGTGGTCCGTGGAGGCTGGGAGTCTTAGAGATCCCTTTAAGGGTCACGAGATGCAAACTGTTTTCCCAGTAGTACTAGGACTCGATGTGCCTTTTTTGCTTCGTTGCTGCCATTTGCACTGTTGATGGAAAATCAGTGGTGGGTAAAATTGCTGGTGCCTTTCCAGGAATTAAGGCAGTGGAAACACATTGTGCTATTCGTCATTGTATTGTCCACTGTCATGCATTTGTAAAAAAAAAAAATGCCAGTTTCACTTAAAAATATACTTCATGCTGCTGCTGCTGCTAAGTCGCTTCAGTTGTGCCCGACTATGCGACCCCAAAGACGGCAGCCTGGTGGCTCCCCCGTCCCTGGGATTCTCCAGGCAAGAACACTGGAGTGGGTTGCCATTTCCTTCTCCAACGCATGAAGGTGAAAAGTGAAAGTGAAGTTGCTCAGTCGAGTCCGACTCTTCTCGACCCCATGGACTGCAGCCCACCAGGCTCCTCCGTCCATGGGATTTTCCAGGCAAGAGTAGTGGAGTGGGGTGCCATCGCCTTCTCCATACTTCATGAAGAGTAAATTATTAATTTTATTAACTCTTAACCCTTGAGTTCACACCTTTTTGACATTCTATGTGACAGAATGGTTAGGATGCATGAAACAGTTCTGCAGGCTAAAACTACACTGCTGAAAAAGGGTTTCCAGACCCAATTTCAACTGTGTATGTGGAGATGGAGGCCTCCCCACACCAACAAGCAATTCTTGAACCCCCAGCAGGGTGTCCAAGAATTCAAGTCATTTTTGACCCTGTCTACCGGGTACAGAATCAGATTCCACACGTAAAGGGTTCAGTCCCACAGGACCGTCCTCCACTCTAGGTGCCAGTCACACATCTAGGTCGTTACCTGTGCTTCTGACCAACTGGCTGCAAATCAGAGGTTCCCATGACTTGCTCCTCAGCTTCAGTGAATTTGCCAGGACAGCTCACAAATCCCGGGAAAACCCATCTATTTACTAGATTTCCAGTTTATACATAGGGTATGAGATATAGGGCATGGCCTGGTGGAAGGGGGCAGGGCTTCCATGCCCTCTCCAGGTACATGGGTCCCCCTGATCTTCACAGGTGTTCTCCAACCTGGAAACTCTTTGAACCCTGGCCTCTGGATTTTTAGTGAGGCTTCATTGCAAAGGCATGACTAAGTCATTGGCCATTGGCAACTAATTCAACCTTTAACCCCTCTGCCCTCCCCCGGAGGCTGGGCGTTGGGACTGAAAGTTACCACCCTCTAATCACATGGTTGATTCTCCAGAGAAGCAGCTCCCCCTCTTTCTGTCCCAGAGTCACTTTCCCTGAGGTATTTTAGGACCTGAGGATGAGAGTTCAAATATTATCCCACTGCTTTTATAGCTCAGGCAAGTCCAAGGGTTTGGAGAGCTGTGAGCTAGGATTTGTGAATTGAATATACATATTCATCTGAATGGGACTTCCCTGATAGGTCAGTTGGTAAAGAATCTGCCTGTGATGCAGGAGACCCCGGTTCAATTGCTGGGTTGGGAAGATCCCCTGAAGAAGGGATAGGCTACCCACTCCAGTATTGGGCTTCCCTTGTGGCTCAGCTGGTAAAGAATCCACCTGCAATGGGAGACCTGGGTTTGATCCTTGGGTTGGGAAGATACCCTGGAGAAGGGAAAGGCTGCCCACTCCAGTATTCTGGCCTGGAGAATTCCATGGACTGTATAGTCCATGGGGTCGGGTCACAAAGAGTCGGATACAGCGGAGTGACTTTTCACTTTCATACATCTGAATGACCGAATAGATGTTTTTCCTGTAAGTCACAATACCACAGCTGGTCTTGTGAGGAAAAAGCACATGCAACTAACATACTGGACTTGAAAACTAGCTGCTCTTTTTCCTGGAACATCATTTTTATTTGAAAGTACAAATAACACAAAAACTGTGGCTATGCAGATTTAGGTATTTGGCAGAACTTTTCTTGAAAACCAAGTGAGCTTGTCGCTTCAAGGAGCACAACTGACAGTATTTGTTGCTAATGATGAAATTAGACCTTTAAAGAAAAAGGAATTTTGGAAAACTTACCTTGTTTGAGCTTGACAGCTTCCTAATACTTAAAAATGCTTTTCTAATTAGATTGGTGGTAATTAAAAAGATAATGAAGTATGTTAACATTTGAAAGACTGCATAGCTCAGTGAACTATTTTCCAAATCAATGCATGATGCCATCAATCATGCATGAGTAAAAGATCCAGTTAAAGTACAGAATAAACCAATGGGTTTTAATGTATCAGAGAACAAAAATTCACTAATAGTTTTCAGATCCCACATTGCAGTTAACTTTTAAGGAGCTACCATTTGTTGAATTTTAGTGCAGTATTAGAATATCCTACAATTTATCTCAAAAGGCTATTAAAAGACTTCTCCATCTACACAGTTCAGTGAGGCTGGATTTTCTTCATATATTGTACTTCAACCAAAACTAAAATTGTATTAATAACAGGTTGAATGCAGAGGCAAATACACGAATCCAATGGCTTTCTATTAAGCCAGACATTAAAGAAATTTACAAAAATGAAAGCAATATTCTTTGATTAAAAAAAATGTTTGGAAAATATTTTCCCACAAAAATATTTACATGAAATGGATTCTTATTTTCAAATAAATTGTTTAAATTTCTCAGTGGTAACATGTAGTACACTAAATCATGATAGACCCTGTCTACAGGGTTCTCAGCAGTTAGTATAGAGGGTACTGAGAGCCTCCCCCCAAAACTGAACACCTGGTATGGAGGCTGCATCAGGGATTTGGAGAAAGAGGAGCTTGGAATTCAAGTTCCAATTCTATCACTTAACTGATTTTAGGTTAAGTTACTTAGGTGCAGGCTCAGAAGACAGAGCATGGGTTTACAGCTCCATCACTTGCTGGTAGCATGTTAACTACCTCTGCAAATAGAGATAACCTACAAAACCCTGTTGCTGTGAGAATTAAATGGGATTATACTTGTAAAATGCTTACAACTGTACCTAGAACATGGTAAGAGCTCAGTAAAAGCCAGCTACTGTTATTAGTTACATTAGTCATCTAACAGCATCCTAGTAACTGGCTTGCTTTATCCTCTGCAGAGAACTGAAGCTATTCAGGTGTTATAAATTTGAGAAGGTATAAGTAAACTTGTGGATAATTGTGTGTGGCTTAAACAGTAAGAGAGTATGTTACAAAAACTTTCAGTTTTCCTATTCTCAGCTTTTGAAGAAATTAGATTGACAAACATCCCCTGAACCCTTGCCCTATAATTTAGTTAGGAAACAGAAAAGTATTGTAGGCCCAAAGGAATTGAGGTCTTGCAGAAAACTAAATCCTCAGGAGATCTGGGCAGCTCTACTACTTAAGAAATTCATTTAAACTCTTGACCTCAGTCATGTCATCTTGTTAAGACAAAAATATCACCTCCGACCTCCCTTGCGGCTTCTGAATCCTGCCAAGCTCACCTCAACATCTTTTAAATACACCTTTTCGGCAGCCTCGAAATCCTAATAAACGCCAGGAAGAAGGGCAAAGCCCCAAAGATCTTTTTCCCCTTGCAAATGCCAACATGTGTGTTCTCAGCACCCAGAAGCGAAGGTCTGGACAGCCGCAGCTGCTGCCAGCGCCCTGCCCAACTTTTCAGCAGGGGGTAGCATGCCAGCGTCCTCGCACCATTCTGGCCATTAGCAGGTCAGCCGGGGTACCACGGGGGCCAGGACGTCTGTCTTCCTCTCTATAAAGTGAAGAGGCTGGGCTCGTTTATCCTTGCTCGAAGAACCTTGGCTTTCACCGAGACTTGACAGGCTTTCCACTCGTAACGCCTCAGGCCGCGTCCCTCCCTTCCAAAGACCTCCTGAGCCTTGTGCCGAGAACCCGCGGGAGGCTTCGGAGCGGAGGGCACGCCGCACGCAACACCCACTAGTCCCACGCGCCGACCTCCAGCCGGTTCCGAGGATAACATCTCGCGCGAGTCCCTCCACCTCTCGCGACACTTCCTGCCAGCGCCCCTGCGGGTCTCCAAGCCCCGGCTGTCGCTCCACTGCGCGCTCCCCGTCACCTCAGCTCTCTGCTCTCGGCGGCCCGGCCGGCTGGCAACTCGCCTACTGGGAGCGCGGTGGAGAACGGTGTTGGCGCGAATCCCGCGGGCCCGCAAGCTCCGCCCCGCCCCGCCCCGGCTCGCGGGGCAGGCTTCCGCGGGGACATGTCGTGCCCCTCTGAGCGAGGGCAGCAGAGCGCGAAAGGCTGTGAGGTAGCCAGGTGAGTCCGCGGCGGCCGGGCCCCGGGCCCCCGACCCGAGGGGCGGCTGGGAGGCCCTGCGGGATGGAGATGCCAGGAGCGGAGGAGGGCGCGATGCCCGGAGGCAGGGAAGCGGGGGCCCGGGAGGACCAGCCCCGGCGGGGCGGGGGGTGGCCTCGGTCTCAGGGACGCGGCCTGGGCCCTCTTGGTATCGACGGCTCCTGGAGGCGCCGGGAAGTCATCCGGTTTCCACCCGCGTCCCGCTGCTCGCTGCGGGGCTGGAGGCGGGACGGGGAGAGGCGTCCGCGAGTCCTGAGGTCTCAAACCTGGGTCGCAGGAGGCCCGGGGTCCTGGGGAGAGGGGACATGCGAGGTGGTGGAGGTAAATTCGTGCTGGAGAGAAAAAAAGATAAAAAGTGGCGGAAGCCGGGGAGCGGCGGCTCAGAGGAAGGCCGGGTGTTCTCGGTCCAGCTGCACTGAGTGCCGAGGTGGTCTCGCCCGCTCCCCTCGCCGGAGCCTGGGTTTCCCTTTTGTGGTCTGTCTGCAGCGTTGGTTAGTCTCTGCCGAGCGGTGAAGGGGAAACACAATGGTCAGTCTTCCTTGGGGCAAGAAGGTCACTTGCTACTTTTTTCCTCTTGAAACCTGGACCGTGCGAGTGGGCGCGCGCCTGCGCGCAGTGGCCCAAGCGAGGGTTCGCGTTTTCAGAAATTTGTACCTTAGTCCGTGCTTCAGCACCCTTCAAGGATTGATAAGAAGTGACTGTTACCTTAAATGAATAGTTTTATTTTCAGTGTTGTAATTCCCGTAATCTGGAGCCTAAAAGCAGGTGTTATTAAAAACAGTTGGAGTAAATGTTTTTGGCTTTGGCACTAGATTTATATTGGAAATTGGGGTAAAGTGGTTTGGGGTGTTTTTGCAATCAAGATTTTGACCATGCGTTTCTCATGATTCCAGTTTTGTTTAATTAAAATCGTAGTTTTCTGGGAGGATTGGGAGATCAGTGCAAAGCCCGTTGATCTAACTATAAGAAGCATTTTGTTTAAAGCCTCCTTCCCTCCCTAAAAAAAACAAAAACCAACCAAACAAAAAGCTGTTAATTTGTTATTTATATTTTAAATTGTGTGGCTGCCTTAGGTGTTGTCTTTTTTTTTTTTTTCCCAGAAATTCCTCCTAAAAATAACCCTGTTTTGTGTGTGTGTGTCTGTGTGTATGAACAATTACACTGTTAATAGAAGGAAATTTTTTTTCTGAGAGTTTTCTTTTGTCTTTTAGAGAACAAAATGTCATCAGTGGAGTCACAGCAGGAACAGTCGTCCCAGTCAGACCCATCTCCATCACCAAATTCATGTAGTTCCTTTGAGCTCCTAGACATGGATGCTGGCAGTTTGTATGAACCAGTTTCTCCTCATTGGTTTTATTGTAAGATAATAGATTCTAAGGAGACATGGATTCCTTTCAACTCGCAGGATTCACAGCAGCTGGAAGAGGCATACAGCTCTGGTAGGGTGAAAGTGATGACTTGTAACAGGCGAGGACTTACTGTCATTCCTTTAAAACTGTAATATGATAGTCATTATAGTGAGTGCTGTTTCTAGTTATCTCCTATAGCATTTTAATACTGAAGTTCTGCATTACTGTCCAGTGAGTTTATAATATTCAAAATTTGGTCTGTATTTTGAAAACAGTGCCTATTGTAATTTCTGCATAGTTATCCAATAATGTTTCTTATGTTTCAGTTTTTGTTTAAAAAGAATGGTGGGTGGTAGTATCATATTACAAAAGAATGAATTCTTTAATTTTTCACTTGTTTTTTCTATGCTGGTTAGTACTTTATCATCATGAGGTCATTAATTTACCTTTTGACCCCTTAAGCAAAAAATTCAGGAAAGCTTTCTTATTTACAGTTGTTTTTTTTTTAAGGGATACTATAATCTCCTCAGAAAAAGAGCAAAATAGTATTTGGGTATTATTTTTTTCATGTTTCATTAAAGCCAAGAATGATTTTGATGGTTTAGCCAAGAAGAAAGGAATCATTCATGTGCTTTATAACATTATTTAGCATATAACTCAGAGTTGTATTTTGGGAGTGGCAGTTGTATTTATTTTGCTATACTATGTGCTGCTTTTCCCCTTTCCAATCCTCAATAGGAAAAGATTGTGATAGAATTGTTCCCACTGATGGGGGTAGATATGATGTTCATTTGGGGGAGAGGATGCGGTATGCTGTTTACTGGGATGAGCTGGCTTCAGAAGTGAGACGATGTACCTGGTTTTACAAAGGAGACAAAGATAATAAGTATGTTCCATACTCGGAGAGCTTCAGCGAAGTTCTAGAGGTATTCCTTTGACCTCTTTTACTCATTTTCTTCCTTTTCTTCTCTTATTTAATAATCTTTTCTTCCTCTTTGTGACTTATTTTGTGAATTTATAAAGAGAGCTTGGTTCTATCTGCATCACAGTTTATGGCATTTCTTTTTGCAAGTCCGTTTCAGGATAAAGTAGTTTTCAGATTTTAAAATATTACAGAAACTGTTTATGTCTTTAAAAATTTTTTTCTCTAATGGTGATCATTGTTAGTATTTAAACTATGACCATGAAGTTGTTCATTTTTGCTTTTATTTTTCTTGCTCTGAAACTATTCTGAAATTTGCTTTAAATTGGAGTAGGACATTAATATTGTTGAAAGAAATATATCAAAATGTGAACAATGATTATTTCTAGTCTAGATGATGGAATTAGGACTGATTTTTTGTCTTTGTTCTGATACTTATTGTAATTTTAAAAGAATTTTAAAATTTGATAAATCAAGAGAAGGAACTGTATATGTAATATCCTAATTTTGTGGATAATATACATGCATTAATATCATTGAAAGAAATATATCAAAATGTGTATTGATGTCAGAAGCCACTTTAGGCATTACTGACAGTGTATAGCTGTTTTTTCCAGTCTAGATGATAGAAGCAGAATGATTATTTTTTGTTGATTGTTTTTTGTTTTATTCTATACTAGTGTCTGTTGTCATTTAAAGAGAATTAAAATAAATTTGATAAATTGGAGTAAGATATTCTTACTGTAATTGTTTATCTAGCAGTATTCTTGTAGAGAGGTTCAATTTTAATAGAAAAGCCTTTAGAGAAATCTAATGAAATGTGTCTTGTTTTAAGGAAACTTACATGCTTGCTGTAACTCTGGATGAATGGAAAAAGAAATTGGAGTCTCCCAACAGAGAAATTATTATATTACACAATCCAAAGGTAAAGCAAATTAAGGCCCTTCTTCTTCTTCTTTTTTTTTTTTTTTTAAGGCCCTTCTTTAATGATAGGATTGGGCTTCCCTGGTGGCTCAGAGGTTAAAGCCTCTGCCCACAATGCGGGAGACCTGGATTCAATCCCTGGGTCAGGAAGATCCCCTGGAGAAGGAAATGGCAACCCACTCTAGTATTTTTGCCTGGAGAATCCCATGGGTGGAGGAGCCTGGTGGGCTACAGTCCACAGGGTCTCGAAGAGACTGAGGGACTTCACTTTGACTTTAATGATAGGATTAAGATTAATTGAGTTACTAAAGAGAATGCAATTAATTCTTAGTGGTTTCTTTTTTCTAGCGATTCTACATAGGATAACCTTTGGAAATTTTTATATTGCATTCATAAGAATCTGCCTGCAATGCAGGAGCCCCAGGTTTGATCCTTGGGTTGGGAAAATTCCCCTGGAGAAGGAAATGACAATCCATTCCATTATTCTTGCCTGGTGACTTCTATGGACAGAGGAGCCTGGTGGGCTACAGCTCATGGGATTACAGAGTTGGACACAACTGAGTGACTTTCTCTTTCACACTTTATGTTTTGAAAGACTTGTCCCCACCCCTCAGAAGGTATTAAGATGTCTTTAATGTAGAATAAATATCTTTATTGCTCTGATCTTTTTTATTTAAGCTTATGGTGCATTACCAGCCAGTTGCAGGGTCCGATGAATGGGGTTCAGCACCTGCTGAGCAAGGTCGACCTCGAACAGTGAAGAGGGGGGTTGAGAACATCTCTGTTGACATTCACTGTGGTAATGTTAATCATTCATTTTTTTCTTATCTTCTGATATACTTGTTTATGACTTAAACTGTGGACTTTTTCTATGATATTGATTACCTTGAGGCTTAAAAAATGGTCTTTAATCCAATGGGCTTATTCTAAGTTAAGATTAGTATTACTTGATCTAGTGAGAATCTTAATAGGTATAAAAATCTCTTTTGAAGTTGCTAAGTATATATGGTGGGATGGATAAAATTTGGGCACTACTAATCAGGAAGTCACTAAGTACAAATGAACTGCTTTAGTCCTAATTCTAAGAAATGTGATTCTTCCTGCTTGCTTATTTATTCCTGGTAACTTGTGTCCTTGAAGTTTTTCAACCAGGGGAAACTATTTTTTATTAGGACCCTGATGGTTATCCACTGGTCTCTAGCTAGGGGCATTTATGGTTGGTTTTGTAATATATTTAACTGGATTATAAAATTCCTTTTAAGTATTCTGTCAATGCCAAATTATCTGAATTTGGTAACTGCCCTCTGTTACACAAGAGACTATTCTTAGGAAACACACAAAATATTAACGGTTTAAAGAGATGTGATGTCTGTAGTTTGATAATGTATGCAGCCTACTCCCAAATGGTTCTAAAAATAAATGTGTGTGAACAATGGTAAAGTATGGAATCTGTGTGAAAAAGAGATTTTTTGTACTATTCTTTCAAGTTTTCTGTAAGATTGCAGTTGTTTCAAAATAAAAAGTTTAAAAATCCTGAAAAATTCTTTCACTGACTTACTGGGTTAGTGCAAACCTAATTGTAGTTTTGGACCATGAATTTTAAATCATTATAGCTAGGCTCAAACATGTTTTTATTAATCAAAATAGGAACCATTTCAATCAACACATTTTTGCCAACAATAAATAAGTTTTATTCCTGTAGCATAAAAATCCATGCTTCCAGATTTGACAGACTCTTTGGAAAGCATTTTTTGCCTCATTCTGGTTGTGAAAGTTTTCCCTGCAAAAAGTTGTCAAGATGCTTGAAGAAGTAGTAGTCAGTTGGCAAGAGGTCGGGTGAATACGGCAGATGAAGTAAAACTATGTAGCCCAATTTGTTCAACTTTTGAAGTGTTGTTTGTGCAACGTGGGGTTGGGTGCTGTTGTGCAGAAGAATCGGGCCCTTTCTGTTGACCAATGCCGGCTTCAGGCGTTGCAGTTCTCAGTACATCTCATTGATTTGCTGAGCATACTTCTCAGATGTAATGGTTTCGCTGGGATTCAGAAAGCTGTAGTGGATCAAACTGGCAGCAAACCACCAAACAGTGACCTTGACTTTTTTTTGGTACACCTTTAGCTTTGGGAAACGCTTTGGAACTTCTTGGTTCAGCCACTGAGCTGGCTGTCGCCGGTCGTTGTATAAAATCTACTTTTTGTCCCATGTCACAATCTGATCAAGAAATAATTCATTATTGTTGCACAGAATAAGAGAAGATGACACTTCAACGACAATTTTTTCAATTTTCGGTCAGCTCATGAGGCACCCACTAAGCGAACCTTTTCACCTTTCTAATTTGCATCAAATGCTGAACAGCTGTAGAAGGTCGATGCTGAGTTCTTCTGCAACTTCTTGTTAGTTTTAAGAGGGTCAGCTTTGATGATGGCTCTCAGTTGGTCATTATCAACTTCCAGTGGCTGGCCAGTATGCTCTTCATCTTCAAGGCTGTCATCTCCTTTGCAAAACTTCTTCAACCACTGCTGCACTGTACGTTCATTAGCAGTTCCTAGGCTAAATGTACTGTTGATGTTGCACGTTATCTCCGCTGCTTTACAACCCATTTTGACCTTATTTAAGAAAATCACTCGAATTTGCTTTTTGTCTAACATCATTTTCATAGTCTAAAATAAGAATAAAATAAACAGCAAGTAATAGTACTTAGCAAAGAAAGAAGGTGAGAAATGTGTATTAAAACACATTTAGATGTTAGATCTATAACATAATCACATTTATTTAAAATGTTTTCCAATATCAAATGGCAAAGTTCAACAATGCAAAAACCGCAATTACTCTTGCACCAACCAAATATTTTTAAGATAAATTAGAAACACTTTTGAGATAAATTAGAAACAAAGTAAAATCGCAATATTTTTACTAAGTAGTGAAATATAGGAAAATATGTGTCTTTAAAAAAAAATCTGCTCATATTTTAACCTGCCCATTTCTATTACCTACTTGTTGTGAATGTTTGATTTTGGAATACATGACTGGTTATACTGAATAACTTTTCTTTATAATTTCACTTGTAGGGGAACCTTTACAAATAGATCACTTGGTTTTTGTAGTCCATGGGATCGGACCTGCTTGTGATCTCCGCTTTCGAAGCATTGTACAGTGTGGTAGGTTCGCAAAGCGTGTCAGGTTAGATCATGTAAAGGGACTGTTAGTGCTCCTCTGAGCTGAGATAGTGTTGTCTTAGGCTGTCCTCTTAGCTGCATAATAAGATTTGGAGAGCTGAAGACAGGTGGCAAGGTAGTAAAGCCTCCCAGCTTAGACCTAAAGTGCTAGTAACTTCCTTAGGCTAATAGGTTTATACTCTTAACTAAGTTCTTGAGTGAATAAGCCTTCAAGTCTGATAAAATTGTTTTATGATGTGATTGTCCTGTTTGTAACTATTCCAAATTTAAAGGGAACCATAAATATGTGACCATAAAGATAATCTAGTTTAAATGAACAACTGAAACCTACATTTTTTTAACTTAGACTGTGATAAACCTCATGATACTCTGGAATATTTAGGTCATTAACTTGATTTCATGGGGTCGCAAAGAGTCGGACACGACTGAGCGGCTGATCTGATCTGATCTCTGAACTTGATTTTGAAAGGTAGTATTCATAGTCTAATTGTCCCAATTTGGGAGTCTTATCCTAATGACTAATGCTTCTAAGCATAAACTTTCTAGAAGGTTAAGATCAATGTAATATGAATTCTAAACATCAGTGGTTTTCCTAAAATATTGGATAATGAATGATTGTTTGAGTGCAAGGCCAACTGACATCGTCAAGTGATTCTTTTAAAAAAATAAAACAGTTCATCTGACACAGAAGTTTTGAAGTTAGCATGTGTGTGTTTAATGAAAATGTTTTGTATAGTATAAGCAGTTCTATATGAAAGGAGTGTCTTTTCCTATACGCAGTATTAATTTTTCTTAAATATCGCTCTAGTTTTGACTCTGGTCAGTAGGTGCTCTAAGCAAATGTAGATGAGTGTGGTATAATCGTATGATCTGTTGCATCCTAATTCTGTGAATTGATTGCTTCACTGTTAATGCATTAGTTAATTTTCTTTTCTAGTTAATGATTTTCGCAGTGTTTCTTTGAACCTGCTACAGACTCATTTTAAGAAAGCCCAAGAAAATCAGCAGATTGGGAGGGTAGAATTTCTCCCAGTCAACTGGCACAGTCCCTTGCATTCCACTGGTGTAGATGTGTGAGTAGTACTTTACACCTTTGAGTTGTTACCTGTGATTGTAATGTTTTCTGATCATTAATATGCTTAGGAACATCTCTGCTGTTAGCTCAGAGTGTATATAAAATTCTGTTCAACAAAAAACTTTTTGTACTTCTGTGTCATTTTCTTAGAGTTACATTATTAAGTGCTGAACAATCCCTTTGTTTAACCAGCTTGGGTCAGGAGTAGGGAATGGTGTGTATCTTCTTCGAGTATGTTTTAATGGCTCATTAGTGTTTATTATTGCAGCTTTACTATTTCTTTAGCATAAAGGAGGTTATGGAATTTAAGTTTTCTGCTTAAAACATCTTTCCTTTTTTCAGAGATCTGCAGCGAATAACCCTTCCTAGCATTAACCGCCTCAGGCACTTTACAAACGACACGATTCTGGATGTCTTCTTCTACAACAGCCCCACCTACTGTCAGACTATCGTGGACACAGTCGCTTCTGAAATGAACCGAATTTATATACTTTTCCTGCAGAGGAACCCTGATTTCAAAGGGAGTGTATCCATTGCTGGTCATAGTTTAGGTAATGAATTCTCTATGACTGGAGAGGACTATCATATTTTATGGATACCTTTTAAGTATTTTTGAAGTACAGTGTCTTTTATCAGTGTCAGATTCAGAGGTCTAGAACTGGTGTGTGATGAAATATTAGGAAGGGGTTGGAAGGGTGATGGTGGATTGGAAAGAAAGACTCCCTACTTAGTAGATTTTGCTACATGGGTAATTGGCTTATTCCTTTTTTGTGTAAAAGGCAGCTGTTCAGTGCTAATGCTTCAAAATTGTCCCCTATTCTTCTGTTTTACTTACAGGTTCGCTTATATTGTTTGATATCCTAACAAATCAGAAAGATTCTTTGGGAGATACTGACAGTAAAAAGGTAATTTAGATGTTCAGATAGGTTTTCTCGTATTATTTCTTAGGGATTTTTAGATTTTAGATTTTTTTTCCCACTTAGTCTCATACCATAATATTAAATTTACATTTATTTTAATTTTAACAGATTTGTAATTATCTCTGTTATTCTTGGATGATAGAAGCAAAATAGTAATATGCTTCTATAAATATTTGCCACATTCTAAAATAATTATGGAGTGCCTGATGAACTATGGACTGAGGTTCGTGACATTGTACAGGAGACAGGGATCAAGACCATCCCCATGGAAAAGAAATGCAAAAAAGCAAAATGGCTGTCTGGGGAGGCCTTACAAATAGCTGTGAAAAGAAGAGAAGCGAAAAGCAAAGGAGAAAAGGAAAGATATAAGCATCTGAATGCAGAGTTCCAAAGAATAGCAAGAAGAGATAAGAAAGCCTTCCTCAGCGACCAGTGCAAAGAAATAGAGGAAAACAACAGAATGGGAAAGACTAGAGATCTCTTCAAGAAAATTAGAGATACCAAGGGAACATTTCATGCAAAGAGGGGCTCGATAAAGGACAGAAATGGTATGGACCTAACAGAAGCAGAAGATATTAAGAAGAGATGGCAAGAATACACAGAAGAACTGTACAAAAAAGATCGTCACGACCCAGATAATCACGATGGTGTGATCACTCACCTAGAGCCAGACATCCTGGAATGTGAAGTCAAGTGGGCCTTAGAAAGCATCACTACGAACAAAGCTAGTGGAGGTGATGGAATTCCAGTTGAGCTATTTCAAATCCTGAAAGATGATACTGTGAAAGTGCTGCGCTCAATATGCCAGCAAATTTGGAAAACTCAGCAGTGGCCACAGGACTGGAAAAGGTCAGTTTTCATTCCAATCCCAAAGAAAGGCAATGCCAAAGAATGCTCAAACTACCGCACAATTGCACTCATCTCACATGCTAGTAAAGTAATGCTCAAAATTCTCCAAGCCAGGCATCAGCAATATGTGAACCGTGAACTTCCAGATGTTCAAGCTGGTTTTAGAAAAGGCAGAGGAACCAGAGATCAAATTGCCAACATCCGCTGGATCATGGAAAAAACAAGAGAGTTTCAGAAAAACATCTATTTCTGCTTTATTGACTACGCCAAAACCTTTGACTGTGTGGATCACAATAAACTGTGGAAAATTCTGAAAGAGATGGGAATACCAGACCACCTGACCTGCCTCTTGAGAAACCTATATGCAGGTCAGGAAGCAACAGTTAGAACTGGACATGGAACAACAGACTGGTTCCAGATAGGAAAAGGAGTATGTCAAGGCTGTATATTGTCACCCTGCTTATTTAACTTCTATGCAGAGTACATCATGAGAAACGCTGGGCTGGAAGAAGCACAACCTGGAATCAAAATTATGGGGAAAAATATCAATAACCTCAGATATGCAGATGACACCACCCTTAGGGCAGAAAGTGAAGAGGAACTAAAAAGCCTCTTGATGAAAGTGAAAGAGGAGAGTGAAAAAGTTGGCTTAAAACTCAACATTCAGGAAACGAAGATCATGGCATCTGGTCCCATCACTTCATGGCAAATAGATGGGGAAACAGTGGATACAGTGTCAGACTTTATTTTTTTGGGCTCCAAAATCACTGCAGATGGTGACTGCAGCCATGAAATTAAAAGACGCTTACTCCTTGGAAGAAAAGTTATCACCAACCTAGATAGCATATTGAAAAGCAGAGACATTACTTTGCCAACAAAGGTCTGTCTAGTCAAGGCTATGGTTTTCCCAGTGGTCACGTATGGATGTGAGAGTTGGACTGTGAAGAAAGCTGAGTGCCGAAGAATTGATGCTTTTGAACTGTGGTGTTGGAGAAGACTCTTGAGAGTCCCTTGGGCTGCAAAGAGATCCAACCAGTCCATTCTAAAGGAGATCAGCCCCGGGATTTCTTTGGAAGGAATGATGCTAAAGCTGAAACTCCAGTACTTTGGCCACCTCATGCGAAGAGTTGACTCACTGGAAAAAACTCTGATGCTGAGAGGGATTGGGGGCAGGAGGAGAAGGGGATGACAGAGGATGAGATGGCTGGATGGCATCACTGACTCGATGGCCATGAGTCTGAGTGAACTCCAGGAGTTGGTGATGGACAGGGAGGCCTGGCGTGCTGCGATTCATGGGGTCGCAAAGAGTCGGACACGACTGAGTGACTGAACTGAACAGAAAATAATTATGGTTATCTTATTTCATTATAAATACGCACTGCTGCTAAGTCACTTCAGTCGTGTCCAACTCTGTGCGACCCCATAGACGGCAGCCCACCAGGCTCCACCGTCCCTGGGATTCTCCAGGCAAGAACACTGGAGTGGGTTGCCATTTCCTTCTCCAGTGCATGAAAGGAAAAGTGAAAGTGAAGTCGCTCAGTCATGTCTGACTCTTAGCGACCCCATGGACTGCAGCCTACCTGGCTCCTCCATCCATGGGATTTTCCAGGCGAGAGTACTGGAGTGGGTTGCCATTGCCTTCTCTACTGATCTGTTACTAGAGTTACAGAATCATTGAATTGAAATGGAATTTGCATATGAGGAAATGAAGAATGAATTGAATGCAAATTGATATAGTTTATAGAAATTCTGCTTGAAAGCTGTCCTTAAACACTACTAAGAGCTCAGGGAAAGTTTTGTTAATGATGATGAAGAATACTTTAATAGTCATTCATTCACCGAGTCATTTATTTAAAAACATATAAAGTTTTAATCGACTGCAAAAACTTAAAGATCAATCACATTTTAGTTTATATTTTGTATACATTTCGATTTAGTCAAAGTTAAGATACTGTGTGGCTATCTTACATAGTGCTTTTCTTTATTGCAAAGTAGTAGTAATAAAAAAATCTAAATGAATTTAGACAATATAAGTTTTACAATTTAATTTTTAGGATTTGCCAAGTATTTTCATGGATCAAGGAGATACACCAACACTGGAGGAAGAGTTGAAGAAACTTCAACTGTCTGAATTCTTTAGTATCTTTGAGAAGGAGAAAATAGATAAGGAAGCTCTGGTAAAAATAATCTTTTAAAACTGTACACTCTTCCATTTTCAGTATTTTTATTGCTTATTTTCATCATACTGCTGGCTAAGAGTCTGCCCTTTAGAAGCATTTTAGTCATACATACTTTATCATTAGTAATGCTCTTTAGCATTATTTGTTGTTTTTTTTTTTTCCATCATATAAAGTGATCTTTTTTTTGTGGGAGTTCAAAGTTCAGAGGAGCCACGTTGATAATAGGAATAGAGCAAAGACTAAAATCCAGCACAGCTCTGAAAACATGAGAGCAGGTGTAAAGGCCACTGACTTTTCCAGCTCTTATTTTGTTACACTTTCCAGAGCTCTACTTATGGGTATTTGCTTATTTTTTTGCCACCTCAGGTGTGCCTTTTTTTTTTTTTTTAAGGTTTGTGACACATTTGTTCATTTAACAGGTATTTACTAAATACCTACTATGATCAGGCAGCTGTACCAAGTATGAGGTAGAGTGCTGATAAGGCAGATATCGTTCAAACCTCATGGTACTTATAGCTTAGTGGAAGAGACACAGATGGCCAAACACATAATTAATTACAGCTGTGCTAAGTTCTAAGTAGGGAAAGTACACAGTGGTTTAGGAGTATACCAACAGGATGAGCTGATCTAATCTGGGGGAGCGAAGGAAGACTTCATCAGGGAGCAGCCCTTTAGCCGACATCTGGATTGTTGGTGTGTTTTCTGCTCTGTGTGTCACTGCTCACGTGCATGAACAGGAACATAACCTTTCTCAGGAATGGAACATCTGAGGAGCGTGGAAACCGTGGAGGATTTTTCTGTCATGAAGTTAGATACTCCTTTCTGTAGGCTTTTTTTTTTTTTTTTTTACAATAGTATCTGTATTACTACAGCATTGATAACTCCAGAATTGATATTTTATATTCCTTTTTTAAACTCCTTTATTAAGAGATAAAGTTATTAATGATGCTTTACCACTGGGGACTCTTAGTCATGTAAAGCCAAGAACAACAGAGTGCTTAGGCCTATTCCTCTCAGAGAATAGGACATTTAATTGATTTTATTTTGCCTAGAAATAAAAACAGTGTTTGATTTTTTATGCTTAGACTTTATGTACAGACAAAGACCTTCAGGAAATGGGAATTCCTTTAGGACCAAGAAAGAAGATACTAAACTACTTTAGGACCAGAAAAAATTCAATGGTATGTGCTTAATATAGCTTACGGGATTAAACAGTGTTCTGACTCCCTTGTACCCTTGTGCATTTTGAGATGTATAGGGAGCTAAGCAGTTGTAAAAATTTACCTTTGGCTCTGTTTTTTAGAAACTAAATACATTTTATTAATATCTTTAAAAATATTATCAGTGTCAGAAGTCTTATCTCCCCTGGACTTCTACCATTCAATTGTTTTCCTTTTTTGGGTAGCTTTATAACTAGTTTATTGAAATATATTGCACATCACATACCATAAAATTCACCCTTTTAAAATATACAATTCAGTGGGTCTTGGTATATTCAGAGTTGAATACCCATCACCACTATCGAATTCCAGAACATTTCCATCACTGTAAAAAGAAACATCATATTCAACAGCAGTCACTCCCCATTCGTCCCTCCTGTGAACCACTAATGTATTTTCTGTCTCTGAATTTTCTTATTCCGGATATTTCTTATAAATGAAGTTACACGATATGTGGCTTTTTGTGACTGGCTTCTTTCACTTAGCATAATGTATTCAAAGTATAACCACGTTGTAACAGTACTTGTGCACTGAGTATTTTTGGCCACTGAATTCCTTTCCATAGCCTAGATGATTATCTTTCAACTGTTCAGTAGGTTGCTTGGTTCTGGTTTAAGGCTGATAGAGACATAGTGTCTGCTTTGATTAGAAAGGCATAGGACTGCACTGAACTCAGCAGCCCCCAGCGCCCCACAGTGCTCTGCTGCTGTTTTCTCTCATGATGGTTGCCCAAAATTTCAGTTACTATCCAGATGGCTTTGTACAGCTTTCATCATTTCAGAGCATGTAGGGATATCAATTCATAATTTAAGGCAGCTTTGGTTTTCATTAGCTGTATTTTGTTTTCTGAGAGATTCTTAAAATTGTTGACTGTTGTTTCAAAACCTTCCCAAGCATCCTTTTAAACCGGTAGAAAACTGTATAATCCTTTGGATATTTTTTACTACTTAGCAGCTCCACAGAACTATTGTTTATTCTTTAGGGTGTTAATAGACCAACCCCTCAATCACCTGCTGGGGCAAATATGTCTAATATCCCCAAAGAGTCGGAGTTCTACAGTAGTACTGATGGTCTGGACGTCGGCATTGGGCAGGTAAACAGTACTCATTTTCTTTGGTCATTTTATTGTTTGCCATTTGTACTGTAGAAACAGATGTAACTTTTATTATCAGTAAGAGATGCTTTTATTTCCTTCATCCAGGTGCCTGTAAAATACCCCCGGCTTATCTATAAACCAGAAATATTCTTTGCTTTTGGATCTCCCATTGGAATGTTCCTTACTGTCCGGGGACTGAAAAGAATTGACCCCAACTACAGATTTCCAACATGCAAAGGTTTCTTCAATATTTATCACCCTGTAAGCATTGGACAGCTCTTGTGATTTTGCCTGAATGTTAGGGCTTATTGGTGAAGAGCATATGATAGTCTATTGTGTTGATTTACTTTTTTCTATACTATTTTGTACTAATGAGAAAATTTATAATATGAACCTGGAAGTAAAGGGGACAGAACAAGTACATTTAAAAATAAATGAGCTTATAATTATTCTTATTCCTGAGACCATCATTATGATCAGCAGAGGTATATGTAACTGTTGTTTTCTGCATGTAGTTTGATCCTGTGGCCTATAGGATTGAACCAATGGTGGTCCCAGGAGTGGAATTTGAGCCAATGCTGATCCCACATCATAAAGGCAGGAAGCGGATGCACTTAGGTATGTCTTGAGTCCAGAACCTGATAATTGTAGACCTTCTGGTCAGTGCAGGCTGACTGGACCTTGTTCATTTTGTTTAGCTATGTTGAGCCCTTTTATCTCCGTAAACCATGTAGCGTTCTTTTTCACATGTGTTTCAGAACTGAGAGAAGGCTTGACCAGGATGAGCATGGACCTTAAGAATAACTTGCTAGGTTCGCTGCGGATGGCCTGGAAGTCTTTCACCAGAGCTCCATACCCTGCCTTACAAGCTTCGGAAACTGCGGAAGAAACAGAAGCAGAACCTGAGTCAAATTCGGAGAAGCATAGTGGTCAGTGACTCTGTACACAGTGATTACCTGCACCGGGCCAGAGAAGAGGGACTCCCTGAAGTCTGGTTCTTATTCTCCCAGGGTCTTCTTAACTTTCCCCTTGTTGTTGAGAACCAGCACTAGACTATGAGTCCTACTGGGCCTTCAGCTCTGCTGGTTTCTGTCTGTCATCAAATAGCCACAAATTGTGGAAACACATTATTTGTGAGGGAAAGTGTTAAGAGAAGCTGAGCATCTAGTAACTAGGCTTTAAACCATTCCCCACTCGGGCACTGTGGTGGTGATGCTAAGAGCCTACACTGTGAAGAACCTTGCTTTTACCAGGGAATGTTTGTGTATTCATGGGTCAGTTTTATTTTCCTGGCTGGGGACTAGCTGGGACACTTCTTTTGATTGCACAGTTAGTTCAGCATTCTTTTGCTTTTTAACTGCAAAAGGAGTTTCTTTTCAACTGCCTAAG
Source organism: Bos indicus x Bos taurus (assembly GCF_003369695.1). Lineage (NCBI taxonomy): Eukaryota > Metazoa > Chordata > Mammalia > Artiodactyla > Bovidae > Bos > Bos indicus x Bos taurus. The sequence continues at coordinate 32,913,627 of NC_040102.1, forward strand.
GCGATCTAACTGCATTTAGTTTGTAAACCAAAGAAAGTGAAAGTGAAGTCGCTCAGTCGTGTCTGACTCTTTGCGACCAGTGGGACCAGTGGACGGTAGCCCACCAAGCTCCTTTGTCCATGGGATTCTCCAGGCAAGAATACTGGAGTGGGTTGCCATTTCCTTCTCCAACCCTGCTTGCATTTAGTTTATAAACCAAAGGTAAATGGAATTAGCTGTCAAAGGTATGGGAAAGAAAGGGGATTGGATAAAATCAGTGTGGCTTGAAAACAAGCTTTAAGGGCATTGAGAGGAGAGAGAGAGAGCTTTCTGAGCAGAGTAGCTCCTCCTCTGCTGAGGCTGGAGTGTAAAGGGAGATAAGGACAGCCTTGGAGGGCTGGAAGCTTCTATATTCTGACCATGGTTCCTTCACATCCAGATGTTAACACAGAAGAGAACCCTGTACCAGTGAAAGAGGAAGCCCCCCCTATCCATGTGGGAATGCTGAATGGAGGCCAGCGCATTGACTATGTGCTACAGGAGAAGCCCATTGAAAGTTTTAATGAATATTTATTTGCTTTACAAAGCCATCTGTGCTACTGGTAAGTGTTTGTTTTTGTTTTGGGTTTTTTTTTTTTTGTCTTCAGTCACTCCTTCGTGTCTGACTCTTTGCGACCCCATGGACTGCAGCACGCCAGGCCTTCCTGTCCATCACCAACTGTTGGAGCTTACTCAAACTCAAGTCCATCGTGTCAGTGATGCCATCCAACCATCTCATCCTCTGTCATCTCCTTCCCCTCCTGCCTTCAATCTTTCCCAGCATCAGGGTCTTTTCCAATGAGTCAGTTCTTCCCATCAGGTGGCCAAAGTATTGGAGTTTCAGCTTCAACATCAGTCCTTCCAATGAATATTCGGGATTGATTTCTTTAGGATGGACTGGTTGGATCTCCTTGCAGTCCAAGGGACTCAAGAGTCTTTTCCAACATCACAGTTCGAAAGCATCAATTCTTTGGCATTCAGCCTTCTTTGTTTATTAAGCCTTCAATGCTCAGCCTTAATTATTTATTAAGACCAAATATTTATTATTTGTATTTATTTTAAACAACATTTATTATTTTTTTAATGACAACCATTCTGAAAGGGGTGAGGGGATATTTCACTGTGGTGTTGAATTTCCATGAGGATTAGCGATGTTGAGCACCCTTTCACGTGCCCATTATCCCTCAAATGACATGATTGTGCTATTTTGTATTAATAATTATGAATAAGCCATCATTCTAATCTCAAATGAGCACTGCCCTATCCTGCTTTTTCTATATCTATCAAATACCTGTGATACAATGAGGACTTACTTCACTAAGCATAATATTCTTTAGGTCCATCCATGTTGCTGCAAGTGGCAGAATTCTGTTATTTTTTATGGCTATGTATTATTCCATTGTAAATATGTACCACATCTTCTTTATTTGTCTGTTGATGGATGCTGAGGTTGCTTCCATACCCTAGTTATTGTGAATAGTGTGGCTATGAACACTGGGGTGCATATATCTTTTCAGGTTAGTGTTTCCATTTTTTCTGGATATAATGCCAAGGAGTAGAGCTGCTGGATCGTATGGTAGTTCTGTTTTTATTTTTTTGAGGAGCCTCTATACCATGTTCTACAGTGACTGCACCAGTTTACATTCCCACCAGCAGCAGATAAGAGTTCCATTTTTTCCACATCCTTGCCAACATTTATTATTTGTGTTCTTTTTGATGACAGCCATTCTGACAGGTGTGAGGTAATGTTTCATTTTGGTTTTGAATTTCCCTGAGGAATAGTGATATTGACCACCTTTTCATGTGCCCATTATCCATTTGTATGTCTTCCTTGGAAAAATGCCTCTTCGGTCTTCTGCGTATTTTTTGATTGGGTTATTTGGGGACTTTTTTGATATTGAGCTTTATGAGCTGTTTATATATTTTGAATATTAACCCCTTATTGCTCATATTATTTGCAGATATTTTCTCCTTTTCAGTAGCTTTTGGTTTCATCTTGTCTGTGGTTTCCTTTGCTGGCAAAAAGCTTTTATGGATTAATTCGGTTCCATTTGCTTATTTTTGTTTTGAAAGATAGACCCAAAATATTTTGCTATGATTTATATCAAAGAGTGTTCTGCCCATGTTCTCTTTTAGGAGGTTGTGGTTTCCACACTTGTATTTAGATGTTTAATCCATTATGAGTTTATTTTTGTATATGGTGTGCAGAGATTTTATGTCATTCTTTTACATGTTGCTGTCCAGTTTTCCCAGCACCACTTATCGAAGAAATTGTCTTTTCTCCATTGTATATTCTTGCCTCCTCTGTTGTAGGTGAGTTGACTGTGGCTGTGCGGGTTTATTTCTGGGCTCTGTTCTGTTCCATTGTTCTGTGTGTCTGGTTTTGTGCCAGTGCTAATATATTTCGATAACTGTAGCTTTGTAGTATAGTCCGAAGTCTGGGAGGATAGCTTTGACAATATAGGGCTTTTTGTGATTCTGTATAAATTTTAGATTCATTTGTGCTAGTTCTGTGCGAAATGTCATGGGTATTTCATTGGGGATAACATTAAGTCTGTAGGTTGCTTTGGGTAGTATGGCCATTTTAATAATATTAATTCTTCTGATCCAAGAGCACAAAATATCTTTTCACTTCTTTATATCATCTTTAGTTTCCTTTCTCAGCGTTTTATAATTCTCAGAGTATAGGCTTTCATTTCCTTGGTTAAGTTTATTCCTAGGGCATTTTATTCTTTTTGATGTAATTTTAAATGGGATTTTTTTTTTACTTTTTGATAGTTCGTTAATATTGTATAAAAAGCATTAGATTTCTGTATATTAATCTTGTATCCTGCAAGTTTACTGAATTCATTTGTTCTAATAGCTTTTTGGTGGAGGCTTTAGGGTTTTCTGTATTAAAGTATAACGTATCTGTAAATAGTGACAGTTTTACTTCCTCCCTTCCAACATGGGTGCTTTTTCTTCCTTCCTCCCTTCCCTTCCTCTGATGTTGTGGCTTGGACTTCCAGTACTATTTATGTTACATCAAAGAAGCAAAAGTGGACATCTGTGTCTTGTTCCTGAATTTGGAGGAAAGGCTTTCAGCTTTTCATTGTTGTGTATGATGATAGCTGTGGGTTTGTCATAAGCAGTCTTTATTATGTTAAGGTATGTTCTCTTTATACCAACTTGGAGAATTTTTGTCAATGTATATTTAATTTTATTAAATGCTATTTCTGTATCTATTAAGATGATCATGTGATTTTTGTCCTTCCTTTTGTTGATGTGGTGTGTCACACTGATTGAACTGTGAATATTGAAGCATCTCTGTGTCCCTGGGATAAATCCCACTTGATCATTGTATATGATCTTTTTATTTATTTTTTTGGATTGTTGCAATATTTTGTTGAGTTTTGCATCTATATTCATCCAAGACATTGGCCTGTAGTTTTCCTTTTTTGTAGTGTATTGGTGTGATTTGGGTATCAGGATAATGATAGCCTCAAAGAATGAATTTGGGAGAGTTTCTTCCTCTTCAATTTTTTGGAATAATTTAAAAAGGTTGAGTGTTAAATCTTTGTAGTTTGCTAGAATCCCCCTGGGAAGCTGGTCCTGGACTTTTGTTTCCTGGGAGTTTTTTTTTTTTTTTTTAATATGTAACTTTTACTTATTTTTACGTATTTTAATTTTTAATTTTTACTTATTTTCTATTATTTTTGGCTGTGCTGGGTCTCTTGCTGCACAGGCTTTTCTCTACTTGCAGCACGTGGGCTTCTCATCGCGGTGGCTTCTCTTGTTGGGAAGCATGGACTCTAGGCCGCGCGGGCTTCAGCAGTTGAGGACCCTGGGCTCTAGGGCACAGGCTCAGTAGTTGTGATGCAGAGGCTCAGTTGCCCTGCGGCATGTGGGATCCTCCTGGACCAGGGATCGAACCTGTGTCTCCTGCATTGGCAGGCAGATTCTTCACCACAGAGCCACCAGGGAAGCCTTCTGTGAGTTTTTTACATAACAAATACAATTTCACTACTAGTGTTTGGTTTGTTCAGATGGTCTGTTTCTTATTGATTTCAGTCTTGCCAATTTTTATGTTTTTTTAGAAATTTGTCCGTTTCTTCTGGGTTGTCCAGATTGCTGGAATATGACTATTGATTGTATCCTCTTATGTTTTTCTCTCTCTGTGGTATCAGTTGTAATTTCTCCTCTTTTATTTCTTATTTTGATTATTTTGGGTTCTCTCTTCTTGGTGAGCCTGGCTAAAGGTTATCAGTTTCTCATTATCTTTTCAAGAAACTAACTCTTGTTTTCACTGATATTTTCTATTGTTTTTTAAAATTTTGTATTTATTTATTTATGGCTGTGCTGGGTCTTCATTACTGCACTGGCTTCTCTAGTTGTGGCAAGCGGGGGCTACTCTGTTGCAGTGCGTGGGCTTCTCACTGTGGCGGCTGCAGGGATTGAATCTGTTGCAGCTTCAGGGCTCTTAGAGTAGGGCGTGGTAGACCAGGGATTGAATCTGTGTCTCCTGCATTGGCGGGTGATTCTTCACCACTGAGCCACCAGGGAAGCCCTGTTGTTTTTTTTTCTTTAAGATCTGTTTTATTCCTTCTCTTTTTGATCTTTATTATTCCCTTGCTTCTGCTAACTTTGCATTGTTTTCTTTTTCTAATTCCTTTAGGTGGTAGGTTTGCTTGAGACTTTTCTTATTTCTCAAGGAAGTGAAGGCCTCTCTCAGGAAGGACTGTATCACTATAAGCTTCTCTCTTAGATTGTTTTTTCTGCATCCCATAGATTTTTGGAGAGTCGTGTTTCCATTTTTATTTGTCTCAAGGTATTTTCTGGTTTCCTTTTTGATTTCTCTATTGATCTGTTGTTTTTTTAGTAGCATATCATTTAATCTCCACATGTGAGTTCTTTTCCTGTTTTTCTTTCTGTAATTGATTTCTAGTTTCATACTATTGTGGTTGGAAAAAATACTTGGTATAATTTCTATCCTCTTAACATGTGATCTGTTCAGGAGAACATTTCATGTGCACTTGGAAAAAAAAAGTCTGTATTCTGCTTTTTTCGGACATAATGTCCTTGTAGATATCTAATATATTCAGATCGTCTATAATGTGTCATTTAAGGCCATTGTTGCCTTATAGCTTTCCTGTCTGGATGATCTGTCCATTGATAAAAGTGGGCTGTTAAAGTCCCCTTCTGTCACTGTGTTATTGTCAGCTTCTCCCTTTAGGTGTGTTAGTATTTGCTTTACATGTTGAGGTGCTCTGTCTTGGATGCATATATGTTAAACATTATGGCTTGTTCTTGTATTGATCCCTTATCATTATAGAATGCCCTTCTTTGTCTTCTGTTATAGCCATTGTTGTAAAGTCTGTTTTGTCTGATAGGAATATTTAGCCCATTGACATAGTAATTATTGATATAGATATGTACTTATTGCATTTTATTACTTGTTTTCCAGTTGTTTTGTAGTTCTTCTCTGTTCTTTTTGTTTCTTCCTTTGTGGTTTAGGGAGCTTCTCTGGTGACTCAGATGGTAAAGAATCTGCCTGCAGTACGAGAGACCTGGGTTCAATTCCTGGATCCAGACGATCCCCTGGAGAAGGGAATGGCAACCCACTCCAGTATTTTTGCCTGGAGAATCCCATGGACAGAGGAGCCTGGCAGGCTACAGTCCATGGGGTAGCAGAGTCGAATATGACTGAGCAACTAAGCCTTTGTGGTTTAATGATTTTATTTAGCAGTATGCTTGTATTCCTTTCTTTTCAGTTTTTGTGTATTTGTTGTGTTTTTTTTTTTTTAATTTGTGATTACCTTGGGGTTCATATATGTTGACCTATATTTCCTTGTTTTAAACTGGCTGTCATATGGGTTCAAACACATTCTGAACATTCTACATTTCTGTTCCCCTCCTCCATATTTTGATGTCGTATTTTATATCTTCCTGTTTCATGTTCATTGTAGTTACAGTTGCTTTCACATTTTTTTGTCTTTTAATCTCCATACTGCTCAGTTCAGTTGTTGGTCCTCAGTCCTTACTCTGTATTTATTTCTTCTCTATAGGTTCTTACTTCTTTTCCACTTAGAGAAAACCCTTAATATTGATGCAATCTTTCAGTGTTTGCTTGTCTGAGAAGTTCTTGTTCTCTCTTTCAGTTCTAAATGGTAATCTTGCTGGGCAGAGTACTCTAGGTTGCAGATCATGCCACTCCCTTCTGGCCTGCATGGTTTCTGCAGAGAAATCAGCTGATAGTCTTATGGGTGGGGATTCTGTTTTCTTTTTTCTTGCTGCCTTTAGAAGCCTCTCTCTACCTTTTGCCATTTTAATTATGTTTTCTCTTTGTATGGGTTTCCTTCAGTTCAACTTGTTTGGGGTCCTCTGTACTTCCTGTTCCTGGATATCTTATTTCCTTCAGGTTTGGAGAGTTTTCAGCCATAATCACCTCAGCTGCATTTTCGATGCCCTGCTCTCTTCTGTCTTCTCCTGTAATGTGAATGTTGGTTATTTAATGTTATTTCAGAGATTTCTTATACTGATTTCATTTTTAAAAATCGGATTTTCTTTTTGCTGTTCTGATTGGATGATTTCCATTTTTCTGTCTTTCAGATCATATATGTGTTCTTTTGTATCACTTAGTCTGCTATTCATTCTTTTTAGTGTGGTGTTTTTTGTTTTTTTTTTGGCAGCTATTGAATTCTCTTCAGATTGGGTCTTTTTAAATATTTTCTAGTTCCTTTTAAAAATTCTCACTATGTTCATCTATTCTTTTCCCTAAATTCAATTAACATTTTTATTAACAATGTTCTGAATTCTTTACCTGGTAAATTGTTTATTTCTGTTTCATTATTTGTTTTTTTAGGGTTTTTTTCTCTTGTTCCAATTGAAAGCAGTTCCTCTGTGTTTTTATTTTGCTTAACTTTCTCTGTCACTGTGAATTTAGGTGAAACAGTTACCTCTTGTGGTCTTAAAGGGGTGTTCTGATGTGGGAGCATCCTTATACAGACTGCGTGTGCCCAGTGTCTCCACTGGGAGAGCTGGATTCCCTCAGATATCCCCTCAGCAGGGGGTGGGGCTGGAGCTGGGTGTGAGGCAGACCTTTGCCCCTGCCCAGTGGCTGGCACCCTGCTGGGACAGGATCTGATCCAAGTTGCTGGAGGCAAGGGTCGGGCCCAGGCTGGCTCTGTTCCCTGCGGGTGTGTGTTTTCCCCTCTCCCTGCGTTGGAAGCCTTGCCCCAGAGCCGGGAAGTACTGACCAGAGTGGCACCCACGTGGACCCTCTGCAGGCAGAGGTCTGAGCTGTCTGCCTGCCGGAGCTGCACTTGTTCCCTTGCTCTGCTCACACGCAGCCTCACGTGCATGTCCCCCTGGCCCCTCACAGCCCATCACTGTGCCCAGCCTCCACCACTCGTCATAGGGCCACCCTGCAGGGTCCCTGGGGCCTGTGTGTAGTCTCCGGGTATATCCTACGGGAGCTGTGGGGTAGAGGCTGCTGTCAGAGTGCTAGGCTCCTTCTGATGCGCCACTTGAGTAAGTGCCAACCGTGACTGCTGCCCCCAAGCAGGCTCTGCCCCAGGCCCGGGTTGCCCCTGGACGCTGTGCCTGGTGGAGGATGCGGAGCGGAGGTATATGCCCAGGCGGGGAACCTGGCAGCCACTAGAGCGCTCGTCCAACTGCCCCCTCTGCCCTGCTCTCCCTGTGGGGGTACACAAGCCAGCATGCGCGCGCGAGCGCGCACACACACACACACACACACACACACACACGCCCTGTCCCTCCTTCCCACAGCCTTCCTGCTATTCCTGCCTGCCTGCCAGCCAGCCAGGGGTGGTTCATCTCCCCCAGCTAGGACCCCAGGCCTGCAGCATCCCACCTGAGGCTCACTGTTCACTCCCCGGGATGGGTCTCTGCCCCAGTGTTCTCCCTCTTCCTTCCAGTCCCCTCTCAGGGGCACAGGTGCTGACCTGATCACTTTTCTTCCTGTCCAGCCCAATTACATGTGGATCTCTCTCACAGCCTTGGTTGTACAGGAGTTTTTCTGCCAGTTTCCAATGAGAATTATTCCATATATAGATGCATTTTTGATCTGTTTTTGGCAAGGAGTGAGTTCCATGTCTTCTTCCTCTGCCACCTTGATTGATCCCCCTTGCCATCCATGCATCATCTTTGGTGAATTGTCTGTTAAAATCTTTTGCCCGTTTAAAAAATTGGATTATTTCATTATTAAGTTTCAAGATTTTCCTATACTTTATTTACAAGTCCTTTTCAGATACTTTTTTTCTCTCAGGATGTGGTTTTTTCATTTGTCCAACAAGTATGTTTTGAAAAGCAAAAATGTCTTTTGATGAAGTCCAATTTACTGATGTTTGTGCTTTTCTGACACAGGTAAGAAATCTTTGCCAAGTGAAAGTGAAAGTCGCTCAGTCGTGTCTGACTTTTTGCGACCCCATGGACTATACAGTCCATGGAATTCTCCAGGCCAGAATATGGGAATGGGTAGCCTTTCCCTTCTCCAGGGGATCGTCCCAACCCAGGGATCAAACCCAGGTCTCCGGCATTGCAGGTGGATTCTTTACCATCTGAGCCACCAGGGAAGCCCAAGAATACTGGAGTGGGTAGCCTATCCCTTCTCAAAGGGATCTTCCCAACCCAGGAATCAAACCAGGGTCTCCTGCATTGAAGGCAGATTCTTTACCAACTGAGCTATCAGGGAAGCCCAAATCCAACATCAAATCTTATTTCTCTTTAGTTTTAGAAGTTGTGTCATTTTAGCTTTTACATTTAGGTCTGTGATCCATTTTGGTTAATTTTTAAATATGGTGTGAGGAAAGGATTGAGGTTCATTGTTTTGCCTGTGGCTTTACTGTTATTATGGCAACATTTGTTGAAAAGTTTATTCAGATGGAGAAACTGTTGAATTGCCTTGGCTCTGTTTTGTTCTGTTGATCTGTTTGTCAGTCTTTACATCAATAAAACCCTGTCTTGATTACTGTAGCTTCATAGTAAGGCTTGAAATTAGGTACTGTGAGCCCTTCATCTTTGTTGTGCCTATTAGTAGTTACCTTAGGTATTGTAGGTCCTCTGTATTTCCACATGTAGTTTAAAATGAACTTGTTAATTTCAACCAAAAAGCTTTTTAGGGATTTTGATTGTGATTGCATTTTATCTGTGGATCAGTTTGGGGGTGTGGGGAGAACTGATACCTTAATAATGCTGAGTTTTCTGACCCACAAACATCGTATCTCTCAGTGTATTGTGGTCTTTAGTTTCTCTCAGATATGTTTTGTGACTTTTAGTGTATGTATCATGCATGCTGTAATTATTCCCCTCTCTGTTACAAGGTTGATCATCTTGACATATACTCAAGGACCATTTTAATTTTCTTTTGGGGAGTTATCTATATTCTTTATTCTCTTTCATATTGAATTGTTGTTTTTTTAATTGATAAAATCTGTGATATGAGTTGTAAATAACTTTTCCCCAGTTTGTCTTTAACATTGTGTACATTGGTTTTTTTGCTAAGTATAAACTTTAATTTTTATGTAGTCAGATTTTTCTTTTTTGGCTTCTGGAATTTGTATCATGCTTAGATTTTCCTTGTTCTCCTGAGAATTCCTTACCACAGTTTATTCTGATATTTTAGGGTTTCATTTTTACATGTAAATCTTTGATTCTCTTCAAATTTATCCTTGTAAGAAGATGTGAATTGATTCAAATCATTTTCCAAATGGCTCTCCATCTGGAAAACGCTGTTAATAGATTTGAGGTTCTAACTTCATTGTATTAAATTTCTGTGGGTTTTTAAGTCTTACTTCTGAATTTTCTGTTCTTTTCTATTCACTCATTATTTATGCACCAGGATCACACCATTTTAATATCTGGTTTAGCTAATCTCCTCTCATTGGGATAGGAGGAATTTCTTAACCTGCAGTCCACGTGCAGAGCTTGTAGGGGACAGAAAAAGTCTACAAATCTAGTGAAATTCTACTTACGATTTTGGGTATATAGTATATGTGTATGATGTCTTTTCTGGGGAGAAATGCATAGGTTTCATTAGATTCTCAAATAGGTCCATGGCTCAAAAAATGTCAAACCCCAGACCTAGAAAAGTGTTTGAGCCATATACCTGTAAGACAATCCATGGATGTTATTTTTATAGTCATATTTCTTTATGAACCAGATATAAGTAATGGCTTGTACACACACTGAATAATATCTGGAAGATACATAAGTTGATAACATCAGTTGTCAGAAGTTGGGAACTCGTGGTTTAGAAATAGTGGGAAGGAGATTTCATTATTACATCCTTTTGTATCTTTGATCTTTATCCACATGATTGTATTGGCTTTTCTTTTAAAAAGGTGACTCAAAATTTAAAAAATTAAGGTGATGAATTGGATGACTCTTCCATGTTGTCCCAAGAAGGAGTTCTGTGGAGGGAGGGCTTGGTCATTTACTACTGGCTTTTTTATATTACAGAACGCAACGTAGACTTGTTAGAAGGTAACCTAACAAACAACTTCTTTGTTAGGTTACCTTCCAAGCCACTGTCAGATACACCACTTCTGAGCCAGATGTTTTTTAAAACAGTAAAAAAAATGAACTGAGGTGGCTGTGTATGTAAAACACCTAGTACAAATGGTAGTCTCCTTTTACGACATCATCTTTTCTTTCTCCAGGGAGTCTGAAGATACAGTACTGCTGGTCCTCAAAGAAATCTACCAAACCCAGGGTATCTTCCTTGATCAGCCTTTACAGTAAAAATGAACCACCTAAGGCTGCTTAATGTAAGTTTTTAAATGTCATGTATGTAGCATTATTCCTATATAACATGTGGAGCCTCAAAAGCTGCTTGGAAATGTACTTTTTGTTGCTTGTCACCAAGATCTAGGTTATTACTAATTTTTAGAGGGACTCTGGTTAAAATTCATGGGAAAAAAGCACTGGAGGCCATTTAGAGAAAGGTTAGTGTGTGTTTTGCTAGCAACTTGGTCCAATAACACTTGTCATTTTTAGGATCTAAACTCAGAATCTTCATGGTTCTGACCGTCTAAAAGTTACCATGACAACATTTACAGCTTTAAGTACATACAGTCCATTCTGGGATTTACATTGTTATTGTTGTTCAGTCGCTAAGTTGTGTCCAACTCTTTGCGACTCCATGTTCTGCAGCACAACAGCCTCCTCTGTCCTCTGCTGTCTCCTGGAGTTTGGTCAAATCTATGTCCATTGAGTCAGTGATGCCATCTAACCAACTCATCCCCTGCCGCCTTCTCCTCCTCTTGCTTTCAGTCTTTCCCAGCATCGAAGTATTGGAGCTTCAGCATCAGCCTTTCCAGTGAATATTCAGGGCTGGTGGTCTTAAGGATGGACTGGTTTGAGCTCCTTGCAGTTACAACAGTTTCAGCTTTAAGTATAGACAGCCCAACCTGGGATTTACATTACTCAGCCTTGTATATATGTATTAATAGTTAGAAAGCTTGTGTGTCAGATTCTGGCATTCTCTCTGGTTACCTTCAGCGTGATGACCTCTCTTCCACTTTCTCCCCTAGATGGACACTGGGGGATCCTTCCCCAGAAAACCTGCCTCTTTGTTCCCGCGTTTTCCTCTCAGCTATGTCGTTCCCTGCATGTTGCCTGCCACTTACTCACCACTGGGGTCTCTGGAAGATAATCTTCCTCTCTGGAAGCAAGTGGAAAAGCAAAGGGAAGACCCTGTTACTTTTTACCACTGGCTTCACAGAAACATTCGCCATTCTTTCTTCATGGCTGCGGGTAGTCTGTATCTTTAATTCTCTGATGGTATTTACATACCACACTCTATTGCTTATTACTTGAGATGGTATAAAGCCTGCCTTGAGTTTGTTTTGGGTTGGGTGTAAATTTTTCTAGGTTATTGTTTATCTTTAGAGAATATTCTAATCTGGTAGTGGGCTCCTGAGACTCAGAAGCCATTCTGGGTCTGCTTATGGTCATGGGTGTTCTCTGCGTTGGAAGGCTAGATCTAAGTGGAGGAGGGAGACTGGTGGGCAGTCAGATTCCCTCCAGCCAACTTTTGTTTTCTACACGTACTGTATGAAGAAAGACTAAAATTATAAATACTGTTTACTTTCTATAGTTGACTGACAAGATTTATTGCTAGGACTCACAGAGGATGTTCATTGTTTTTACAGCTGTTTGAGCTGCTCTAAGAGTCTAAAGTGGACAGTTTAGTTTCCATCAGGTACATCTTTATAAAGATATTACATATCCTAGACTTGCCTTTTTATATCATATCATACTTCAAACTGGGAGACTCTAGATGAAGTCCAACCTAGTTATTTGTTAGTTCTTAAGTTTAGGGTAAAGTTATAAATGCTGACAAACCTGCAGTTACACAGCTTTGACTGCTTATGAAGTGATGAATAAAACCTTTTAGTGGTGTGTTCATGGTGGAACAACTCGTGAAAGCCATCTGCCACATCTGCTTGTGTGAAGGGAGTGTTGAAGACTGTTCTCTTTAAACAGACACTGTTGCCTCTGAGTCCCTGCAGTGCAGGGAACAACTGGACAGGCCCCAGCACAGGCAGCGCTGGGGGAGGGGTGGGTCTGCCCAGGGGGAGATGTTTCTCATTCCGAAAGAGAAACCTGGCTCTGGGGCTAGGAACAGCTGCCGCAGTCAGTGTCAGAGGTGCAAGAGAGATGGGTGAATGTAGACCCCCGGCGTTTACCATTCACACACGCCATCGCTGTGACAGCATAAGGTTGGGGTACTGGTGAGAGCCTGGCCTCTGTGTCCATCTGCTTACAGACTAATGCTGACCAAGCCACTAAGACGTTTCAGCTCTATGAGATGCTTTATTTACTACATAAACTCTGAGACCGAAATAAGGGTTACTGAGAATGAGGTAGCATTCAATGTAAAGGGGAAGCTTTCATCAAGTTGTTGTCTTCAAATTTAAATTTACTCTTCCTATTAACAGAGTAAGTAAATTGTAAGAGTAAGCCAGAGGACAAGCAAGAGTGAGTCCCTGTAACCAAAGATGAACAGCATCACCCCGGATTGTTAGATAAACCACTGTTTATACTAAGAAGTGTTTCCTTCCTGGTGGTGAAGGGCAGGTGACTGGAAAAGAGCTTTATATCCTGTGTATCCCCGTGTTGGTATCATGGATGCACTTACACAGGGTACTAAGCTTGACTTAAATTCCTTATTCAGTTGTATATTTTTTGCACTACTTCAGTTGTATCATGTGCAATCTCTTGACCAAGCCTATTTTTAAACTCTGGTAGAGTATCATTTTATACATATTCCCAGCTGCAGAATTGGTATTGCTTATTCTCAGCAAGAGAGATTGTTTGCATGGAAAGATTAATAGCACTGATTAGCTTTCTAATATTTTGCACTTTTTGAAATGTTTGTTTTTTATGTGATTATATTTAAAACTTTAGTAAATAATGAAATAAAACCAATTTGACCAGTTGCCTACTTCTACCTGGCTCATCCATCAAAGACCAAAGAGAATCAGTACAATAACCATTTTCTCCTCCCTTTTGTGTTACTAAAACAAGTTTAAAAAAAGTACTGGACAAAGAACGGACATTCGGGTTCTTTTCCCCTTGACTTTAAAGTACGGTGATTATAAGGTAAATATTGAGAGCTCTTTGGTATTATTAACATCAGCCACTGCTGGAGACAGTTGAATCACTTATGTTAGAAGGGGAATCCAGTGTTTAACTTTGAAATGTTTCAGTTCTCAAATGGAACTTTAAGTGCAAAGCCCACATTCACCATTTTATTTGCATATTGCATTTACATAAGGAAAAGGTGCACTGAAAATGTTATAGAAAGAAATACACAAAACAAGGTCATATTAAAGTACGGTCAGCATAAAGAGAAGGGTGGTTTCAGGTTCCGTGCATCAGTTCCGACCACGTCCCATAACTGTTCCTCATGGCCCACTGGGGACAGGACAGGAGACGCTGATCTGTCCTCCAGATAAGTCTCTGAGCGCCCTCCTGCCTCAGCCACGTGGCAGGGTGGGTGTGTTCGCACAGGTCTGCAGCCGTGACTGGAGGTAGAGCGGCTCCTGAGCTCGGCTCAGCACAGGTGCGGCAGGAACCGGGATCTGCTGTCGGTACTGAATCGACGCTCCTGACCATTTTCTTGTTTACTGTGTTTACTCAGTAATTCAGCAAATTATCAAATCACTTATGTTCACAGAATTCAGAAGGGACAGCACTATTTAGCTGGACTTGGATAAGCATAACAGTGGTAAATTAGCCAGAATTGGACATTCTCCCATTTCAGGGGTGGAATTGTCCCACCAGAGAAAGTAAACAGAAGTAAAATAATTTAATTGCTCATGCCCTGGATTTTAAGATTCTGAGCTATGGAAAGTGGAAATTAAGTTTTGGTAATCAATGCTAGTGTCTAGGATAAAGTGATGCTAAGGTAAATGCTTCTTTGTGACATAATCCTTCTAAGAGCCGTACTGAAGTTACATGTGAAAACACTGGATCTTGGGATACCAATCTGGTGGACCAGACTCGTAAGCTGTTGGGGAACTATGCATGGCAAACAGTAGTGAAAAAGGACTTCGACCCCTCTTGATAAATCCCTGTGAGCCGTGCGCCGGGGCAAAACTGCATCAGCCTGTGGGCGTCTGTCCTCACCTGTCCTCAGGAGGTGAAGGTCAGACATTCTTGTCCTGGGCGTGGGGAGAGAGGAGGTCCGATGGGCCTGTTCTCCAGGGAGGCGGCTCCAGGGTCTAAACACAGAAAGGCTGCAGGTCGCGGGGCTGCTTCTGCGGGGCAGGAAGAGCGGGGCTGAGGGGCAGCGGCCTGTGGCACTCGGCGTCTGTCAGCGGAGGGTAGTACTGCCTGTAGCAGCTGTACGCGAACGTCAGGCCAATGGCGGATCCAGCCAGGACGTCTGGACGAAGACAGAGGAGATGGCTTTCCCTCACTCACAAGTCATGCTTGCTGGTGGAGGGAGCTTGACCCTCCAAGGCTACTCTGCAAAACCCCTACATTCCAGGGTTATCGTTTTGGGGGATTTTCTTAGTTTTATCATATAGCTGCAGTATGGTCATTATCAAGCCGTTCCCTTAAACACCAAATCAAAACACATCTTTAGTTAGGTAAGTATAACAAGGCATATTCTGAGTTCACTGCATTGAGTTTTTTAGTTTGGAAGAATAACAGATTCATTGAATACTATAAAAAACTCCTCATCACCATTCAAAGGGTTCTAGAGGAAGGAATAAACTCTCTAGGAGTTGCCTCTCTTTGTAAAAATTTAGTTTATTCTTCAGAACAGCTCTTAAGGGCCTCTAGCTGATACTGTCAGCTTTTTTTGTTTTTTTTTTGTTTTGTTTTTTTTGAATTTTGGGCTTTCTCTGCAGATACTCTGTAATTTGGATGATTTACTATATCATTCAACTTAAATTTCTTTGGTTTAATTACAATTTTATGTTTTCTTAAATTTTACTTCCATTACTGAACAAAAACCTTGACAGTGAAGTTGATTTTTAAGGTAGTAAGTAAACTGAACTTTGAGGTTGGTTGTAAAAAATTTCTTGATTTTTTCCTGAACTTACGATGCTTCAAAGTAATGGGAAAATTAGGATGTCCCTCTTTGGTAATCTGTTTAAAAGATAACAGTGTGCTTTCTCATTTTCCATGTAGCAATAAACCACACTCTCAGTTCAGATCCAGACCATCCTCTGCACACTTGTCTGTTCACTCAGCAGACACCCAGGGGTGTGTCCCATGCCACGTGCGGGGGACAAATGACGGGAGAACCATGGAGGGTCCACGGCCTGGAGGCCTGTGATGCTTACCCTGCCAGTGATGCTTGTAGTCACAGGTGCGGGACAGTGCAATCACAGCTGCAAAGAGTAGGGGTGACAGAAAGGAACAGAATCTCCAAGATTTCCCTCGGCCTCTTGGTGTGAAGCAGTGTAACTTCCCCGCCAGGTAGAAGGATGCGAAGGCCAGACCGGCAAATGCAACTAGAAGAGGGGAAAACGTCTTTTAAAGGAAAAGAAGAAGACAGGGTTAGGAACATATTCTTAGCCCTTTTTGTAGCTTCTGGTGTAGATCACTGATCGAGACTGTCAGTTACGAGGGAGGAGAAAACAAGGGAAAATGAAGGATTATCTCCCAAAGTGAGTGACATGTACCCGGAAGAGAGTTTTTGGACTCCTAGTGATGGGACTTCATTTCCCAGTGCCTCCATTTCCTCGTATATAAATGGGAATCATAAAAATAACAGAAGCCATCTCATTGGGCTAATATTGCTGTCAAATGAGACATGAATCTAAAATGCTTTTGGAAGCACCTGACTATGTAGTAACTCTTCCATGCTGCTAAGTCGCTTCAGTCGTGTCCAACTCTGCGACCCCAGAGACGGCAGCCCACCCGTCCCTGGGGTTCTCCAGGCAAGAACACTGGAGTGGGTTGCCATTTCTTTCTCCAATGCATGAAAGTGAAAAGTGAAAGTGAAGTCACTCAGTCGGGTCCGACTCTTAGCGACCCCATGGACTGCAGCCCACCAGGCTCCTCCGTCCATGGGGTTTTCCAGGCAGGAGTACTGGAGTGGGGTGCCACTGCCTTCTCCGAACTCTTCCATAAAGGCTGGTTAGTATTTTTACGACTAGCACGAGATTGCAGGATTTAGGCAGGATAATACAGTAATAATAAAATGTTCAAATTTCATGAAGGGAAACTACGTCCTCTGTCCTTAAATGTTTAATACTTGAGGTTCAAGCTTGTTATTAAAGAACGGGGGCTCTCTGACTTCTAGATACAAGAACAAGACTGCGTGAGATGTTCCCATCCTCACAAGTTAGTTCCCCTGGGTTAAATTCAATGATTAAAAAAACCAGAACAGGGATGTAGAGTTCACATGGTATTCATACAGGAAGCATGGCCACTGGGGAAGCTCTTACGGCCCTCATTCACCACGGCCTTGTCTCCTGTGCACATCAAGTCTCCATGGGCTTGCCCATCCGGGAAGCAGCGGTAGAAGAAGTCTGGGCGTGGCCTGGAAGAAATACGGCCAGGTCTGAACGTGAATCGTTTACAACTCCAGAAATTGTTCTTCGGTTGTATTAGACATCGATTAACCTATTAACTGTCAGTCAAATAGCATCCCAGGCAAAATAGTGAAACTGGACTGGATAGTCACCACTAAGAGAAAAGCCTTATTTTTCCAAGGTTAGTATTTAAATCAGAAAAAAAAAAAAAAGCGGCTGCAGCGCATAATTGTTAGGGGAAAGAGCCAGTCATGCTGCAGCTTCCTCAGGGTGCTCTGGAGGACACTGACTCTGGCACTGGGAAATGTGCTGTTCTGGGCAGAAAAGAGCCCGAGAGTCAGCCGGGCACCAAGGCAGAGGGAAGGGAGGAAGCGTTAAGAGAGAAGAGGCTCCGGAAGATAGGGCTGGGGCTGCGTGACCCGCTCTCCTGACCGGAGAGGGCTGAGACGGCAGGCGGCTGCTCGGGCACTCACCTCCCCACTATCAGTTTGATCGTGTTGGTGAAGATGCCATTCAGGGCCAGCGCCAGGCTGGCCGCTGCAAAGCAAAGAAACTCACTGTCAGTGGGTCTGCGGAGGTCCCTGTCTCGTTCAGCACAGCCACAGGGGACACTGTCTCCTGGGACAGCAGAGAGGTCAGCCTCCAGCCAGACTGGAGCATAAAAGGAACGCGGGCCTTGGTGGCCACTGCGGTGCCACAGGTGCATACAGTCCTGTGCGTACAGGTGTACCTGGGAGGTGACCCAGAGGTCACAGGTAAAAAGTAGGGTAGAGGGGAGGCAGAGTCACCTTAGGGAGTCGCAGCACATGGCCTCCACACACTGAGGCCACCAGCTCCATGGGGGGGGGGGGGGGGGCGGGGGAAGACCCGATGGCCGAGCGTGGGGGTCACTCTTACCCAGGCAGGCCTGCCGGCTGTCGGCTGCGTCCGCCGCCTTGAGACACCTGGCCAGTAGGACTGGAGCCAGCGGGGCGAGGAAGGCGATGACCTGCATGGGACACAGCGGAGCTGAGCACACGAAAGAGTACAGAATCGGCTTGAAAACAAGACCTCCGACAGCAAGAGGAGCGGAGTAACAGTAGAAGTCACACACCAGACCTGAACTGCCCCCTGCAGGTGTGGCGTCCAGGGGCCACGGCCCCGAGCTCCCCTGGCCGCCCTGAGCACTGCCCCCCAGCACGTGTCCCCGAGCCAAAGCGGAGGGACATCCGCTCTCAACCCCGCCGAGAAGCACGGCGACGCGAAGCCCCGTCTAGCAGCGAACTCCCCATAAATGTCGCCGCGGAGTCGGGATGACCGCCCAACGCCCTGAAAAGCGCGGTCAGAAGGCAGGCTGGTCCTCCACGCACAAACATCGGCTTGGTGGGGAGATACTCTGCCTCCACGTACGGATTCCGGTAAAGCCACATCTCCTCAGGCTGGATGAGCCTCTGGAAGGGCGGCAGCAACTCCGTCACCCTGAAGGGGACACAAAGGAGCGGAGCGTCGGCGGCTTCTGGCAAGCGCGCGCGGAACCCGGCCGGGTCTCGGAAAGGAGGGTCGGGGGCTGAGGGACCAGGACCGGGGTCGGGGAGGGGGCCAGAGCTCAAGTCCTTACAGGAAGACCGCGAACAGCGCGAGCCGCACGCCCAGCTCGGCCGCGAGGGCCGCCGCCTTCCCCTTGCCCATCGCCCGGTGCGCGCTCAAGGCTGACGTGGCGGCGCTGGGGGCGGGGAGTCGAGGGGCGGGGCATCACGTCGGGGGCGGGGACGGGGAAGACGGGTGGGGCGGGTCCGACGGAGGGAGGGGTCGCTCCCCACGTGTCTCTCCACCCGCCTTCCTACGCCCGCCCCGACGCTTCGTACTCACTCAGCCTCCGCTCCCGGGAAGCGCGCAGAGTGCGCGTTTTGTGTTGCTGCGTTGCCAGGTCCAAGTTTTCCGCGGCTCGGCTAGACCTTGGGCTGCGGGGCCCACCGGCAGGTTAGACGCACGAGGTCTTCCAACCCCGCTCTGGCCCCCTCCCGCCCAGGGTGGCCTGTTGGCCACTGAGTTGTAGCAAGAAGTTACAGGCAATGAACAAGTCCATATATTTAATTTTGGAACATACAGGACAATTTATTGAAGTCAATCTCAAGCAAAATCGGAAATCAGTGGAATGTCATTAAAAATCTTCCAAATTAATCCTCACGGAAGCAAAAAAAAAAAAAAAATTTGAATCCCAAAGTATTTGTAAAATAAAATAGGTAACATCTCAGTAAATAGAATGTACAAAAATTATATGTTCCTACCAGCACACACAGTAGTAAGAAGCTTAAATATTACAGGCAATCCTAATACACTGTAACTAGTCAACAATAACCTATCTATATACAGGTTAACCAAGCTTTAAACATTTCACACTATGCAATAAAACATGGGCCAATCAACAAAATCCCCCAAATATCATATATCTTGAAGTCTATGTGGCAACATCAAGTCATTATTCAGTAATGCCCTAGTGGAACGCCCCCCAGGGAAAATGAACACTAATCCTTAGTATCAGGAGCTTCTAGCCAAGTCACAGAAACTCTAATAAAAGAGATTGACTTTTAGTGAATATTGATGCTTTGTTATTAAAGACTCAAGTCTCAAGTGATTTAGGCAAAATAACATTTCACAGGATCTACAAAGTTTATTACAGATAAACAAAGTACAGAAATAACCAATCTACAAAGGTCATTATCATAGATAAAGATCAGGAGGAAATGAAAACAGAATCTGTAGGTATCTGTGGTTGTTGTGCAATATCACAAGTGGATACAAATGGATTTCTCATGTCAATTCCAATTATGCACACACCCTTATATATAAAAAGAACCTTATTATTAGCCAGTTGCAATCATCATTTAGCATCTTAGTTATCAGTGGCGATAGGATTTTCTTGTTTAACATGGAGGGCATGTGACAGCACGAATGAGATAAAGAGCAATGTTAGTGACAATGAAGGAAAAGGACATTTTATCCAGTCCACTTCTAAACTGACAAGAGTTACACCATATACACCCCTCATCTACGTCATCTGATGGATACGACAGCGGTATGCACACATCAGGGGTCTGGTGGCTGGGGAAGGGGAACCCGAGGGTGCTTTCTTGCCAATTAGCAGATGCAGTGATGTCACACGAGAAGACGAAGGACTGAATAAAGGACTTTGGCAACTACTCTTTTCCCTTTCTCTTACACGTTAATGACTTTGAGATACTCCTGAAGGACAGGTATTTCTCTACCTCCTACCCCTTCGTACAAATGTGCCACACGCACCTGAACTTGTCACTTAAGCCATGGACTGACTGGAGAAAGAACGGAAATGAGTTTGAAACACACAGGTCACACCTGGCATTTCAGGAGTGTAACATAAGTGCAAAGTTCTTTTTTTCCCTACACAGGCATCTATTAAAAGGAAAGAAGAGGTGTGTGGGGATAGGGTTGACAAAGTAACAAAGTAAAGAGCATACGTAAGAAATACTCATGTAAATGCTGCTGGTATTTCATGCAGGAGTCTCTTCCCCGACTACGTGCACTGAATCTGAGAGACCTAGTGTGGACGCTCCCGTGTGCAGAACTTCGCCTCTAATCCAACTTCAAGAGGGTAAGAGACAAAACAGTGTACAAAACAATGCTTTCTACTTCATAAATTTAAAAATAATTGTAAAACAAGGAGAATCTGAGGAGTTTCAAGTACTTAAAAAACCTGAATTCAATGAGGCAGAGGTCTCAATGTTAAAGTGACTACTTCGTACCTGTGGTAAACATTATAATTCCCCTCCCTCACCCTACTGTGACCCCATTTCTCCCAGTCCCCCTCCCCAGATAAACGTTGGTAGATTTCAGTATATACAAATTTCCAGCTCTTTCGTATATGTCAGTACATGGCAAAGCTGTCTAAGTCTATTTCCGAGCCTATCTGGAAATGGAAGTGAGTTCCACTCTCTGTTTACAAATAACCAGAGACCAAGTCTAGGTGAAAGAAAGCGAAAGTCACTCAGTTGTGTCCAACTCTTTGTGACTCCATGGACTGTATAGTCCATGGAATTCTTCAGGCCAGAATACTGGAGTGGGTAGCCATTCCCTTCTCCAGGGGATCTTCCCAACCCAGGGATTGAACCCAGGTCCCCGCATTGCAGGCGGATTGTTAACCAGCTGAGCCACCAGGGAAGCCCAAGAATACTGGAGTGGGTAGCCTATCCCTTCTCCAGGGGATCTTCCCAACCCAGGGATTGAACCCAGGTCCCCCGGATTGCAGGCGGATTGTTAACCAGCTGAGCCACCAGGGAAGCCCAAGAATACTGGAGTGGGTAGCCTATCCCTTCTCCAGGGGATCTTCCCGACCCAGGAATTGGACAAGGGTCTCCTGCATTTCAGGTGGATTCTTTACCAGCTGAGCCACCAGGGAAGCCCAAGTCTAGGTGGCCTGAGGCTAAAGGAAGTTGTTCCAAATGATCACTTCATGTCTGCTGCAGCTCCAACTCGAAGAATCTAGACACACCAGCTTTTTAAGTAATTCAAGTCTAATTTGCACTGCTCGCCAATTAAGCAACTTCCCCTGTCCCTTCGTGCTGTCCCTCCTGCAGAAGAACAACTGGTGTGAGCTTCCCAAACTGTCAGCACGCCATGGTGACCAATTTTCTCATCCTAATGGGACATGGTATACGGAAGCATCTTAACTTTAAGGTGAATGCTAAAGAAGAGCTTTCTGTTTTAAAATGAAATGAGAGACAAGCAACAAATCCCCGGGAGTCCAGAGCCTGCGCTCCACATGGCTGGCCCGTCTGCTTCCAAACTGCAGGTCTGGGCTGGACCCTGTCAGGAACACACCATGCAACAAGCTACTGTGAAGTAAGGAAACTGCTTCACGATCAGGAAAGAAAGGTATCTGATAGCCACCCTGTCTGAGAGTCCTTTATGTGATTATCTCGAGGTTGTGGGTGTCACAGCATTCTTCCCAGACCTGCTTCCAAATACTTTGTGGAAATGGCAGCAGGGAGCAGCCTTTCCCCTTCCCTATTTTATTTTTTTAGTCTTTAGATGTGTTCCTGACTTGAACACACAGAAATCTCCAAGTTTTAATGATTCTAAAAGTCAGCCTATTTTATAGCTTAGGCAAGAGCTTTTTTGAGAATTAGGATAGGGTGGGAACGTGTTAAAAAGAGAAATGAAAATAAAACCCACGTCACTCCTAACTGTAGCCCTGATTAGACAGTCAAGAAATGATTCACTTCCTCCAGCTGCTTCCGCCTTCCAGGAATGCAGCCCACCCCCCCACCCCCTGACAAGCGACAGGCAGCGCCCCACTCCCACCAGGGCCTGGAAGGTCTGGAATCTCACCTCTAGTTGTTACAGACCCAGTTTCTGAAGCGTTCTGCTGATTCTCAAAAACCTTAACATTCACTTTTTCTCTGAACCAACATAAGGTTCAAAAAAAAAATATGACCGTTGTTATCCCATGCTGCTTGATGTTATTTCATTTTTGGATAAGAAGTAAAAACCAGCCATTTTCAGTCTGACTACAGCTCGATTTCACAGTTAGCAAATCAAATAACAACTTCCGGCTGTGAGTAAGCAACGTGTCTGTCGCAGTATTTCATGGCGAGCCACAGGCAAGCATGCTGCTCGGATACTATGCACACTGTATGGATGGATACTTCGCAAACAGAAAGCACGACTTACTCTTTGGCCTGCTTCCACAGCCTGCACCTTTAAAATACGTAAACTTCTGACACCACAAGGTGTGAGTAGAGCTCCTTGGCACTGGCAGGACTGAAAACACTTCTGAGACTGTTAGAGGACATTCCCGGACAGGGACTCCAGAGCTGCGGTCAGCGATTTTGCTTTCCAACCTGATTTCTGAAATGGCAGAACAATCCTGTTAGTCACCCCCACCCGCCCCACCTACCCACCCCGCTGTCCCCCACCCCAAATCAGAACACTCTCAGCAGAGCTCTGTTACAGATACACAAACCAAATGTGACACAATGCAGAAGTTGCATAAAAATACTTAAACCTAAGGTATTTGTAGTATACAGGATATACCCTGGCTTACCATATAAAAGTCAGATATTAAATAGCACTAAGTCCAAAACAAAGCAAGAAGATTTCATGTTGGATACTGATTCAACGCGAGTTACAGTTCAAATATTAAAGGAACTCCTTCATGTTAGTAAGTTTAGAAAAGCAAACGTTTATCATATACATATATAAAATAAAGTTTTAGTATGATAAAACATAGATTTTCTTAAGTTATTTTTTTAAAAGGACATCAAACTCTATAGTTGCTCAAGAGCAAAGTGTAGTGTTTTGGTGAGCTGTGATTCATGTGACTGGCGGCAGTCGCATTTGGTAACACGTGTAGCATCTTCTATCTTGCTCTTTCTTTTGAGACCGTATCTAATCAATACAATTACTGGAGGCTCAGTAAGTTACCTCAAAATTATTTGCTGGAATCACGCAAATGGCAGTTTAGGAGCTTAAGTAAAGGAATTGTAGTGTTTGTTTTTTTGTTGTTTTGTTTTTGTTTTTTTTAAACAAAAAAAAAATCCAGTATAATTGCACATATACATACAAAAAAAAAAAAGAGGCACAAAACAGATTTTTTTTTTCTTTTTTCCAGAGAAGAGCTCTAAATTGATAAGAAAAAAGGGGACACACAGCACAACTGAAGGAATGTCGTGGAGCATCCATCTTCCCAGCCTTTTTGTAAGGTCACTGGGTACTTCGGGAGGGAAAATAAATGCTGCCAGGTACAGGCAATTGTAAGCAGTCAAAATTCACAGAGAAAGTTAACGTTCATTCAAGCTAACCCTAGACTTCTACTTAGTACAGTGTTACAACAAGGTCTGACAGGACTAATGGATCCATACAGGGGATCCTGGAGTAGACATATTCCTACGCATTACAAGCAAGGGAGTTGTGGGGGCAGACAGTCCGCTTCACGAGCGTCTATTCTTGCCAATACTGCTTTCTCGGGAGCTCTCCCTAAGTGCTTCCTGCAGTGAAGTGTGTTTGCGGGGCCCTTACCTACCCTGCACAAGTGCTTCCCTTCCCCAGTGGGGCGAGTCTAAGGACTGGATAACTGACAGGTAACTTGGGGAATGCCCTGACCCCTTTCACCCTCAAATGTGGAGTTAAACAGAAAGAGCTACTCAAATCACACAAATTCAAATTCATTTGTGTAGTTTCCCTGAGGAAACTGATGTCTGACCAGGAGACGGAAAATAAAACGCCCACATTCTCTCCAAGCCAGACCAGGGTCCACAGCACGCTGGACAGACAAGGGAGCTCCTCTGATCCAACTTTTGGTCCGTGCCCTTCATCTGCCTTTAGCTGCCTTTACCAGTGCCCCAGGATAATAGGAATGTCCATTCAAACACTGCATTCACATCCCACATAAATGCACTTCACCAAAATACCCATTATCATCGGAGAACATTTCAGACTCGGTGAGGCCATCCGCTTCTAGTTTCCTCCAGAAGGAAAAACCAGCAACCACATTACATACCTTTCTAGGTAAAGTCATATCAGAAAGCCCGCCGAGTTTAAGACCACAGAGGTAATATCCACTGAGGGCTTTTGTTTTCAAGAGGCCAGGTTCAGTCCTCCCAGAGCCGTCTCTAAGACCATGAGAGACACCTGGAAGGGAAAGCGAAGCCAGCCGCCCTTCTGCCCGGGAGAGGGGCCTGTGACACCGCCAGACCCTTTTCTAGAGGGCTTTCTGCAATTCCTACTTAAAACACACATGTACACACATACACTGATCAGACTATCTGAACTACGCGTCTCAGAATCTTAAAAAATGAAAATAAATAAAGGAATGATGACTACTTTTGTTTTGTACACCCATGGAACACATCCTAGACTTTAAATTTATCTCATTAACAAAAACTTTCTTTTCTGTCTGTTCTTATTTTAAAAAGTGAAGACAGCTCTTTTTTCCCAGCTGCAAAGGCTCTGAAGCACAGTAAAAGGCAAGAAAAGACCAAGTGAATCTAACCCTCCACACAGGAATTCCCAAACCGACAGAACTGAAAACACCAGAGCCCACCACCGGCTTCGGCCTGCGGACCATCTCCCCGCTCCTGCTTTTGCAAGGTAGCACCGCTGGCCAAGGCTGCCCACGTCGCAGCGGTCTCTTCTTGCACTGACGCGTCCTCTACTTTTTTCTTTTCCTTTTTTTTCCTTTAAATAAAAAGAAGGACATTTTCCCTGCCCATTTACTCCTTGACTTCTTCTCCGTGATCCTGTGATTCCAGTTTACACTTGATCTTGCTCCAGTACTCGGGGGACACAGGGGACGCAGGGTCGTGCTCTGAGCAGCAGAGCCGGCCTTCCAGGGCGGAGGGCACCAGCGCCCCCTTCTCGTGATCTTTACAGAAGGACCGGGGGCAGAACTCGCAGAAGGCGACGGCCGCAGCGCTGCACTCGTCGCACTGGTGCCAGGGGCACTCCCACTTTCCTGGAGAGGCGGGAAGAAGGACAGAGCCCAGTGAGTGCCCGGGTCCATTGCCCGCCAAACACCCCACCTCCCACCTGCCTCTCCAGCTGGAGGCTGCGTCCGGCTGACCACAGCTCCAGGCCTTGGCCCACGAGAGGTCTGTGTGGTCCTGGCGGCGTGAGTGTGAGCTCTGCCCCCAGCTCCACACCACAAGAGCCAGCTGCCCACCTCAGGGAACACAAGACCCCAGCCCTGCCGCCCACAGGCGTCCCCCCGTGCACTGAGAGTTGCTTGCTCCAGCCACTTGTCCTCTCCGCTGCCCATCGCATGGCCCACAGGGGGCTGGACGTGGCGGGCGGGGGGGAGGCGCTCACCGTAGGGCGGCTGCGGCAGGTTAAGGCAGAGCAGGTGGTAGGCTTTGGAGCAGTCCTTCCTGTCGCACATGACCAGCTCCCCGCCATCCCCACACTGGAAACAGAAATCCTCGTGCAGCTGCTTGGGCTCCGTTTTGATTTTTCGTCGCTTCGGCTTTAGCTTAGCATTTTTGGCCTTTTCTTCAGCTGTGGAGGCACATGCCGACTGGCGGGAAAGAGGGACCATAGTTTTAATGATCACAGCGCATGAAGCGCTACGGAAAAGGAAAATCCTACAACCTCAGGTTCACTTAAATCCATCTGTTGTCCGGTTAGATAAAACTCCAGAAGGGCTTGTCCCGTAACAGAAATGAAAGAAAAACAAGGCTTTATTGGGACTTCCCTGGTGGTCCAGTGGATAAGGCTCTGTGCCCCTACCGCAGGGGGCCTGGGTTCGATCCCTGGTCAGGGACTAGAGTCAACATGTTTTAACTAGAAGAGCCCATGTGCTGCAACAAAGAGCTGGTGCAGCCAAATTAAAAAAAAAAAGAAGGACACTGCTCTATTTTAAAAAACTGTGCTTCATTTTCACTGACTTTTGAATAGGTGCTTTTTCTTCAAAATTGCAAAGACACTGAGATATCATTCACAAACCATAAAATCCACCAGTTTAAAGTGTGTAACTGGGTGGCTTTTAGGGTAAGGTGAATTTTTTTAAAATGTTTTTGAAAAGGAGTCTACTAACTTCCAGTTCAATCAGAAATACAAACATGTTCGGAACCTGACAGATGAAACCATCTGGCCCACTCTTCCTGAGACGGTTCTCCAGCAGCGCCCTCCCTACCACTGACCTTCGGGCGCACGCCCAGGAAGCCGCTGCAGTTGTCTGCCCCGCAGTGGCACTCCGTCCTGCCGTTGCCCAGACAGTCCAGGTTGTAATTAAATGTCAGCTCCATCCCTAGGCCACAAGAGAGAGAACTGTTCATACTCAAGTCCCGGGGAAGAGAGAAGCCGTCAAAGACACAGCCTCACACTGATAAGAGAGACATGATTCTGATATGAAGACCCTTCCCTCCTCCTTGTTCCACACTGAACACAGTGATGGGGAAAAGGAAAACAAACAAACAAACAAAAGCTAGAAGAAGACGTCCCCATCCACCAATGATTAAAGCAAAAGAAATATTCTGCAAAGGCCATCATAGCCTTTTCACTGAAGTGGTCAAACACTATGATAGAGAGACTGAGAATCTGAAACCTGTGCTCAAGAAAAACAGGCTCTAGTTCAGGCCTCTTTTTCTAAAACTATTTCACACCTAGTGTCCAAGTGAACAATATGACCGTGGAATTGTCACAACCATACCATGTTCAGTAGCTAATGTCTTACATTATGATCAGAAAAAGAGTTCTAAATGCAGGTTTACTATACAAACCGAAGACCCAGGGATTCAAACTAGGAGGTCCAAGCTTCCTCAGCAATCCACAGTGAGTGCTAGAAACAGTTTAAATCCCTTTCAGTTATGGCACTTCCCTTCCCACCCATTTTTCTAACAAAGGAGAAATTAAGTTCTGCTGTTATGATGGTGGATGGGTAAGGAAAAATAAAAGCAGTGACTGCTTCAAAAAGCTTTTTATGTCTAATTTGGAACAGAATGCTCTTTCGAACTAAAAAACAAAATAAGAAAGCTCCCACAAACAGCCCAAGAAACCAGCTGATGTTAACACAGGCTCATTACTTTAAATTAAAAAAGAAAACAAAAGTTTAAACATCTGCTTACATTAAACAGACAGCAATCATTTGGAGAACGAATTTGCTTCTACTAATCTCCCTTTTGCAGGATAGAGTTTTACTTCTTAATGACAGATAATTCTAAACACAGCTCTTTATTTTATTTGAATAAATATGTGAGGGTCAAAACTTGAAGAGTGTCCTGGGAGAGGAAGCAAGTTCCTTTTACCTGCAGGAATGTCACAAAGAGCAAAAAGCCCAACGCGAACGTCTCCATTCACGGTCCACTTTTGGGTTTCACAGTTTGGATTACAACTGTGGTTCATAAAGCGAGAATAATTTCCCTTTGGGCCAGCATCAATGATACGGTCCTTCAGAAAGAAAAGAAAGGAAGAGAGAGCTCCTTTGACATAAAACTGAGCATCAGCGTGTCGGAGAAACCCCCAGCGCAGGCAGGAGCCCCAGGGTAGCGCCAAGCACCGTCAGCCGAGGCCTGACCACCTACAGCTTCACAGATGTGCTCCTGGACGACTGACCGAGTCCTCTTCTCTACATGGAGACCAAGTCAGAGCAAGTAAGACAATGTGAAGTCTGGGTTCTTTTAAAGTTTGCTTCTAGGAACAGACTGCAGATAACGCCACTTAGAATGTCAGCTGGGTGTGGGGCTGAAGGAAAGGTGTTTTCTGAGCAGAGCGTGCTCAGTTAGGATGTTAATTGAGACGGGGATGATGGTGGTTTGCTGCCACCCCTGCTCTGAGCGAGAAGCAGAGCTGGGGGCCAGGGGCGCAGGTGGACGAGAACTTAGGCCACAAAGAGAGAGGGAACAGAAGCGAGACACTTCTCTGCACAAAGACTTGGGAGATTTGGCTGATGGAAAAGCTAGAGTCTGGGATATAATCTTTGTCACTTACATTTACTTATATGAAAGTTCAAGGTATCATAAGAAGCCCAACATTTTGGCTCCCTGAATTTACACTCTGATAATCCGGAAAGGCTCTGGAGGACACAGCCCCCTAGTGTTGTCTGGATGGCTGCAGGGGTCACTGGCAGTGGGGCTGGGAGCTAAGGGGACAGTCGGCAGCCATGAATAAATGGCATTTTATGTTTATATATTATCTGTTTGTGAAAGTGGTAAAACTTTCAGTGACATAACAGTTAAACTAATACTCTTCAGTGATTTCTAGTTCTTTTAATGCTATTCTGATTCAGTTTTAGAGAGAGCCTGGAACATAGGAAACACAGGTACTTCGTTAAGCTGTAACAAGATATTCAACACATCATTTCTCATGGCTGGGCCTCAGTTTCTCGTCACCTATAAATCAGAGGACTGTTGGAGAAATTCAATAAAGTAGGTTTTGCAGTGAATGTGCTTCAAGTAACACCCACAGTTGCATGTATTAAATCAGAAGTTTTACTGTCTCTTTTGACAGCATTCATTTTTCCTGACTCATTAAAAAAAAAAAGTCTAAATATACAGAATGATTTATAGTTAGGATTTTTTTGCTAAAGCAGAACTCTCCTGGTGGTTTGTGACTTAGAATCACAGCGGTGACTCTCTCCCTTGGTGATAACCAAACTGGGGACCAGGTCTTCCAGGACTAAGAGCTGAGGCTCAAACCCGGGTATGTTAACCTTGTTGCTGGTCACCTTCTCATGCACGGCGCTGTGTCACGTGACCTGCGACAATCCCTCACATTTGTATTCTGGTAAAATGAGCATATTACAGCGGGACGCATACTGGCTACCACAGACCATTATGTTTTGCTTGAAATGAAACCAAATTAGAGGAAGGAAACGGAATTCAACCTAAGACTATGAGACTAAACCAAAAAAATCCTTTGTTCTTACCAAAAAAAAAAGCAATTTTACCTTGGTAACAGTTAACATATAAAAATTAGTTACACTGTTCTCGTGGGCTCGCTTGATTCGCAATCTGCATTCTTCCTCATCAATTAATTCGCCGACATATTCATTTACAAATTCACCCTGCAGAGGAGCATGCAACATGCAGAGGAACAATTAGTGTATTGTGTTAGAAAGCATTCCCAAACACCACATGTGTAACCCAAGAGAATTAACCCAAAACCTTCCTGGAAACAGAATGACGATACAAAGGAAGACCAGAAAACTGACACTGGGACAAGATTTTGAGGATTTCACAAGCACTTGTTTGTGTGCATGTGTGTTGTTATGTGTACACACGTGCGTTTCCGGAGTTCTACCAGGTGGGCAGTTAGGCAGCCACCACCACAGTCATGTCAACACAGAGGCCCAGAACCGCTCCTTCACAACCCTGCCCATCCTCCGTCCCTCGTTTGTTCTCCAACTCCATCGTTTTTTCCTTAATTATATTTTATGGAAGTTTAGTTGACTTACAAAGTTGTGTTAATTTCTGACGTGCTGCAGACTGATTCAGTTATACATACACACAGACTCTTTTTTTATATCCTTCTCTATTATGGTTTATCATGGGATATTGAATATAGTTCCCAGGGCTAAACAGTAGGACCTTCCCAACCCTATAGTTTTATCATTTTGAGGGTGTGCTATAAATGGAATCACAATATGTAACCTTTAGAGATTGGCTTTTTAAAGAAAAACTAAGCTTAATTTCCTTGAGATCTAGCCAAGCTGTTGTGGGTATCAATAGTTTATTGTTTCATTACTGCTGAGTAACAAATAAAGCTTTTATTACCAAATAAAGATGCTGTGAACATTTTGATAAAGTTTATATGTAGACAAAGGTTTTCATTTCTCTGGGATAAATGCTGGGTCATATGGTGAGCATATGTTTAATTTTTTAGAAAACTGCCAAGCTATTTCCCAGAGTGGCGGGATCATTTTGAGTTCCCACCACACACTCCCCATGTATGAGAGCGCCGGCCTCCCCACGTCCTCGTCAGCATGTGGTATGTGTGCGCTCAGTCGTGTCTGACTCTTTGTGACCCCGTGGACTGTAGCCCACCAGGCTCCTCTGTCCATGGGATTCTCCAGGAAAGAATACTGGAGTGGGTTGCTATTCCCTTCTCCAGGGGATCTTCCCCACCCAGGGATCGAACCAGGGTCTGCTGCATTGCAGGTAGATTCTTTACCAGGTGAGCTACTAGGGAAGCCCATGGGATAGTCACTGTTTTTCATTCTGCTGTTCTAACAGGTGTGTACTAATAAGCTCCTTTTTAAAATAAGCGTAAATACCGTACATTCAACCTCTCATGTTTATAAATGCATAATCATGAATCACCCTTTCACCTCGAAGACTTGGCTGATTCAATCTAGGGCAACAACATTAACTATAGGATTTCTTGGTGTTAAAAATACATTTCCGAGGCAGAGAAATGTCTTCAGGGAGTAAATTAATATGTATTTGCTATTGTTTTTACTAGACCTGTGTTCCTCCCCCAGCCCCCAACCCAAGTTCTCACCAGCCGTGCTCACCGCTCATTGCTCAGTATCACAGAACCGAGAGCATCAGTCATCTAAACAGAAGCACTGTAGTCTTTTCTGATTCTGATGAGTCATTAAAAGCATAAGCCAATGTCCTTACGTATGGATACTTAGGTTTTTCCCACCGATAAAAAGACTTTTCCCACCGATAAAAAGACGAGACTGTGACTTTGGCATGAGAGAAGGGAGATGGTGGGTCAGCCTGGGCGTCCGGCCGGCTGGCTGGCCACAGGGGACATGGGCGAGGGCCCCTCTGCTTCAAGCAGCTACAGCTCCTCTCGGCTGGGCCTGGTCAACACACAAGCGCGCTTCTGGGGGCTTCTCTCCCCCGTTGTAACCGATGGGACAGGTTCCGACAGGGAGCCGCGTTTCCCCTCCGCCTGAGACGCCGAGACAGGACAGCTCTCCACGGGCACGTACTGTGCGCAGTCGGCCCTGAATGGCTTTCCCTCCACGCGGTCCGGACTTGGGCCTTGGCCGCTGAGAACACCTGGCCCGGCCGCGGTCTCGCCGCCCTCCCAGGTGGGTCTCATTGCATCTTGGCTGCACTGCCACCTGGTGATACCTTACTTTATGGCGAGTTTTCTGGACTGAAGACCGAGCAGGGGGTTCAGACCAAATCAGCTCCACTTTACCTGCCTGACACGCTTGAGATTCAAGTCAAGGCTTCATTTGAAGAAAGGGTTCTGTGGCTTTTTAAGGTCTGAAACCATGTGTTATGGTTTCTATTTACTATTCTATGAAAACTGGTGAATACTGAAAAAAAGTGCTGATATCAAACGAGGTATGTTAAGTCTTGTCAACTCGATATGGTTGTGAATACATCTGTCTAGTTATTTTGTAAAAGAAATATTTTAGGCATCTAAAAAGTGACAAATCTTTAGCCTCAAGGAGTTGCTTACTGGACTTAAAACCATTAACTGTGAATTCAATTGTGGTTAAAAGTAACAAAATAAAGAACTTTTAAGCAGGCAGAAATCTGGAACTTCTCTGGTGGTCCAGTGGTTACAACTCCATGTTACCAATGAAGGAGGCTCAGGTTTGATCCCTGGTCGGGAAACTAAGATCTCCCATGCCGTGAGGCATGGCCAAAAATAAAGAAATAAATAAATTTTAAAATGCTAGAAATCTATCCTTAAAGGCAACAGCAAAAGGACAGTTTAATTTAGTATTTAATATAATTTTTTTTAGGGCTTCCCCAGTGACTCAGTGGTAAAGAATCTGCCTGCAATGCAGGAGCCGTGGGAGATGTGGGTTAGATCCCTGGGTTGGGAAATCCCCTGGAGGAGGAGGGCATGGCAGCCTACTCCAGTACTGGTACCTGGAGAAGCCCATGGACAAAGGAGCCTAGCGGGCTACAGTCCATAGGGTCACAAAGAGTCAGATACGACTGAAGCGACTTAGCACGCACACATGTTTTTAATTTCTAAGAAAGAAACCACTTCATAACAGGGTCCTTTGTTTAAGACTGGCACACGTTTTTAGGAATCTGTTTTGTGTGAAAAGAAGGGGACTGATGGTGTACTTCAGTCTCCCATTGGGCTCCTGTCTCTGAGTGTACCCAAGCCTTCTCCACATTGCTACAGTCTTTTTGACTATGCTGTTCAGGGACTGTGTATGTTCAGCTCTTTTGTAAATGACCAATTGTCTTCTACTAGCAATTCCCTTTAGTAGGTGCTAAAGGGCAGAATAATCCTGACTGTTTTCTTCTCTTTTGATTATATCATTAACTTAGTAACTTAGAACATGGTTTAGAATAAATATAACTACTACTAAAAGGTGTCAACACCATATTAAACTTCAGGATGGCTCCACAAACTCCCCTGAAACCATAAGTAAAACCCTGCAAGTGATATGCAGGGCATTAAAGTAGTATCAAAATGTGTGCATTATATGGTGACATTTAAAAAAATATTTATCTGACTGCGT